>NC_064276.1:24357011-24661423 GCF_003254725.2 Canis lupus dingo
CAAGTACAGCAAGAGGAAAAGGTGGGCACACCCATCTTTCTGCAATCTTTTGGTTTGGCTTAGAACCGGCTATAATCCAATTTGATAACTAACTATCAAGCTCTCTGTTGTCAGCATGACTAGGTTGGATGTGGGGATGTGGGTAATAGTTACAGTCTTATTTTCAAGGAGTTTACATTCTGGTTCTTTGAAATACTCATAAAATCCCCTCACTTTTCCCTACTCACACCCCAGGAACTCCTTTACTCCCTACTTTAGGAGTTTCTTCCTGGAATGCTTGACTGTCAAAACACATCAAGACCTGTCAAAGCTGGGCTCAAATGCCACCATTTTTCCCTCAACCAGATACGATCTCCTCTTATACAATACAGACCAAAGAATGAATTATTTTTCTCTGACAGAGCTCTGTGGCCTTCCGGGAATGCAGTACAGATCTGTATTATTAACAATATTCTAATTAGTTCCTGTATGCCCTGTAAGAAAACCTTGATGCAAATCATTTCTAATTAAGAGAAAGACAGTGGATCAAATTTTCATTAAACCAGAATGAAAAAATAAATAAAACTCTTTTTCTTTTTAATATCCAATCCTCCCGTTGGACTTCCTAAGTGATGGTGTCACCCTGACTTTATAAATGCTGAATGTTGCATAACAAATACATGAAGGACTTCAGGATTTTGCCACTGCATAAAAAGACAAAGAATAAGTATGTTACCTGTAGATTTTAGATTTGGAAGTGGGCATGAGGAGATGTTTTGTTGAAGTCTGGGAGGCAAGTAAGAGGGTTGGGGTAAATCTAGGTTATCTGGTTGTGCTTCCTAGGTCCTCCTTAACTAGTATTACCGGGTAACACACTGTTGTAGTATCACACAGGAGAGAATTCTTTTTGAGATAATTGATTACTACTAGGATATTTTTGGAAAAATGCTTCATTGTTGCCAAGAATGACTAAAATCTGATCTGGATCTAAATAATAAATTCAACGCTACCAACACAATGGTATTTTTGAAGGTACATTTACTTTGAAATATGAGATTTCATTTAAAGCTCAAAACACTCCTGTCCTACCATAATGTCTTGCCATGGGGGGGGGGGGGAGGGCATTCAATACATCTCTGAGAAGAGACAAAACCAGTAATAGGAAGGTAAAAGGTTGTTAGTCCCATTTCACAGGTAGAAAATGGAACCTTAGAGTGATAGGGCTGGGAAATGGTTTAAGGTGGAGCAGAATAGAGGATTGCTGAACACAGTCCATTCTTTCTCCCACACCATACTGATGTCACAGCTCAACAGGCCTGAGTACTACATTTACCCTTGTATATCAAAACTGTTCGTGGTTCTCATATATCCTAGAGAAAGAGTGCCATTAAGTTGCTTCACTGATAAACTCTAGCTACATATAAAAAACCCACAGCGAGGGCAGCCCAGTGGCTCAGCGGTTTAGCACCGCCTTCAGCCCAGGGCCTGATCCTGGAGACCCGAGATCAAGTCCGGATTGGGCTCCCTGCATGGAGCCTGCTTCTCCCTCTGCCTGTGTTTCTGCCTCTCTCTCTCTCTCTCTCTCTCTCTCTGTCTCTCTCTCCCACTCTCTCTCTGTCTCTCATGAATAAATAAATAAAATCATTAAAAAAAACCACAGTTAATTTGCCATTCCTAACAAATCAGTGGAGGAAGAAAATAATCGTCAACCAAATTGACTGACCACATCTTTCACTTTTCAGAGCAATGTTGGCTTTTCACCTTATTCCCTGGAGCAATGATAAAGAATCCTTCCAGCTCTGTACTTCAGCATAAAGAAACTGTGTTGGGAATAACAGCTGGGTAGCAATATAGTAAGAAATCTTTGCTATGCAGAATATGAAACATCTTATTGAAGCCTTACTTCATGCATGGTGTATATAACACCTGATATGAAATTCCTCTCAAAATTCTCTGTGTGACAGAGATGTATGCGGCCTGAGTGTTAGCTATTTCATTCCCCCTGTATTAACTGTCTCTATCTTTGGCAGCAGCGATGTGCCCAGGTACATATCTCAGCTGCCCCTTTGTAGGTTTTAAAATTTAAACAAAACAATTCTAAGAGAGACTTTGAAGAAAAAGAAAGTATTCTATTGGAAAGCCCTCTGTTTTACCCTTCTCTTTCTCCATCTCTGCCTGAGATTGCAATGTGATGGTTGGAGCTGCAATAGGTGGACATCTTTTGACCATGAAGCAACCTTGAGAACAGAAGTGACGCAATAGCAAGGGCAAAACAGAAGGATGGAGGAAAATGGAGAGTCTAATGATATCCTAATACCATCATATCAGCTTTGGGATGCCTATCTCTTGATATCTATGTTAAAAGAAAATTAATTCTGTTTAGTTTAAGTCACTATAATTTCAGATCTCTTGTTACTGATATTGACCAATATAATCATAACTGATGAATTCACCCCAAAGTGGACAGAATAGAGAGCCAAAAAAATTTGATTATGACTGCATTTTAGAATTAAAGACCAACTGAGTAATAGATGGACCAGTGTTCCACACTAATGTGGGCTAAAAGAGGCAGATAATTTTCCCTAAATGAGGCAACCAGAAATGGAACTTGATCAGGAGTCTGAGTCATGCCAGAAAGAAGATGATGATGTTTGGAACCCTGTATAATTATGCAGTAGGGGTGGCGGTGGGGGAGGGTGGAGAGGTGAATTAAGGAATGAGGACATTGGAACAAAGGATTAATGGAGCTAGAGGGAAAGGCACACTGTTTGGAACTGGAGGGGCTACCATCACTGGCCTCCAGAGACATGGAACCAGAAAAGAAATGTTACACACCAGGTAAGAAATTCCCTTATCCAGGGGGTTCAGAGAAACGTTTTCTTTCCCTTGCAATATCTGGCACAGGACTTTAAAAAGGGGGTACACATTCCTTAAACATAGGTTGATTGATTTAAAGCCACCCAGAAAATCAGTGATTGAAGTTCACATGGGAGCCTCATTCTCAAAAGATTACATGAGACACACTGTTCCACCCCAATCCTTTCTCACTCTCATTTAACTGTCACTAAAGAGCATCTAAATTGTAAAGGAAATGATACATCTAGGTAACTGCAATAAAGCAGATACATGTCACCACAGTCTCACAGCACAAAGAGAGTGAGAATTTAAAAACACTCAGCATTTACCTGTGATTGCTGTTTAAAACTTTATACTTGATATTTGTACCCTTGTTTCCCTAGTACAGTAGTTCTCAATCAAGGTGATTTTGCCCTGCAGGGACATTTGGCAATGTCTCTTGAGCCCTTTTTGGTTGTCACAAGCAAGGGGGGGATGGTACTCCTGGCATCTAGTGGGCAGAGGCTAGGGATGCTGCTCACCAGCCATCCTACAAGACATTGAAAAACTCCCCCCCTTAAAAAATAATTATCTTGCCCCAAATTTAGTAATGGTGCCAGCTACTTCAAGGGTATAGCATAATCTCCCCAGTGTTGATGTTTTTAGTTCATGTAATATTTTTTAGAGTATTCAACAAAAAGACACCTAACCTAAGTGTAATCAAAATATGATGTATGGTCTGTAATTCTTGGTACTACTCAGCTCCAATGTATTTCCTTGTTCACAGAAAGCTGGAAATAAATAATAGCCACAATTTTCAAGTACACATTATTTGAAAGGCACAATGCAAAAACACTTTACCAAAAAAAAAAAATTTTATTGAATCTATAGAACACTCCTGAGGGCAAATGTTATTACAATCATTTTACAGAGGAGAACTCTAAAGCTATGAGAGATAAAATCCCATGCCCAAGGTCATAGAACTTATAAATAACAAAGGATCCAAGTGCATACCAACCACAAGGAAGCTAAATGTATTATCATGACTTGGTTGCTATTCTGGATACCAATGTTCTCAGTTGAGAGGGGTTTTTCTCCCCCTTTTAAGTTCATAAAAACATTGACTTTCTTGCACAGTGTGTTTCTTAAAATGCACTATACATTTCTGCTCTTTATTAGGCACACTATATTGAATCTAATATAATCCTTTCTTTACATATCCAGATGGTGATGATGAATACCCACATTGTCCTGTACTGCAACATCCTCTGGATCTAGTGAAATGTACAGGGTTCCTGCCTTCTCAATAGATGGAACCCAATGCTTTTAAGAGTTTTTCTGCCTGTTTTGTATTTTTTGTTTTGTTTTTTTTTTTACCATTTTTCTTTCTCTGCTTCTTCTAGGAGAATCATAATTGCCTCCTTCAACATTAGCCACTGTATCTGCTTTCAGAATCTTCTAGTCTTCCATGGATGAAAAGATAGATCACCAGCTCTACTAGAACTATGTCTAAAATTAGAATAACAAACCCTAAAAAGAATCTCCCATAGTGTGTACATGTGTCGGGGAGGGAAGGGAGGGAAAAGGGACTGAGAACATGTAAGTTTCAGGGTATCAACTTTATCTCTTCTAAATTCCTTTTGGCTTTATTTCCTGGGTTCCAGTTGGGCTCCAGCCAGCTGAGTTTGTTGGATCTGTATCTTCAGATTCATGAGGAATTAAATAATGGACATTTTAATCATCGTAATTTAGAAAATCCTACATTTGGCTATATTATATTGGGATGTTGTGCAATGCTTCTACCACACAAAGTAAATATGTCTGCTAACACTCAAGCCCCAATTCACCAGTAGAAACACATTCCCTACTCATATCCAAGCAATATTTTCAATTTTTATACATGTGGTTTCCATGTTTACTTTGAAAAAGGACCAAAATACTTGTAAAATTCTCAGAACAAATCAATGTGGAAGAGAATATGAAGTTTCAAAGGTTGTTTTACTCTGGGAAATTGTTTCTCAAGTGAGGCCCGGTAGACCATTGGTTTTGTTGTTGTTGTTGTTGTTGTTGTTTCTACCATTGCTCTTATGGATAATAGAAAGGACCCTTATCAGCACTTTGCAACCACAAAGCAAACTAGAGATGCTAGTGAGGTTTAACCAGGACAAAACACAATCAGACACATCAGTGATTCTTGAAGATTGCAGAAAACTGTGACAAATCTGCTAAATAATCAGCCCATTGTTGTTTTTTTTTTTTATTACCACATTTGAAAAGATTTCCTGTATAGTTTTATGTCAACAAAATAGCTGGTACACTGGGCCAATGCTTTGTCAGGCTGAAAGCTGGTACTGAAACTGCCAATGGTCACATACCTACAACTTGGCAGGTCAGAGTGCTGCATTGCTTCTGTGGTTCACCGCTTGCCTCTGTCAACTCAACATCAGCTGCTGGTTTGCAAGAACGTTCCCTTGGGGACCCAAATGCTGCTACCAGCAGTTTTATTACAGTGTGCCATAGCTTTGTGAGGCTGAGCAAGCTGCAGACTTTGCACTAGGATCATCATGGAAAACAGAGCAAAACAGAGTTTGGAGTGTGTCAAGTAGTGGAAATTTTAGAATGTGTTAGCTTTGCCCTAGGAAGCAGGGCATTTGGTTTATTTGGAAAATAAAGGGTTATTAGCTTAAAAAGAGGTAAAAATTCTGCTTTTCTCTTAAATCATGGTTTCATGTAACTTAGCTTTTCAATGAAAATAATTTATTTCTCCAATGGGAGATTTAGTATGAAATTACCACTGCAGTTAAGATGATCAAAAACTCATTGGCTACCTCTCAAAATAGTTACCCAATTAGGGGCTGAAGATACAGTGATTGAAAAGATGGCTGCATTTTCCCTTGAAATCTTTATAGGCCTCTATACTGGTTCTATAAGAACCCTAATTTGGTACATTCTAAAAGTCCAGGTGCTAGGCTTTTTGCAAAGTGCTTAGGATGCACAGATAAGTCATAGTTGGCCCTCATCTCCCAGCGACTAGTGGATGTCTAACAGCGACTTGGTGGTCTAACAGGACGCTGAGTTGCTTCCCCATGTGCATTGAGTGGACCACAGGAAGGACAAATTAGATTTGAAAATCCCCCAAAGGTTGCTAGATTCAGCTGCTGACACTATGTTTCCACTGATAGAAAAAAACATGAGCTAAAGAATAGATATCTTCTATTCTAAAAGGACTCCAGGAAATTATAGCTACTGAAAGGAAATCTGTGATGATACAGTAATAAGACTTTGCAAGGACGGAAATGCTGATTCTTATGGCACTTCATGTTCTCTATGTCTGTGTAATACACACAAAAAAAAACACAAAAATATGACCTGACATCACAATAGCAGTAGAAACTAATAAAATCAACAATTTTCAGCATCTGGGAACAAATGATACTCATCTGTATGACACAGGCATGTGGCCTCATCCCCAGTTGGTGGGCCTCCACAGAGCTAGAGAAGCAGCAGAAGCTCTGACTGCCTCCCAGCGTGTACCCTCATCTCAGAGATGCAGAAATCAGAAATCTGACAGCTACCTCCCTGCACATACAGCAGGAAAATGGTTTACTATCCCATCCAAGATGATCCATTCTCTCCTCTGATGTCTATTCCTTTCCTAATGGAGTAGGACTCCACAGCATGAGTGGGGACCCTGACATGAAAATGGGGTTCAGATAGGCCACATAGGGAAGGAGTGCAAAACTGGTGGCGGGCACCAGTGAAGATAGGGAGAATCTTGATAGCTGTACACTCTGTTTCTGGAAAAACAAGAACTAGAAATTGTTTCAGATCACTCAGGAGAATAAGTCTACTTTTCACAGCCAAAGGATAGGCTGTGGTGATTAATTTTGTGTGTGTCTGCTTGCCTGGGCTAAGGGAGGCCCTGGTAGCCAGCGAGACTTACTGCTAGGTGTGTCTGTGAAAGTGTTTCTGGAAGAGACTGGCATTTGAATCATTAGATTGAGCAATGTAGATGTGTATCATCCAATCTTTAGAGGACCTGAATGTAACAAAAAGGCAGAAGGGTGAATTTGCTCTTTGCTTGAGCTGAGACATCCATCTTCTCTTGGCCTTGGACAGTCAGTATTCCAGATTCTCAGGCTTCCAGACTCAGACTGAATTATACCCAGCTTTAATCACAGGACTTTTTGGCCTCCATAATCATGATCATGGCAGCCAATATATATCCTATTGGTCCTGTGTCTCTGGAAAACTGTGACTAATACTCAGGCATTGGAAGCTGAAGATCCTTTCTTATTTAGGCAGAGCCTTACTAATTGATCTCCTAAAAATTAGTGAACAACTTTGCACATCAAACAAGCCTCTAACATAGTTCCTGAGAGATAGAATCTATCATATTCACATGGAAATTCCTAGGGAATAAGGGAGAACACAGGAGCTTAATTTTTGGTAAATTCTAGTCCTGGACCCATGCTCAAGGGGAATGAACACAAGACCAAAAACAGCACAGGTGGGACCCATACTGCAAAACTTGATGCTCTAAAGGTGAAGAAAAACATAGGAAGAAAAAGAAAGAAAGAAAGAAAGAAAGAAAGAAAGAAAGAAAGAAAGAAAGAAAGAAAGAAAGAAAGAAAGAAAGAAAGAAGGAAAGAAAGAATATTTACTCTGTGTTTTCAAGTAAATAAGTGAAGTAGTGGGCTTGTTAGAATAAGGGATGATTGATGAGATTAAAAGATATTTTAGCGACAGTCAGTCTGAAATTATTAAGGAATGTGGCTGAGAATAGCAAAGAAGCAAAAGCCAAATTAATTCCACACTGGAAATGGAAAAGAACAAAACTGGCACTATAAAAAATTAAATCATTGATATAAAGAAATTCTGCCCTAAATCAGAAAATATGAAAAGTTATGAAAGAAGAGACAGCAGACAGAGGCTATAGATTTCTCTCTACAAGTAATTTTTATCCCTAAAGGATAAGTCTTACCTAATGGAATAGAAGCAACAATCAATTAAATAAAGGAAATAGGTCCTGAGTTGAGCACCAACAAGAGTCTGTGTTCCAGACAAAATGTAATCAATCTGGCAAATAAAATAGCGACTGACATTTGAAGGAGCCTTCTGCTATCCAAAAGTAATAAGACTAGACCCAGGAATTCCTTGGGTCCTCTTCATTCAAGCCAGACAGACCCAGTTCACATCATGGCCTTACAACTTGACAAGCTGTATAAATCATTTAACAAGTCATTTAACATCAAGTTTGCCGGCATGATATTTACGACTTAACACCGACTAGTAAAAACGCTACTTCAAAAAGTTTGTCACCCCAACACATCACCATCCCTACTGAAAAATCCCTTTTACTAATTTCCTAATACATCTGACTCAGCCTGAGTAGGCTTCCTCGTTCCTCCCTCCAAATTCCACAACCTTCATTCCACCAGACCAGGACGCATCTGGAAGGAACCATCTGGAAGGAACCGTTGAAGGGAAGGAAAGGAAAGATCAGAGAAAGAAGGAAGTAGCCCCAAGATCATCCTCCCTGGAGAAGCAGCAACTGATCCCAAAAGAAAATCCACAATGAACTTTGTAACAAAATATCCCCCAAGGTATGTTATTTTTATCCCCTAGAAGTGATATACTTGTCTTATTATAAAGGAAGCCTTGCCTGGATAGGCTGAGCATTCCCCTTGTTAGCTGATTTCTGCCATTCATTTTCATTACAAATTCATTTTCATAAATCTGAATTGCTGTAAAATCCAGATTAACAGCCTCCAATAACTTCAATAACTACATGAGCCATCACATTAATTATAATACTGAACAATGATCTTTCCTATAGACTTCCCTGAAAGCTACCCAGCTTAAAGTATTGCTCATTTCTTTTCTATGAGACTGGCTGACTTTCTATAGGCTTCACTTTCTAGAGTGGATAACCTGGGTCCCTGACAGAGAGGAGCCCTTGGTACGCTCAGACTCTCTTAAAGACAGTCCAAACTCTGTCCATGTCTGTTTGATGCCTAAAGCTGAGACTTCCACAAACAACACTCCTTCTCCTTTGTCCCTAAATATCGTTTTCATTAGAGATTAGGATCAAAGCTTTACAGTAAACTTTTCTACTAATGTTTTCCCTTATCCCATCTTACAGTCACACTTTTATCTACTATCTGAAGTAGTAAGTCATAATTATAGCTTTTAATTAAATAATGGCTTCCACAAACGCACAAATACTTGTCTGTTTAGGACATTTTATCTACAAAGATCCTTATGAGACCTGGTTCTCAAGAAACCTATTCCAGATTTTTCCACCAAATAACTAGACTAGAGGCAACCTCCTCTTTCTGGGCTTGAGGTAACAAAGTTAACTGGTGAAGGGGGCAGGGCCAGAGTGCTGGTTCTCCTGCAGTGCACCTTTCAAGGCATGCCCTACGCGACACAAGAGCATGTCTTGGAGAGGTCGAGGACAGAGAAAGTGGCAATCAAGTAAGGTAATCTGTGTGGAATTACTTTGTAAATGCGGTTACTAGTACAATTACACTTGGCAGGGAGTGGGAGTGGGGCCTCAAAAATGAAAAGAGCCTTGATTTAGAATTGGAAGCCCTGATGATAATTGTAGTTTCGGGAATGTCACGTACCAGTCCGAGTATCAGCTTTTCTAAATGTATTAACATTATAATAGGACTCGTTTAAAGAGCTATTCTGAAGGTCAAGAGTAATACATTGGTCAGAGCGCCTACTACTGAGTGTAGCACATAGCAGGCTCTCAATAAATAAAGTCCAAGGACGACAGGCAGCTGGTTCCCTGGCCCTTCAGAGGCCACATTGCTGGCTTCCTTGGAAGCGTATAAAGCCTTAGACAGCAGAGCACTCTCAGCCAAACACACTGGTCCAACCCCTTTGTCCCTTCCTGGTCATTTCCCTAAGGGTAGCCTTTCAGGAATTTATAGCCTTCCTGATTTACTGGGCTCTCCTGTCAAAGAACTTACTTAGAAACTAAGTTATTATTATAAAACATAAAGAAACATGTTCAAGCTGTCAGAATATTAAGCAGGCTCTGACTCCTAGTCAGTGTCCTTTTCCCTCTTGCCATGGTTTCCATCCAGCTGCAATCAATATACATTTTGGCAGAAGAGATGCTAAAGAAAAAAATCTTCCAGCTTGTTTCCAAGGATTTCACTTTTGCCCATACATATAGATCCTACGGTAATGGTAACAACATCCATTTGTTCGGTACTCTGCAATTAACTTTGCACTTCACTGGCATTTTATAACCCAATTAAATAGACCAGCATATAATCCTATCCCACCCATTAGATAGGAAGCTCCTGAGGGTCAAAGGAGCCACATGAGCAGCTCCAGGTCCTGTCACTAATGAGCAATGGAACAGATCCTGGGCGTACGAACATGGAGACTAACATGCTGTCCATCACCCTGTCTGCCTCCACTTTTGTCAAGATACGTGGAAAAGGAAGTAGCTGGAATTTCAAAGTTAACCCAATGTCCTCCTCATTGTAACACACCTTAACAATTCATTTTGTGCCAACCAAATAAATCTATCATGAGACATAAGAAAGGTCTCTTTGTAATAAGATGAAGAGATTGTATAACCCAATAAAATTAGTGTTTTTTAAATTAGACAAAGAGTACCAATGAAGTAGCACTGAATGTGAGCATTTACTGTTTTAAATGAGCAACACACTTGCCAAGTGGGTACTTGGCACTAGGCTAGTTGTAGTTAACAGAAAAGACATGATCCCTCTTCACAAGGACCTCACAGCCTAGTTGGGAGCTAAATAAATCAAATACATACACTATTTAAATATAGGATTATAAATTTTGATTTGTTTTATAAAAGAAGTGCGGGGGTAACATAATTTAGTTTAAGGATAAGGGAAGACAGAGAGACAGACAGATGGACGGATGATACATCTCACTCTGGTGGAGTGTGAAAAATTGATTGAATGGGCATGAAAACAAGACAGAAGGCAAACACATCGAACATACAAACTACCAGAAGTGAAGAGAATTCCCGAAAGTGCCACAAGTGCTGAAGAGATGTGGATGCATTTAAAGATGGGTAAGGTGAATTAAGAAGGCAAAGGCAGTAACTTGGATCCTGTATGAGGAAAGAGAAAGTTATCTCCCAACTGAATGCACAAGGCTTATGCAGGTGTTGAATTTAGAATAAAACATCTATCAGAAATGCAGGAATCCACAGCATGGGTTTCAATATCAAGTAGTAATTGTATCTTCACTTGTTATCAATTTTCTGTTATACTTTGGAAAATGGAAGGGAGATAGATTTGTACAGAGTTCTTGAATACCAATAGCTTTTAAACACACAATAGCTTAGAAGGAATCCTGAAAAGAATTAAATATTTAATTTTTTTATCCTGGCATTTTCCTCCCCTCCTCTTTTACTCAGGCATGCTATTTTTAAAAAAATCGGTAATTTTTAAAACCTTAAAAATAAATTTGTAATTTTTTTAATAAACTGAAATTGCAAGCAAATGTTCATTTTTTAAATAAGATAATAACAGATGATTTAAAATAGTCTAATTTGGGCACAAACATGGCCCATATCTATCGATTTCCCCCCTCTATATGTCTGTAATAGGAAGGTTTATGTACAGTATAAATGGCTGTACCCTGGTTCACCCATCCATTAGCTGCCAACTTTGTACGGTTCTCTCAAAGTTAACCCCAGCCAATGGTGGCAGTCAAGAGTCTCAGCACACTTTACTGAAATGGCAAATGACTTAATATATGATCTACCACTAAGGGTAATACATTGGGATATATTTACAGCCAGATCAACCTCTCTAAAAATAATATAAGCATAGTAAATGGACTAGTGTTCCCAGGCAGTGGTTTATTGATTGTGCAGTACTTTGACTCACAAAACTGTTAATGCCCTAAATAAATGTTTATTGAGTTTCCTACCTTCAAGGCATCTGCAGTCTGGTACACCAATGAATACGGTTAGAGTGTTATTAGTGCTATCATGGAGATATATACAAAGTATAATGGGGGTCAAAAGTAAGTTGTGTTCAATTCTTTTTGAGACTCAGGGAAAGGCTTCATAGAGGTGATAGAGACTGAGTTCTGAAGACGAGCAGATGTTTTCCAGGTGGAAGAAGGATAGATGAAATGGGAAGGCAAACTGGGCTGAGCAGTGTCAAATGACATTTGGCTCAGCTGGACTATAAATGGCTATCTCAGAAGGACATCACTGAGATCTGTTTCACGTACCAGCTGTCATCTTCATCCTAGCATGAAAACTGGAATATCATGAGTGTGAAAGTTGGTTTTGAACAAATAAAGGGAGGGCATGGAAATGATGGGGGAAAGGGTGGCTATTGAGGAAAGCAAAAGCCATATTATGAATGGTTTAACATTCCAGGTGCAAGACTTTAAGCTACCCTACAGAGCTTCTAAGAAGATAGTAGAAAAACATTAAAGGGGAGTAATGTGATTATTTTTGTGCTTCAACAACAAATTCTCTCTGCTTGTGGAGTAGAAGATGTAGTGGAGTAGAAGATGTAGTGGAGGTTTGGAGAGGGGGGAAGGGTTAACAGATTTCTTAGACATTATATGCTCCATTTGTCATTTCTTCTGGGTTAGGAAAACAGAACTCATAGAAGTCAATTATTAAACACAAAAAAACTGTGGGACTTTCTAGGGAAACATCATGGATTTCTTATATTCTCTAGTTGTCAAAAGTTGACCCAATACACAGTAGAAGCTCTGTATGAGTAGGTGGAAATATCCCTCATTGCTTACTAGTTGTGTGACTTGGATCCTTTTGGGTGATGTAACTTTTTCCATTACTCTAAGATAGATGTGAAATACCTACCCCCCAGTACCTTACACACCATCTATAAAGGTCGTAGGAGAGATGAATGGGATAATCCTTTATAGACCAGAAATACTCTAGTTACAGGAGAGGTTGAGGGCTGTTGTGAAGTAGAGGCATTCAGTAAAGCATCTTGTGCCTCTTGGCCAACAAAAAGAAGTAAAGTTCCAAGACAATGCAAGAAATCTGAAGCTATATAAGCCCATGCCCAGTGCTAAGATCATGTGATTTAAATTAAAGGAAAATAACTTTTCATTATAAACTGGACTAAAATAAGACTATCAACCCTTAGGTTGCTCTAGCAAGCAGCTCAAAGAGACAAATTCTTTCATTTCCCCAATGAAGAAACCAAGATCAAGGAAAAGAACTTGGCTTACTCAATGTTACAGCAAGTTAATGGCCAAGCCAGGCCTAGAACTGATCTTTCTTGACTTCCAGTCCAATAGTCTTCTATAATAAGCTACATGAGTGATAACGATGATAAATATGGAGGTTGCTTGTGTTCCACAGGACCCTATGGTTGTGAGAAGGGGTTGGGACAGGGTTGGAAGAGATGATCAGGAAAGACAACCTCCCAAAACACCTTCCAGCTCAAGTGCTTTGAGGACAATTCTGGATTTTTTAATAAAAGTATTGAAAAATAAGGTTTTCCTGCTGTCAAAAAGAAAAAAGAAAACCACTATAGTGTCAGAATGTTCTTTAAAAAAAAAAAAAAGCTTGATATGAACAAACCTGAAAATTCCAAGTCAATGAATACATACTAAAATTGTTCTGCAAAGCCAATATGCTTGCAGTCATGTCTATTTACCTCAAACTCCTGCATACATATCGCCAAGCAGCTTGGAAGATATGTACAGCTTTTCCCCATGACTAATCATCACATATTACCACTCAAGCACATGAGGATAGATCAGTGAGAAGCCACAGTTATTTACCAAACTGTTGAAGTGATAATGCAAACAGACTTTGTTAAAAGAAATAGAGCATGGAAGAAGAGGACTGTGTAGGCTTCTTTTTGTCCCCTTTATTAGCCAGTTTGCTTGAATTTCCATAAATGTTTCCGTTGCCGTGCTTCTGTACTGCCAAAGAATCCATCGAGGCCATAGAGATGTGCGGCTCAGGTTCAAAGATGAAGTTTGGAATCCTTGACACTAACAAGCAGAGCTGGATATATTCTCCAAGATAAAGGGCTGGCCCTGATTCACTGAGTCCCCTCCTTTCATCTCCCCTGCTCAATCCATTTCAGCACACAGTTCATGAGCTCCTACTATATGTCAGATTCTGGGCTAAGCACACTGGGGGGACACAGGAGAAAGTAAGGCATAGATGAGAGCACAATATGAAAGGTAAATGAGAAGCTTGTGTGCATACTAGAGGGGCAGCTGTCATGCTTCAGGGGAATGAGCGATCACTTCAAGCTGAAGGCTCTGGCTAGGCAAAGGTAACATTTGAACCAGGCAGGAAATTGAGGATCCGGAGGGTACGTTTTTATCCATGAAATGAGTACAAATCCAGATGATTCACTTCCCTGGGTCTCCTGAGCATGAAGAAGGGTTCTCATCCCTGATTTACTCTCTGCGGGTTACATGTTCATGCCAGCATGTTGCCTTGCAGAGTCCCAGAGAGGGGCAACCATAATGAGGTCTCTGGTGTTAGCAAGAAAAAAAAATGCAAAGAACACTATGACATAGAATTATTACATAGATAGATCTCCTACATTCATGACGACTATACACAGAGATCTTTCCAAATCCATTCCTTGAATCCAACTCACTCCAAAAATCAATGCTGGGTGTTTTATAACTAGATTTTCTCACTACATCATCACTCTGACATGCAGCTTTGCAACCCTAGGGATTCCTATTCATGCTCAGGATTTTCGGTACCCTATCTCATTTAATCCCTAGAACAACCCAAGAGGTAGTTATTGTCCTCATGACAAATTATTGCATGCCATAGATAGCAGCCAGTTGCTTTATAAATAAACAAAACACCATGAATGCTAAAAGTGCTGATGCCCAAACCTGGCCAGTGTAATCTACAGAAGGAAGAGGCTCGGCATTTGCAATACACACTTAGAAACTATACGATCCATCTAGAAGTTCATCATTCACTGGTGAACACTTATTATATTCAATACATTATGTAAAAACAAAATGATAAATCAATGACCATGAATAGTGTGTTAGAAAGAAATTTTGAGTCTGGAGACCTAGCATGAGGGCCACTTTGTGATTAAAAGACAGTTACTCATCTCTGAGTATCCATTTTCCTCAACTGTGCAAAGGGGGATCGAGCACAGTAGATTTTGTAATCCCTAAATTGCTTTCCACTGCTAAAAATTTCAAGGCTAATAGTAATTTAAAAAAAAAAATGCAGTTTGATGATTAAAAGTCCTTGTTAAATGAGTATTCTTCAGTCTGTAAATCCTCAGAGATGCAAATGCTCATTCAAAGAAAGGCCATAACCTCTTATTCAGCATTAGGTGAAGGACAAGACTTTAATGGAGGTGTGTTTTTTCCCAAAGGAGAAAATGGAGCCTAAAGAAAGGGAGAGAGTGGTATGTCCAGGCCTTAGGCCTAAATGCAAAGACAGAAGCGTACTGAGGTTTGCAATCGCTGTCACACCAAGGATGTAGGGAAATATACAACAAAGACTTGGGAAGAACACCGTATCCTTTCACAAGCTTTGCAGCCTTCCTGGGTTTTTCTTCTTTCTACCACCATCTGTCTACCAGTGTGATCAGTGGTTTTAGCCTCAATATGGACAGGGATCACTGAGTACTTGTCTTTAGGAGAAGACAGGAAAGGCTGAGCCAGAGAAACCAGTATTACCCAGTAGCCAGTCCTAAGGATAGAGTAAGGGGCAGGGACAAGTCAGGTGAGTGACTGCCTAAGCACTGACAGGGGTGGAATAGTTTCCAAGGTAGAGCATCCATTGGATGCACATGGGCTGCACAATGGCCCACGACACCGATTCTGTGGACAGGCATGGGTGTATAGAGCCCATATTCAGATGGTTATTCTGTCCTTCAAAATGAGCAAAGGAAAAAAATCTCTAACTTTTTTAAGTGAAGACTAAGAACCCAAGAGTTAAGATCATCTTTGTAGTGACATGGGTGATAAAACCAATATTTCTTATATTCACTACTTTCTAAGGTGATCATATAAACTATTATGCAAACTCAGACATTTCTGGGACTACAAAGAAGTGCTATTATCACCCCAAGACAAAGGGTATGGACAGGGATATATGTGGTCTCTCTCTCCATAAAGTCCTTTGCTTATTATCCACCATTTTTCACCTGATTAATTTTCACAGTCTCTAGGAAGGGGTTTCTATGCCTATTTTATAGACGAGGAATCTGATGTTCAGAGAGGCAAAGCACCTTGCCCAAGACACACAGATGATAAGCTTATGATATTTGAAAAGTAATGTTCTGGTAAAGTATACAGACACATATATAACACTAAAAAATAAATGAAGAGTCAAAAGTTCATACATGCATATGAAAACAGGTTACTAAAATGTGCGAAATTTAACCTTCGCCAGATGTACTACTTCACAAGGCACTCAGGATTGGCCAAGCAGAGCAATGAAAACAACCTAAGTTGTGCAATGTGGTTCACCATTTGCATCAGTCGTAAAGACTTGGTAAGATCCAGCAGTGTCCATACTCCCATAGGGTCCTAAACCCATGACATCACCTCCAGTGGTCAGGCCCCTTAGGTTGACATATTCTAGGTAATATCAGACTGGAGAGATTACACTCTTGACAAGGCCTGTTCATATGGAGAATGTAGAGGATAATGAAGGCATCCATCATACATCCACAAAACCAGAAGTTCACAAGTATTCTTGACAGTTCAAAGGAAAGCATAAATCAGCTCTTCCTCCCCTATTGTCATAAGTGTTTGGAGTTCTCTCTTGGGCCAATCCCTGGCACAGCTTGCATCGCTACAAGCCTGATGAGTAAGTATGATGCTATTAACCCATGTAAGACTTCCTAGCCAGGACGGGAGAACTTTCGAGAAAGACGTGTGGAGTCCTAGAAGACTAGAAATGAAAGAAATCTAAGAGAACAGCAAGTCCTCCCTTCATAGAATGGGGAGAGGCCTCAGAATCCATGCGTCTAAGTCAAATCACAAATTAGAGGTAGAGATGGCATTACCTTTCAGGCTTCCTGTGTCATGGTCCGCAGCTCTCTCATGTAATTGTGTTTGGGATGGAATTAGAGAGCATTCATTATATGCAACTGTGGGTTGCACTGTATTTCTCAAAAATTTGTATATTCAAGTCTTACCATGTAACCATATTTGGAGGCAGGGTCTTTACAAAGGTAAATTAAGTTAAAATGAAGTCATGAGGATGGACCCTAATCTTATATGATGGGTGTCCTTATAAAAAGGGGAAATTTGAAGACAGACATGTATGCAAGGAAATCATCACGTGAAGATGAAGGGAGAGACAGAGTGAAGCCTCCACCCACCAAGGGATGGCAAGGAGTGTCACCAAGCCACCAGAAGATGGTGGAAAGGCATGGAAAAGGTTTTCACTCAGAAGGAACCACCAGGCTGATACCTTCATCTTGAACTTCTAGCCTCTAGAACTATGAAAATGATCAAATTCTGTTAATTAAGTCATTGAGTTTGTTGTACTTTGTTAGAATACCCCTAGCAAATGAATGCAATGGGTTTGGGATACATACACTATCTTTTCAGTGTCTACTCAGCCCCAGGCCTGCAATCTGGATTTGCTCATTCTGTAGTGATAGGGTGCCTTCTTTGACCCCAACCCAAATAGGTACCACTGAAATGGCTTGACTTTGTGCAGTATGAAAAGACCATTGCTCCAACGCACACAATAAGATGGCATGCCTGAGAGAGGCCTACTCCTTCCTCACCTTTCAAACTGTGACCCTCCAGACAATCAGCACGGAACCCCCTTGGTGCCTACACAGAGTTGACTGGAGCCAGTTTTATAGGGGTCCAGCTTTTATCAAAGCTTGTGAACTTCAGGGTGAAGATGACTTCACCCCTCTATTCCATTCCTATGTCACCACTGCAGAATTCCAGGCCAGAGAGAAACCCTGGAGGTCGCATCAGGCAAATTCTAGGACATGCAGTGATGCTCAGAGCACCTGCCCAGTGCATTTCATACATACACGTAGAGAGTACCCCCTTCTCTTGGAGCTGTATATCCAACTGCTTCAATATGAATAATATTTTCTAATCATTTTACTGGTTAGTCCAGCATATTATCTTTTCCTTTTTCTTCTAACGTGAATATCCAAATGGCTCCAAAGAATAGGAAACTCTAACTTTGGAAATTGAAGAAAGGCCATTTGATCTGTGCTGGAGCAGAATGCCTTGGCACCAGTGGTGATGCAATGTGACCTCACTCTCTCTTTATGTTTTTCAAGGCAAGCTGCCCCACCCAGAGGCCTGAGGATGATGCCAGAGACAGTTTCTGGCAGGTTTTCCAACTTACACTGAGGTTTTACCTTAAGTGGACTGCCTGGCATTGGAAATTCTGAATTAGGCTGTACTGGCCCATAAGTGTGGAACAGACTGACTGAGACCTCATTCACCAAGAGAAGAGACACCAGAATCATTCCCAGATTAAATCCTAACACTATATTTGGTGACCAATATGAAATAATTCCACCAAATCAGTTGGGCTTACTGTCAAAATGCTTTCTGGATCTACCCTACTACAAGTAAAACATCATCAGAATAGTTACACTATACTGGGTATCTTGTATACAAGTTGCTGTCTCAATACTTAATGACGAAAATAGTAACTCTGCTGGGCCCTCACTATGTGCCAGGCTAAATGTCTTAAATATCTTTCCTCTATTGCATGCTAATCTTCACACAGTCCTTTTATTATTCCTACTTTACAGATGAGTGAACTGAGGCAGAGACAGACTGGTAAAGCAAATTACTCAAATTCACATAGCTGGTAAGGGGCAGGTGCAGAAGGTAGAGCCAAGCTGGCTGCAGAGCTCACACTTTGGACCACCACTCCCAGACTGCTCGTTGCACTGATAGGCCCAATTGTGGGACTGTTGGTACGTCTTCCCTTCTGTGAGCTTTCTGAGGCCAGGGACTACTCCTCTCTCGGCCCTGTCCTCTCATCACCTGCATTTAATGATCATTGTTGGGTGACTCAGACTCATTCGTGTCCCTGCGCCCTAACCAAGAAACATCCTCTCCTTGTACCTATCTTTCTCAGTTCCTCTTAGATCATTTGACAATGTTCTGCCTTAGAGTTGTTTGCAAATCTTAAACCTCTCTTGTTTCCTTCCAGTTCTCATATGTGTAAAATTCATGGCTGAGCCATGCCTGAAATTTCCCCAAAGTCTACCATGTGCCCTTGTGTTTAGGAGGATTTTCTCCACAAACACATGAAGCAAATGAAAATGAATCATGGCATTATACACAATCCAGGGCCTTCCTGAAAGCCAGTGCAGACCCAGCTTCCTACATCCATCATAAGACCTTTTGACAGTGTTCACAGGCGGATGAGGAGGACCTGGCATTCACTGTAGAGTTATGGTTCTGAAACCAGAGTATGCTTGAGAATCCCCTGAAGGGCTTCCTGAAACACAGGCTACAGGGCCTCACCCAAGAGTTTCTGATCCAGGAGGTCTGGGCTGGGGTCTGAGATTTACACTCTTAATAAGTTCTGGGGTGAGTTAATGTTGCAGGATTGGGGCCTATGCTTTTGAGAAGCACTGTCATAGGTCCCAGCTTTGGGGGAATAGAGAGTATTTTAAGTAAAAAAGGAATAAGTAGATAAGTAAGCAGCATCCCCGTGGAGTAAGATCGCGTATGGCAGAAATACAGGAAGCATGGCAGGTCAGGCTTGTGTGGGCATTGTGAGCAGCTGCTGAGGCTGGAGCGTGAGATGTGCAAAGTGGGGTGTGGGAAGATAAGCAGAAGACTTGGACTTGACCCAAAAGATAAGCAGTTCAGCTCAATCTTTAAATCATAAAGAGATTTAGATTCACCTTCTCATCCAGGAAGGCCCCAACCCCCATCAACTCCATGTTCCTTGGACCACCACACCCAGGGATCAAACTAAAGGCCAAACATCTTGTTTTCTAAAGCTTCTAAACCATGACAGCCACTTTGTGTGGCTTCTCCATACAGCTGTGCAATACTGTGGGGGCCCAGATAAATAGGCAGGAGGGCTTCAGAAGAGGGGGGGGTGTGGGCCAAGAGATGGTACTTCTTCCTGCACTGGAGCAGCATAAATCTCTCTCTCTCCTTCCCTTTGCCATCAGGTGCACATGTGCTAGTAAAGCATCATATTTTAAACGATAGAAATAACAAAAACAAACCTTTTCTTTGGCTCCCGTGTTAGCAAAAGATTTCCGTACTGTGGGCTTCTGCCAATAGAAAAAAATAGCTCGTCCCATGTGTTTTACCCCATCAATGCAAAGGGAGCAGTTTTTAAATGGCAAAAATGGAGACATGGCAGGGAAGGGATTTTTGTGGGGTCTGCAGCAACATCTGGAAATAGGCATCACTGCTCCAAATCTTTTTTTTATTATTTTTTAAAAAGATTTAAAATATTTTAAACAAATAATCAGCCAGGGGTGGGGGGCAGAAATGATTGGGAGAGTCTTGCTGTATCCAGGGGAGACCAAACCCAAAAGAGTGATGCCAGCTACAGAAGGACATGGTGCAAAACGGACAGGAGACTCCACTCAGGCCCGGGTTGAAAGAGGTAAGGAAGCCGGAGGAGCTAGAAACCTAAATGGACTCAGGGGAGGATGCAGGTTGGGAGGTGGGGAGGGCTATTGCAGGGGTGATTCAGGTCATCACGTGGTGAGAGTCAAAGAGGTTGTTAGACTGCGAGGTGAGCTCTGGTGCAGACAGAAAAAAAGCCAGCAACTGAAAAGACCAGTGATTGCACAGCGGGAAACCCAACAGGGGACGTGAGAGGCATCTGAACAGCCCAGCCAGAGGAGCTCAGGTTCACATTGTGACTTGCTTCCCTCTCTTTAACCCTAGCTTCTGTATTTATAAATGAATGGAATCTTTTCACTTTTCTCTGAGGGTCTCCTGGCTCTCAAGCACACAGGGAAGTAAGTGTATTCTTGCATCCATTCGGTGCACAAAATACAGAAGCACCTACCATTTTCCAGGTAGTTCCATGCCAGCCCCATAGTAATAATGAAAAAAGAAGGGACCCTACTTTTAAGAACCAGGATCATGAGCCACCAAGATCACAGAATGGGAAAAGTTAGAGTCTGCTCTAAATTAGGCTTAATAATTTATTGACCCAAAGGCATTTAATGAGGGCCCGGTGCTGAGCTCAGGTGACTATTGACCCAAAGGCATTTAATGAGGGCCCGGTGCTGAGCTCAGGTGACCAAGGCCTCAGGTAAATCTGCTCTGCAGTAATACAGCAGCTCAGGAATGCACTAGCAAGCACTTCATTCATTCACCCATGCCATTCCTTAATGCATGTCATTGGGCTCAATGTAATGCAGAGCATAGAATCTGTGTTTTTGTTGTAAACTGTAGAAGGGGGAAGAGCACTGTCAGAAGAAGACAGGGCAGTGAGGTGTCCACTGCAGGGGACAGGTAAGGGTGATGAGTGTCTGCACTGTAACAGCAGAACCAGAGAGATACCATAATTTAAACTAGAGGTAAGAAATGTGTGTTTGGGGTTAGTGAGTATGGGGGTTCCTGAGGATGACCCTAAGTTTCTCATGGATTGTGATGCCATTTGGCAAGCTGAGAAAACAGACGGGGGAATGATCAGGGGAGAAAATAAGGAACTTCATCTGATCCAGTACAATCTGAGGTGCTTGGGCCTGAAGTTGGGGAGAAAGTTCTGGACTGGAGACATACAAGTCACAGGAATAGAGGAGGCACTGAAGACCAGGAGCAGATGACATCTTTAGGAGAGGAGGGCTAAATGGATGCCTCCTTCCTCCCCGTCCCTTCCTCCCAAAATACAAGGTCTAGCAGCAGAGGGCATCTACTTTTAAAAGTTGCTCCTTGGGATCCCTGGGTGGCGCAGTGGTTTGGCGCCTGCCTTTGGCCCAGGGTGCGATCCTGGAGACCCTGGATGGAATCCCACATCAGGCTCCCGGTGCATGGAGCCTGCTTCTCCCTCTGCCTATGTCTCTGCCTCTCTCTCTCTCTCTCTCTCTCTCTCTCTCTGTGACTATCATAAATAAATAAAAAAAAATAAAAAAAAATAAAAAATAAAAGTTGCTCCTTGAGGGGCACCTGGGTGACTTAATGGTTGAGCATCTGCCTTCAGCTCAGGGCATGGTCCTGGGGTCCTGGGGTCATGTCCTGCATCGAGCTCTCTGCAAGGAGCCTGCTTCTCCCTCTGCCTATGTCTCTGCCTCTTTCTGTGTGTCTCTCATGAATAAACAAATAAAATCTTAAAAAAAAAAAAAAAAAAGGTGCTCCTTGACCAAAAAGATTTAGAAAGGAAAAAAAATGCCTGAAGAAGAAAAAAATGTCAGCTAGCTGGAAGACATCTATTCGTTTTTTGTTTTGTTTTGTTTTCTTTTCTTTTCTTTTCTTTTCTTTTCAAACTGTTATACGAATCCTTCTTTTAGCTTAGGCAAGTAGCTATACAGGGATACAGGAGCAATAGTGACTACCCACATATGCTCACCATACAATCTAGTTGGGCTCGTAAATATCATCTAGTCAGCCACATCCCTAAATCTAGAAAAGGAGCATGCCTAGAGTCATAAGATGGCAATCTCATGTTTTCTTTACATTTCTTTTTATTTGTTCTTGGGGGAAAAAAATCTCAGAATATTTCACAGACATCCTAAGAGCCAGAATGTGATGCTATTCCTCTCCCGACCCTTTTCATCAAAATGGAGGAAAGTTATGACAGTGGGAGATAGGATTGTTTCCCCATGATTTCATCTTGAGTCGATCAGGAGTCAGGAAAAGCCAGAAGCCAGGGTGTTGATTTCTTTTTTATAATAAGGTTTCCATAGGTCAAGAGAAATGATGACACAGACCCCAAGTCTTATCTTTCAGTAATTCTCTCAGCAGTGGTCTAAAAAGCCCTCATTAACCAGATGGCAACCCTGGAACAAGGAAAGTAAACAGCAGATGCCCAACATTCTCTACTGCAAGCTCCTTAAGACACATGCTTGAGTGCACACAAACGTGTGTTTTCTCTCCCCCACATCCCTCCAATCCCCACTTTTTCTCATAAATGTAGATCTTATAAGGCATGGTCCATCTGGGTCTCAAATCTCTGGCCCTGAGGTAAGAAAACCCAAAGTTGGTCAGATTCCATTTCTACCTCTACTGTTTACTAGTTACAGACTTGGACGATGCCTTTTATGTCTGGACTTGTTTCTTCATCTTTCAAGGAAGATGTTAGAACTAAACAATTTCTAAGATTCATTCTTCCCTCAACAATGGATAAGGTTTCAATGGCTAAGATTTAACTCATCTAAAATATGGTTTTCTGGAAATTAAGACATTGTATGATAAAGAGCATGTCTCGTCTTTGTCCTGGGTTCCTGACATGGAAGTTCTAAACCCCTGGAACTTTCTTTCTTTTTTTAAATATTTTATTTTATTTTTTTGAGTTAGAGTGAGACAGAGAGAAAGCATGAGCAGGGGGGTACACGCAGAGAGCAGAAGGCAGAGGGAAAGGGAGAACTCCCCTCTGAGCAGGGAGCCCAACCTGGGGCCAATCCCAGGACCCTGAGATCATGACCTGAGCTGAAGGCAGAAACTTAACCAACTGAGCCACCAGGAGCCCCCCACCCACTAGAATTTTCCAAATGATAAAAATGTCTTTATTATTCATGGTGGGCCCTTGAACCACACCTGAATTTAAGTTAAGGCAATAACTCATGATTGGGGCTGGCTGTGCCAGAAAGACCAACTATGTGATTAGAGGGTTAAGACTGTGAGCCACAGTTCAAGAGGGGAGGTCAACTGGAGAATCAGTCATTCATGTGACTAATGATTCAATCAATTATACTTACAAAATGAACCCCTAATTAAAAGCTCTGAGCACTTAGGCTCAGGTGAGCTTCATCATTGGAGAACACATCAATAAGCCAGGAGGGTGACATTTCTGATTCCACAGAGATACTGCCAGGAAGCTCCATGTTTGGGTTCCTCTCAGACCTAGTTTTATATGTCTCTTCAGTTGGTCCTGGTTTGTATCCTTTATAATACAACTGTAATCCGAAGTGCAGTGCTTTCCTAAATTCTGTGAGTTGTTATAGCAAATTATCTAATTTGAAGGAGATCATGGGAAACCCCCTCCAAATTTTTAGCCAATTGGCCAGAAGTGAAAGTGGACTGGGGAGCCCCATACTTGTGTCTAGCATCCAAACTGAGGGCAGTCTTGTTGGAGACCATGCCTTTAATCTGTGAAATCAGTGTGAACGGCAGGTGGCTATGTCAGAATTGCAGTGTTGCGTATGACATACCTATTATAATTTGCATATGTCCTTAGACAAATGAATGGACCCCCAAACACCTACAGTGCTCTCTGGCATATAGTTGGTGCTGTGTCTAGCAGCAGAAGATCAAGAGTGTTACATGATCACAAGATGCTAACAGCTGCTGCCATCCTGTTAACATCATGGTTATGCTGGTGTGATGAACAACATGAAAACTGTTTTGAGATGTCAAAGAGGACACACTTATCTGCACCAGCACCTCCTAACAGGGCTTTAAAATGAAATCTTTCCCTGCCATATTAAGCAGCTGTCACAAAGTCTGAATAAAAAATTCTAAGGGGCAGCAGCCATCATTCAGGTGTTGGCTAAAGCCCTACCTAATACATCATCTCTTTAACCACTACTCTGGGGGTTTATTTTTATCATTCTCAAGCAATTCAAATGTTGGTCACCCAGGAAATTCATTTCTTTTCTTCCTTCCTACAGGCACAGGGAATGGAATTGAATTCACTGACACAACTGAACTGAATAGATTTAAGAGTATCTTCTTGTTCTAAGGCAAACTCAACTTCCAAGCTCCTGTGCAGTTACAAACATCAATTAATTGATCACCACTAGAAGAAAAAAGAATCTGGCATTCTTTCAGGAAATGTCAAAATAGGTTCTAAAGCCATTCGATCTTCCATGACTGTCAAAGACCACGATCCCACCTTAGTGGTTGTATTCCTCCCAAAATTCAAGGGTTAAAACGCTAATCCCCAGTGGCATGGTATTTGAAGATGAGGCTTTGGGCAGGTACCTGAGTTTAGATGCAGACATGAAGGTATGGTCCTCATGATGGGATCAACGCCCTTTAAGAAGACAGAAGGATTTCCCCCCACCGCCCCCACCGCATCACATACCTATCTCTACATCTCTTCATGCTGTTGTACCAAAGGAAGGCCACGTAACTGTGTGGCAAGAAGGTGGGAGTCCACAAGCCAGGAAGCAGGCCCTCATGGGACCCAACCTTACTATCCCCTTGTTTCTGGACTTCCTAGCTTCTGGAACTATGAGGAATAAATGTCTGTTGTTTAAGCCACCCAATCTGTGGTACAGTGTTAAGGCAGCCCAAGCCAAATAGGGCAGCAATATTCAAATTGTGTGTTCTACAAGTCGCCTGGGGGTGTTTGCTTTCCACGGGACATCTTGGAATCCACACGCCGAGATTCTGAATTAGGAAATCCCAGCTGAGTCCCATAAACCTGCATGATTTAACCTTTCCAGATAATCCTAGCACAGGTGATCTGCAGAAACACTGAGAAATCCTCTGAATTACTTCTCCCCATAGGTCACCCCTGGCACAGCACGGCACATCCTGTCCACAGCTGACTGTGTTGTAGCTAAAATGGAAACACACATCAGACCCACCAGATCTGTGGTGTGATGTTAGTGAGCAGAGAGTAATCATCACGAGTGATTTGTTATAAAAACTGATCAAAGACTCCTCAACTCTGCCCATGCCAATCAAGACCAACTGATCAGCGTTTGTTTTTTCATTTGAAAAAAGGTCAAGCAGCTGCCTGTTTGCTTTTTTCTCTCCAGGGCCATTTTAGGAAGTTCATCTGCTCTAAACAGCTGCTCACAAGTTGAACTGATCCTTGCAGAGAAATGGCTGTGGGACCACATTCCAGAGGTGACATATGTTAAACTATTTTTGATTTTTTTGCTTTCCTTTGATGGAGAAGAAAATATGAATGGTAATTTCTTCTTTCAGTGATTTAAAATCAAGGTAAAAAAAAGTCTTTTGACAATAATCACATTTCCATAACATGTTATGTTTATAATGCTCTCTTTTTGGTCATTGTCACAACATACATTTATATAATATTTTTAACAAGAATCAAAGAACTCACCTCCCCTATGCATTCAACTTTCTCTAATTGACAAAGTTTACTTATATGTTTCATAGTCTTCATGATAATCCTTCCAACAGACAAGGTTTATAATATCACCCCAGGGTAGATAGTATTAAACCTAGACATGAATGAGGGAAATGGCCTGGGTTCAAATCTCAGCTCTTCTGCTTACTTGCCACATGACATTGAGTAACTTAACCTACTGTGCCTCAGTTTCCTCATCTAGAGAATGAAGATAATAGGGCCCATCTCATGGTACCATTATGAGGATTAACAAACTAATATTTCTAAAGTGTCTGGCACAAGTAAGCACTATTAAAAAGTGTGTGAAATAAAATTGAATTCAACAAGCATTTGAGTATTCACATGTCAGGTCCTGAATGAGGATGTGAAGACAGGAGATGTAAGCCATAGTTTCTGGCCTCAAGGAGCTCCTAGAGCAGTGTTAAGAGGGAAACAGAAGATTCTACAAACACAAGACAACTTCTTAGGGACTATAAGAGAATAGCTGGAACATAATGGACTAGAGGAAGGAAAGGGGAGGAGATGGGCGCAGGCACCAGAGCAGGGCACAGTACTAAAGGATGAGCAGAAATCTGGCAAGGAAACTGGAAGAATGTGACAGGGAAGGGTAGGTGTTCAGGTCCTTCATGTGTTCAGGTGTAGGTGTTCAGGTCAAGGGTGCAATATATGTGAGCACTAACAACACTGCCATATCTTCAGTGTTTGTTACGTATACAAAACTGTGCTAGAGATGCCTGGGTGGCTCAGTGGTTGAGCATCTTCCAGCTCAGGTCATGATCCTGGGGTCCTGGGATCGAGTCCCACATCCAGCTGCCCTCAGAGAGCCTGCTTCTCCCTCTGCCTGTGTCTCTGCCTCTCTCTATGTCTCTGCCTCTCTCTGTGTCTCTCATGAATAAATACATAAAATCTAAAAAAAACAAAAAAACAAAACAAAAAAAAACCCCACAACTTTACCTACATTTTATTGATATAATAATAGTACTTCAAGGTTGGGCTCATTATTATCACTTTAAAAATGAAGAAATTTGGGTGCCTGGGTGGCTTAGTCAGTTGAGCGTCTGACTCTTGGCTTCAGCTCAGGTTGTGATCTCAGGGTTGTGGTACTGAGCCCTGCATCAGGCTCTGCGCTCAGTACTGAGTCTGCTTGAGATTCTCTCTCTCTCCCTCTGCCCGTCCCCATACTTGCTCTATTTCTAAAATAAACAAATAAAATCTTAAAAAAGAAGAAGAAGAAATGAAGAACTTGAAGTTAGAAAGGCTTACAAGTCTATTTTACTAGAATATACCATAAGTGGAAGAACCCATCTGTCTCCAAGACTGGAGCTACAGAGGCTGTTTCTCAGGCACTCCTGAGTCTTGGAAGCAAGTCTGTGGCACAATCAGATTTTGTGAGGAAAAGCAGAGTGTTAAGGAAGGAGCTAGAAAGAGATGGAAGGTAAACAGAAGAACTTTTGATGAGCTAGTTTTGTTTTTAAATAGGATAGACTTGAGCATGTTGCTGAGACAGGAGATGAAAAATCAGACCAGAGTACACACAGACGCAGTGTCCCACAAGACACAGAACGTGACACGACCAGGGTAAAGGTTGATCAGTTTCGAATGAAGGAAAAACTGACTTGTTCTGAGCAAGGAAGAGGGAAGAAAGGCACAGACAGAGGCAAGTTCATGTATGATGAAAAAGGTGGGAAAGTTGGAATCAGACCAAAATGTAGACCCTTGTGACCTTAGTCAGCAGTCACCAGAGTTAGTAGTGCAAGGCTGACCCCACCATCTCCTTCACCACCTCATGCCCTAGGTACTCTAAATGTGATGCAGCTGTTTATTAAAATATTAACTTATATTTGTTCTTCTCCTTGTCCTTTGCTCTTTGAAGTAGGTCACTTAAAGTAGTATTTCTTTGACTCGGGGATTTTTCTGGTGAGGAGAACAGAAGCTATCTGAAGATCCTAGCTCTTGGAAAAGAATGAAGTCATTAAGGAAATTATATGAAAGGAGTCTCCTAAGAATATCTAGATAGGGGGATTTTCCTTAGAACTGAAGACATTTGGAGGTAAGTGCTGAGGAGAAGCCAGGTGGGGGCAAGCAGTAGTACTCTGGGATCCCAGAGAAGAATAGTTCTTGGTAGCAGTAAAGGTGCTCATGCCGCAAGCATGGCACATACTCCATGACAGTGATCAATGACCATAAATGTGCTGAGCCTCATAAGACCCAGGTAGGACTTTGATTCCACCTGGAAAAGGAGGTAAGACCCAATAATGAATTTACCATGAGGCACAGAGAATCAAAGTCAGATTTAGGTTGACTTACTTGAAAGAAAATAAAGGCATATTTCTTTTGCCTCTGAGTTAGTAGGTTACAATCCACATTCAATAGATGGTTTATTTGCTGTTCCAAATACTAATGTAGCATTTTCATTTGTGTCTCTGCTTACACTATGGCTTTCCCTACTCAAGATTCTGAATGCCCAGTGTCTACTTTCTTTCTTTTCTTTTTTAAGATTTTATTTATTTTTTACATTTTTAAAATTTAAATTCAATTTGCCAACATAGAACACCCAGAGTTCATCCCATAGAGCCTACATTCTGTCCAGAAAGAACACAAAACCCACTTCCTGGGTTGGGCCTTTATTCTTTGAGTGGGAAGAGGAATGTCCCTTTGTCTCCCATTATGTGTATCCTATACATGTATGTGTGTCCCCTTAACCTGCAGGCCCTGAAAAGATCTCATTCATTACTGAATCCTTCCTACCACCTACTACAATGAACTCAAGCACACACAGTAGGTTCACCAGAAGTAAATAATTTAACATGGAACAAGTCAACTACTAAAATATGAAGATTTAAGTTGAAATTTTAGTGAGCTTTAATTACTCAAAAAATTATAGCTCAGAATCTGAGTCACATCTTTAAAACTCTGTTAGAATTTGTCTTCACCCAAGCCACAATTCTTATAGATAAATCACTGCTTATCCATTAGACTCAGTTTTACCTGACAGATCAATAAGTCAGCAAAGGATAAAACACCTACTTTTTGAGGGTCATCTAAGAGACATCTAGGCAGATTTTTATATCCTTAAAATGGGAATGATAGTATTTTCAGGACTGTAGTAAACCATGAAGAATAGTGGCTGGGTACTCTCTGCAGACATAAAAGAATGCTATACATGTATTTTCCTGTGGTATTAAACTAAGTATCATCTGTTCTCTTATAACCAACAGCAAGAGCGGAAAAAACTCATTTGCACTCATCAGAATGTCCCTGCTGTGTTCCCTTCATTGTGTTGTTCCAAATTTTTACCCCTTTCTTTTATTGAAGCTGGGAAGTTTTTGCAGAGAAGCCCAGTGCAAACTCTTGATGCCAGCAATTCTTATCAGATTCACTCATTGTTGGCTCCACATGGGCAATGCTGCAGAGCTTCCCAAGGTGTCTGCATTTCTAGAACCAACAGGCAGACAAGGAAGGGGCACAAGGCACCCGGTGAAGAAAATAAGAGAAGTTGATAACCCAGGCTCAGAGAAGAGGGGTTGGTTTTCTTTCAAAGGTTTTCTTTCTTTCTTTTACCTAGTACATCATAGATAAATCACAAAGGGATCATGGTGTAGGAAGAAATGACTGCAGTTGGGAGACTGCTGAATCAAAAGGCACAAAGCTTGACCATTAGCCTGACTTCACTATCACTCAAGTGTGTGACCTTGCCTCAGTCACCGAACCATGCCAGGTCCCCATCTCCTTATTGTAATCAGGAGATTATCCTAGAAAACTTACAACAATACTTCTTCAACTCTAAGGGGTTAAGAGTCTTAGTAAATGCTAATTCTAGCTCCGTAGTTCTGGATGGAGTATTTCCTTTTTTAAAAGATTTATTATTTATTTATTTGAGAGAGAGTGAGCAGGGGGAGAGCAGAAGGAGAGAGGAATCTGAAACAGACTCCATTGAGCATAGAGCTGAAAGAGGGGCTCAGTCTAACAACCCTAAGATCATGACCTGTGCAGAAATCATAAGTCAAACAACCAACTGAGCCACCCATGCAGCCCTGGGTAAGGCATTTCTAACAAGCTCCTGGGTGATGCAGATCTTCTGGTTTATAGAGTTCATTTTGATAACAAAGCCATATAGATTATGGAGGAGACTGAATGAAGGGAAAGGGAAATACTGTATAAAGTATAATGTATTAAAGAAAGCTATTATGATTAGCAATAATAGGAATAGGTGCTTTCTCTGGATCTGCTTCAGTAGAGCATTTCCTAGAGCTGTTGCTCCTACCCCCGTGAAGATTTGAACCTATTTTTAAGGGCTTCCTTCCCCTCCCCTGCCTCTCAGTATATTCTCAGTGCAGTTGGTTCCAGCCTGAGGGCAGACTTCTCCCACTGACAGAAGCAGTGGTATTAGCTTCTTTTCCAGAACACAGCAGGATAGTGCCATAATTTAGCAATGCAATGAATCCCCAAAGGTTATTTATGTGTGTGTGTTTGGGGGGGGGGGGTATCCTGAAGAACTTTGTGGAAAAACAAGCTCCCTTAAAAATGAAACCGGGTTTAAATCTCCAACAGTTCTTCAGAGGTATCCATTGGATTTGCATTTATTTTGGAAATAGGTACAAACAGAATTTCACCTCTTGCAAACTCATTTGCATCTCTGTCTCTCCCACTGGTAATGTGAGGCTCTTGTAACATCAGAAGAAATGTTTACATTTCCTAAGGGGAAATTATTGGCACTGTGCCAGATTTCTGGTATCAAGGGCATCCACAGGTCAATGCCTAGCCTCACCTCAAAATTCCAGAGCATTCACTATAAACCCTACAGATTCAAATCTTAATTGTTTGAAGGAACTGGTATGGCAGAAAGCACTTTACATAAAGGAGAGGGTGGACCGGACTATCCAGGAGGTGTCCTCTTGCACATGTGAGATTTAGACTGTGGTGGAATCCATTGGTCAAGAGAAATGGGGCATGAGGATGGAGATGTACTATGACCTCACCAAAACACTCTCTTTCACTGACCCCACAGACCTCTCTGCTGATCAGCAAAACTGTTAGGCACATTCCCACTTCAGAGGAGTTATATTTGCTGTTCCTTTGCTTGCTCATGGTTTTATTCTTTACCTAATTCAGGTCCTTGACCAAATGCCACCTCTTTATGGAGGTCTTCCATGATCTACTTGATTAAAATTCAAAATAAGCCCCTCAATGTCTCCTACCATTCCTCTACCCACCTCTCTGCTCATTTTTCACAGTACTTTTTAATATCTGACATAAAACGTTTTACTCATTTGGTAGTCTTTCCCTTATTACCAAAGACAAACTTCATGAAATCAGGAAATTCTGTTGGTTTTCTTTATTTTTCTCTGTGGACAAGTACTTAGCATATAATAGGTCTCAAGAAATATTGGCAAATGAAAAAATAAATCTTTTAATCAATTATCTTATTAATTAATAATGAGGTTTCTAAAGTCTTGAATTTCAGATAATGTAGCTGCTCATCACAATAATAGGAGGAGAGTGGTTCAAGATGGCAGTGTAGGAAGATCCTAAACTCACCTCTTCCCATGGACATACTAAATCTACAACTACATACAGAAAAAAATCCTTCTCAAAAAAACCTGAAAACTAGCTGAACAGCTCGTTCACAACAAAGGATAAAAGGGCCACCTCATGAAGGGTAGGAAAGGCAGGGACATAGTCTTGCCACAAAACCGTCCTTGGCATGGCAACCCACAATTGATATGGTTCTCACAAATACAGAGTTTCTCCCTGAGGAGGGAGAGGTTAATGACCCATATTAGGCACCCAACCATTGGGACTTGCACCAGGGAGACAAGCCCTCAAACATCTGACTTTGAAAAGCAACAGGGCTTATGTCCAGAAGACTCAAAAGACTGTAGGAAACTGAGATTCTGCTCCTAAAGTGCTTGCACAGACTCACATACCCCAGGACTCAGAACAGAGGCAGCAGTTTGAAAAGTGCCTAGATCAAATGTGAAGGAGACTCATTTGTTTTTTTTTTTTTTGTTTTTTTTTTTAAAGATTTTTTTTATTAATGATGGTCACAGAGAGAGAGAGAGAGAGAGAGAGAGAGAGAGAGGCAGAGACACAGGCAGAGGGAGAAGCAGGCTCCATGCACCGGGAGCCTGACGTGGGATTCGATCCCGGGTCTCCAGGATCGCGCCCCGGGCCAAAGGCAGGCTCCAAACCGCTGCGCCACCCAGGGATCCCGAGACTCATTTGTTAATCATACAGCATCTTTCAGAGGGGGCAGGGACTTCTTGGGATTCTTCTCAGGGACAGAAATACTTCTGGGCACCATTTTTGCACTCTCTTACTCCCTTGCTCATGCCAGTGGGGGCATGAAGTCACAGCACTGTCATGCTGCATCGCTAAAGCTGGTGGGCATGCTGCATCCCCATGATTTCCCGTTACCCTGCTAGTAGGTGGGCCCCAGCTCTCCTGTTGCCTCACTGAAGTCTCTGGTATGCACAGTCAACACAGGGGACAGCCCCTGAGCACTTGGCTCTGATGGTCAGGGGATCTTGAGTTTCTGCACCCCCTGGAACTAAAAAGGTCAGAGAGACAGTTCTTGGCAGGACCCAACACCAGGACACCACCAAGACAGCAGACTGAAACACACTCCCAGTCATCCTAAGCAAAAAGCCTGTTTACTTGTCAGGGATTGTCAGCCTAAGGGGCAAACTTCAGGTTTGCCACACATCTAGAGGCTTCGTAGGTGCTCTCAGGAATGTAGGCTGAGAGAATGTCATCTTTTCACTCTCCCTTACTCCTATAGCTTGCCAGTGCCTATCAGAAAAATGCTAATATACTTGTTTGAAGCCCTGATTTTTACAACTGTCACCAAGAGGATACCTCCATATTGCCTAGTCTGGAAGCCAGCAAGGTTTACAATTGTGGTCCCATACAACTGTACATATTTATAAGCTTTAAAAGCTGCTGAGGGTCTAGCTTCCAAAAGCCTAAAACTAGGTGTTGGCTGAAATCTCTCCCTTTGAAGAACAGACAGGTGTTGGCACACCCTCAACAACTAGGACCTATTAAAAATAAACCAGCCTATTTAGGCATTCACAAAGATTTGAGGACAACCAACTGCTAGGGCAAGTTTGAACAATAAACTTTGCTTCCTATATAGAGTGACTCCTTCAAGACTGGAAGTAGCTCTTTTGCCTAATACACAGGAACCGACACAGAGAGTCAAGAAAAATGAGGAAAGAGAAATGCGTTCTAAATAAAAGAACAAGCTGAAAACGGCAGGGGGAAAAAACCTTAAAGAAACAGAGATAAGTAATTTACCTGATAAAGAGTTCAAAGTTATGGTTATAAAGATGCTCACCAAATTCAGGAGAAGAATGAATGAGCACAGTGAGAATGTCAACAAAGAGACAGAAAATATAAGAAAGTACCAAACAGAAGTCACGGAGCTGAAGAACACAATAGCTTAAAGAAAAAATAAACTGGAGGGGTGCAACAGCAGACTAGATGAAGCAGAAAAAAGGATCAGTGATCTGGAAGACAGAGGCAGTAGAACTCACTCAAACAAAGCAACAAAAACAAAAAGGATTTTAAAAAGTGAAGATAACTTAAGGGACCTATGTGACAACATCAAATAGAATAACATTCATAGTATAGTGGTCTAGAAGAAGAGAGAAAGGGGCAGAAAAACCATTTGAAGAAATAATAGCTGAAAACTTTCCTAACTTGAGGAAGGAAAAAGACATCCAGATCCAGGACACTCAGAGAGTTCCAAATAAGATAACCCCAAAATATCCACACCAAAACACTAAAACAATTAAAATGGAAAAAGTTAAAGAGAGAATCTTAAAAGCAGAAAGAAAAAAAAAAAAAAACAACTTGTTACATACAAGAGAACCCTCATAGGGTTATCATTTGATTTTTCAGCAGAAACTTTGTAGACTCAAAATAAGTGGGGATGCTACATTCAAAGTGCTAAAAAGGAAAAACTTCCAATCAAGAATATTCTACTCAACAAGGTTATCATTCAGAATTGAAAAACTGGTAGGATGCCTGAGTGGCTCAGTGGTTGAGCATCTTCCTTTGGCTCAGGGCATGATCCTGGGGTCCTGGGATCGAGTTCTGCATAGGGCTCCTTGCAGGGAGGTTGCCTCTCCTTCTGCCTATGTCTCTGCCTCTCTCTGTGTCTCTTGTGAATAAATAAATAAAATATTAAAAGAAAGAAAAACTGATAGTTTCCTAACCAGACAACAGTTTAAGGAGTTAATCATCAAGAAATGGGCCTTACAAAAAATATTAAAGGGACTTCTGTAAGCTGAAAAGAAAAAAGAAAACATATGAAAGTAAAAATCCTGCTGGTAAAGGTAAATAGTAAAGTTAGTGGATTAATCACTTATAAAACTAGCATAAAGGTTAAAAGATAAAAATAGTAAAAAAAAATAACTCTAATAACTGGTTAAGGAATAAACAAAATTAAAAGGCAATAAATAAAATAAAATGTGACATTTTTAAATGTGCTCAAACTTAACTTGCTATTAACACATATATAAGTTGTTATATGTGAGCCTCATGGTAACCACAAAGCCAAAACTTAGATACACAATAGATAATGAAAAAGGAATCTAAGCATTACACTAAAAAAAGAACAGAGAGGAACTGTCTAGAGGAAACAATGAATGAAATGGCAATAAGTGCATATCTATCAAGAATTATTTAAATGTAAATAGGCTAATGTTTCCCATCAAAAGACACAGGATGGCCAAATGGATAAAAGACAAAAACAAGACCCATCTATATATTGCCTGCAAGAGACTCACTTCAGATGTAAGAACACAGAGACTAAAAGTGAAGGGATAGAAAAAGATATTTCATACAAATGGGAATCAAAAGAAAACTGGAATAGGTATATTTACATCAGACAAAATAGACTTGAAAACAAAGACCGTAAAATTGAAAATAAAAGACAAACAGGGGCATTACATAGTGATAACATTTGTAAGAAGATATAACATCTGTAAATATTTATACACCCAACACTGGAGCACCTACATATATATAAATTGATTAACAGATCAAAATGGAGAAATTGACAGCAATATCAGTAAGGAATTTTAATACCCCACTTACATCACTGGGTAGGCCACCATACATAAATCAATAAGGAAACACTGGCCTTGAACAACACATTAGACCAGATGAACCTAATAGACATATACAAAATATTCTATCTAAAAGCAGCAGAATACACATTTTTCTCAAGTGCACATGGAACATTCTCCAGGATAGAACATCTGTCAGGCCACAAAACAAGTCTCAATAAATTTTAAAAGATTAAAATCACATCAAGCATCTTTTCTACCCACAGTGATATGAAACTGGAAATCAATTAGAAGATCACAAATATATGGGGATTAAACAACATCGTTCTAAACAACCAATGAGACAACCAAGAAATCAAAGGAGAATTTTTAGAAATACCTAACTTGAGACAAATGAAAATTGTCATATGAAAATTGTCAAATGAAATATGACATACCAAAAGCTATGAGATACAACAAAAGCAATTCTAAAAGGGAATTTCATAGTGATACAGGGCAGTCTCAAGAAACAAGAAAATCTCAAATAAACCATCCAACATTATACCTAAAAGTACTGAAAAAAGAACAAATGAAGCCTATAGTTAGTAGAAGGAAGGAAATAATAAATATCAGACCATAAATACATGAAATAAAGACAAAAAAATAGGAAAGATCAATGAAACTAAGAGCTGGTTCTTTAAAAGCTAAAATTGACAGTTTGGGAATCCCTGGGTGGCTCAGTGGTATGGCATCTGCCTTCAGCCCAGGGTGTGATCCTGGAGACCCGGGATCGAGTCCCATGTCAGGGTCCCAGCATGGAGCCTGCTTCTCCCTCTGCCTGTGTCTCTTCCTCTGTGTGTGTGTGTGTCTTTCATGAATAAATAAATAAAATATTTTTAAAAATAAAATAAAATTGACAAAGTTTTAGCTAGACTAAGAAAAAAAGAGGAGGCTCGAATAAATAAAATCAGAAACGAAAAAGGAGAGGTACGATTCAAATCAAAAAAAACCCATAAAGGATCAAAAGACACTACTATGAGCAATTATATGCCAACATATTGGACAACCTAAAAGAAATGGATAAATTCCTAGAAACATATAATCTTCGAAGACTGAATTATGAATAGAAAAGCTGAATAAACTTATTATTAGGGAGGAGATTGAGTCAGTATTCAAAAATCTCCCAACAAACAAACATCCAGAACCAGATGACTTCATTGGTGAATTCTATCAAGATTAAAAGATTTAATTCTTATCCTTCTCAATCTCTTCTAAAAATTGAAGAGGAAGAACTCCCAACTCACTTTGTGAGTCCAACATTACTCTGATATGAAAACAAGACAAGGATACTACAAAGTAGGAAAATTACAGACAGACCAATATCCCTGATGAATATAGATGCAAAAATTTTCACCAAATATTATCAAACTGAATTTGACAATACATTAAGGATCAGATAACATGATCAAGTGGGATTTATTCTAGAGATGCAAATCATTCAATATCTACAAATAAATGTGATATATAACAAAACAAAGACTAAAAATCATATGATTATCTCAATAAATAGAGAAGAAATTTTTGACAAGATTCTACATCTATTTATGATAAAAAAAAACTCTCAGTAAAGTGGATATAGAGAGAACATAGCACAGTAAAGTCCCCATATTATAAACCTACAACTAGCATCATACTCAACAGTGGAAAGGCTCTCCTCTAACATCAGAAATGAGACAAGGATGCCCACTCTCACCACTTCTATTCAACCTGATATCAGAGGCCCTAGCCAGAGTAATCAGGCAAGAAAGAGAAACTAGAAATGAAGAAGTAAGACAGTCACTATTTGTGGATGACATGATTTTATACATAGGAAATCCTAAAGACTCCACAAAAAAACTGTTAGAACCAAAAATAAAAAATAAAATCAGTGAAGTCGGAAAATATACAACCAACATAAAAAATCTGTTGTGTTTCTATACATTAACAATAAAATATCAGAAAGAGAATTTAAAAAATAACCTCATTTACAATCATATAAAAAAGAACAATATACCCAGGATTAAGTTTAACCAAGGAGGAGAAAGACCTGTACACTGAAAACTACGACACTGATGAAAGAAATCGAAGATGACACAAATAAATGAAAAGATATCCCATGCTTGTGGACTGGAATATTTAATATTGTGAAGATGTCCATATTATCCAAGGCAATCTATAGATTCAATGCAATCCCTATCAAAATTCCAATGGCATTTTCCAGAGAAATAGAACAAACAATTCCAAAATTGCTATGGAACCAGAGAATAGCATGAATAGCCAAAGCAATCTTGAGAAAAAGAACAAAGCATTATGCTCCCTGATTTCAAACAATATTACAAAGGTAGAGCAATCAAAATAGTATGATATTGGCATAAAAACAGACACACAAATCAATGGAACAGGACACAGAGCCCAGAAATAAACCCAGGCTATATATGGTCAATTGACTGATGACAAAGGAGGCAGGAATATACAATATGGAAAGGGTAGTCTCTTCAATAAATGGTGTTGGAAAACATAGGCAGCCACATGAAAAAAAGAAAAGAAAGAAAGAAAAATTAAATTAATATCTTACATCATACACAAAAATTAACTCAAAATGGATTAAAGACTTTAATATAAGACCTGAAATCATAAAACTGCTAGAAGAAAACACAGGTAGTCAATTCCCTGACGTTAATCTCGGCAATGATTTTTTTTTTTTTTTTTTTTGGATCTGACTCCAAAAGGAAAGGCAACAAACGCAAAAATAAACAAGGGGTACTACATCAAACTAAAAAAGACTTCTGCACAGCAAAGGAAACCATCAACAAAATAAAACGGCAGTCTACGGAATGGGAGAAATATTTGCAAATAATGTATGCAATAAGGGGTTAATATTCAAAATATACAAAGAACTCATATAACTCGATAACAAAAACACAGTCTGCTTAAAAAATGAGTAGAAGATCTGGATAGACATTTTCCAAAGATGTACAGATGGCCAACAGACACATGAATAGATGCTCAAAGTCATTAATCACAAATTAAACCCACAATAGGTTATATCACCTCACCCCTCTTCGAATGGCTATTATCAAAAAGACAAGCTATAACAAGTATTGGTAACAATGTGGAGAAAGGAGAACCATTGTGCACTGTTGATGGGAGTGTAAGTTTGTACAACCACTGTAGAAAACAATGTGGAGGTTCTTCAAAAGCTAAAAAAAAAAAAAAACTACCATATGACCTAGCAATTCCACTTCAGGTATTTATCCAAAGAAATTGAAAACACTAATTCCAAAGGATGTATGTACCCCTGTGATCATCACAGCATCATTTACAATAGCCAAGGTATAGAAACAATCTAAATGTGATAGATGAGCGGATAAAGAAGATGTGGTGCACATATATACAATGGAATACTATTCAGCCACTAAAAAAAGAATGGAATCTTGCCATTTGTGGCAACAGGGATGGACCTTGAGGGTGTTATGCCAGGTGAAATAATCAGACCAAAAGACAAATACTGTATGGTCTCACTTATATGTGAAGTCTAAATAACACAACAAAATTCAAAAATACATAGAAAAGATGAATAGCAGGAAGAAAAGTTGAAGGGTGGCTGAAATGGACAAAGAGGGTTAAAGGTACAAACCTCCAGTTATAAAATACATGAGTCATGGGGGTGTAATATATGGTGACCTTAGTCAATAATACTTTCTGTATATTTGAAAGTTGCTAAGAAAGTACATCTTGAAAGTTTTGTATCATAAGAAAAAAAATTGTAACTTTGTGTGGAAACAGATGGTAACTAGACTTCTTGTGGGATCATTTCATAGTGTCTACACATATCCAGTCATGTTGTGCACTTAAAATTAATATAAAGGCATATGTCAATTATATCTTAATAAAACAAATTATAAGTGGATTTTTCTAACATGACTGTTTACTTTAAAATGTAGTGTTCTGGACTGGGAGAGAAACAAAGCTTGCTCATCTAAGTTCCATCTAGATGCTGCAGCTATGTAGCTATATAAATTTATATAGTCCTCTTTCCTAGACTCAGTCTCCACTGCAAAATATTGGAATTATACCAGATTCTTAAGTGTCTTCCAAACACCAACCTTACATAATAATAAAAGTAAAAATAGCGGTGCTTTCATACACACCAATAAGAACAAAAACATTTACTAAGGATTAGCTGTTGTTATCCTCAAAGGCCATAGAGGTGACTATCCATAGATTTTGGATCCAATAGAGCTTACTTACTACGAAGAGCAAGGATGGGAGAGACAAAAATTTAATGAGAAGTTTAATATTAACCCAAAAGATGGATTACATTTCTACATTGAGCATGAATGATGAATTCTAATATCCCTGCCAGCTCTATAATTTACCTTTGGTTCTCTGAAGATTTGAAAGGATTAGAAACTTGCCAAAGATAATCAAATAGCAAGAGACCTTACCACATTTTTTTTCATCTTTTCTCAAAAAAGGTAATGGTCACCCTCATTTTACAAAGAGAAACCACACGCGGTACTGAGAAGACCTGAGTTTTTGTCTCCTCAGCTTCTCAGAGTGCTTTCCATACTGTGCTCATTCTTTTAAAATATTAATCCCATTCAAAAAAAAACAAAAAAAATTAATCCCATTCAGAAAAAAGTCTTTTATGTTAACGCCATAAAGAGAATTATGCATCAAGAGAGAGATGTCTTCCCTCATCCTGTAAAGAAATATATGATAACTTTGTCTTCATCCTTAAAAAACTGCCATCACCCTCTCAACAATGAAATCCCATAATACATGTGTAACTTTCACATGTTGGGTTTTTTTTTTTTCTTTCTTTCTCTTTTCTGGTCTCTAATCCTTACCTACCACCAAATACTAGCCACATCTTTTTTTTTTTTTTTTTCTGATTTCAGGTTTTACTTCAGTCAGATGAACGGGTGGACAAAATTACAACCATGCCCTTTGCAAATTTATCGTTTTGTTATATGTTGGTATTTTCCACCACAAGGAAATTGGTTTGAACCTCTCCGTCCTTTCCTTTCCCACATAATTTGAAGTCACAGAAAAGAACTGAGTCTGTGGTGATCCTGGCTCTGAGAAAGCTCTACCTGGTGGGACTTTAATACCACCACTGGGTGCACAGAATTCCCAGGAGTAAGTGCTCAGTTGTGCTGAGGTGCAAGATACCCACTCCCACACATTTATTTCTAGCTTGTAAGAGAAGAGCACAATGACCTAGGACACACATCAAAATTCCATAATTTCCAACTGCTAATCATCTACAATCCACAAATCTATTCTTCCTTAACCACTCTGGCAGAAAGCCACCAAGCTGACAGACCAAGCCATCACTCGCAATAATTGGAAAGAGTTGCATTTCCCAATTTATCCTGAGCTTGACTTTTCATCCCAATTTTTACTTGAATGTTAAGTAATGACCAAACAAATCCATTACATGTTAGATAATGAAGTCAAGTATTCAGAAGGAGAGCAGAGATGGAAAAGCTCAGACATGCGTCACACCTTGCTGTAAGTTCTCTCTCCACCACTCACTCTCTCCAGGCTTTCGGCTCTTCCACTATGTGGCGTGAGGAGTTGGTGAGACAATTCCCACATCCTTTGATTTAGATTATGTTGATGTACTTAATCACTTATTACACGAGGAACCGATTTGAATCTTTCTGTCCCAAAGAGAACAACTGAACTTAAAGATAACTTGAGAGATCATTTCACTCAGACACAGGAAAAGATAACTTAAAACTCAATGATCATCAATTCTTGTCTTGAGAAATAATTAAGATGCAGCAAGAATACCCTTCATTGTATCCTTGTTATGCCCTGTCACCACTAGCACAAAACCAAAATCCTCCTTTCTGGGTGGAAGGGGGAACAACAGTGCTTCTCATAAAATCACTCAGAAGCTACGAGTGGAGGCTCCCTCCAGTGCATCCTGGGCTACACTGAGGACCAGGTTGTCTCCTGCGACTTCAACAGTGACACCCACTTTTCCACCTTCGACGCTGGGGCTGGCATTGCCCTCAATGACCACTTCATCAAGCTCATTTCCTGGTATGACAATGAATTCGGCTACAGCAACCGGCTGGTGGACCTCATGGTCCATATGGCCTCCAAGGAGTAAGAGCCTCCTGGACCACCAGCCCCAGCAAGAACAAGAGAAAGAGAGAGGCCCTTAGCTGCTGGGGAGTCTCTGCCCCAACTTAGTTCCCCAACACACTGAGAATCTCCTGACCTCCAATTTACATCCCAGACCCCGAGGAAGGGGAGGGGCTTGGGGACCCTACCTCATCCTGTACCATCAATAAAGTATACTGTACCCAGCCAAAAAAAAAAAAAGCTACAAGTGGTAATTAGCACATTTCCTGAGCTCCCTCATCTTCAGGCTAAGCAACTTCGATTTCTTATCCTGTCATTAAAGTGCTCTTTTCATATGCACACTTTCCTCTATTTGTACTGGTCTTCTACACTGCAGAGTCTGAAAAGGGACACAATGCTTTAACAACATCCAAATAATATAGAATATCATCAAAGATCATATCCACACACCCAGGAAATTACACTTCTTTAAACAAACTAAATTATAGCCATAGTTACTGAAATTTAAGATTTGCTCTATTTGATGTGCTGAGATAAAATAAGATTAGAAATTTACTTTGCCACAAAACAAACTTAAGCAAATTCCTATAACATAATAATAAAAAGATGTATCTCATTTTTTAAAGATTTGTCACAGAATATGAAGCAGAGATGAAGCAGTGCCTTCTCAACACCATGTCTCCTCATTTTATGAGTGGAAGTCACTTAGCATATTTGAGTAGATACATTATTAAAAGCATACGGTGCCACAAAGGAGTCATAGTCTTCCTCAAAATATTAGCATCACTCAGTGCTAGTAACTTCGAACACGACATTAATTATTTTAAAAGGTATTCAGGGAAAAATACTGAGTGAACAGCAAAACAGTGACTGAGACCACTTTAGGAATCTTTCACATCAAATGTGATTCTCCCTGCTGCAATCTTTAAGCAGACTCTGGGCTGTAGGCTGGTGGCAAAGACACTGGTCCAGGAGACCATGATTATGATCCTAATTTTGTACTTGGGTAAGACACTTCTTTTATAAAAATACTTTTTTTTAGAAAAGGACATATTATGTTCATTATCTGTAAAGTTAGATAATTGATCTAAGGTTTCTTCTAGCTTTATGATCACAAACCAATGTGCTGCAAATATTAGATAAGCTCACCTTATAAATGTGCATGCAATTAAATACATACACTATGTAAGTTGGAGAGTTTCTTACAGCCTTCTCATTTTAAAAAGAAATGATATTCATGCTCAAATATGAAAAACCATCCACATCACTTTGGGCAAAACTTTAAGAAATTCCCAAGACTTGATTATAGCTCTCTACCTTAATTTTTTTTTTTTTACCAACCATATATTATAGGTATTTCTATACATTGCTTAGGCTTCAGAGTCTCTGGAAATCTCAAACTGATTTCCAAAAGATGTTGTCTTGTTCTATACCTGCAAAAGTCTATACAATATTTAAACAAGATAGTACACTGGGAAACATGTATAATCTCTAAAATGTTTTAAAGATGCTATATTTGTTACCTTCCCTCCATCTCCTCAGCAAAATGAATCTCTCCTTATCCTGTACTCCTGGAACCTTGTTTCATCCCTCAGAATTTTTAACACATGCTCTTCCCTGCATTAGATCAACCAAACTGACTCACTTGCGCATCTACAGTGCTTAGCACAATGCAGATTTTTAACAAATACTCAATAATTTTTTGGTTGGATGAAGGGGAAAGAAAAACACTTAACAATATTAGAGCAGATTCCACAACAATATATGCTTTAGGTGTTGTGGCTATAATTAATTTCTCATACAGAATTTAATTTGTTGTCAATACTCAGCCTTCTCCTTAAATATACACAATCCTCCCCAGACACGATGGAGATACTCAGTGGATAGGAGATTCCATCAGTACCTTTTTGGTGCTGAAGAGATTAGACTTTGACATTTTCTTTAAAATAATTCCTTAAAATCATATATTCAAAGTGCATTAGCTGGATTCATAACTGGTAAGGCTTCTGATTTAATAACATAAACATAACGACACTCTTAGAGAGATAAAAATCTTTTATCAGCAAGACTCAAAAACACTCTTGACTTTTTTAAGCCAGAAGAGTCTCTAGATCATCATTCCTTTAGCCCACCTCGTATTACCAATGACGCAACAGAAGCGCATGAGGTAAAGTGACTTTGCCAAGGTCACATCAAGTCAGTGGCTGAGTGCTGAACACCAGAAGGGACTCCAGATCATCCGACTTTTAGCTCAGTGTTGTTTCCTTCCTTCCTGTCCTCTCCTATTTATTCATCCAGAACTAACTGACCAAGCAGAAACAATTGGGAGTAGTCAGACCTCTATTAATAACAACCTGCTTTTACACAGTACTATATACTTTACAAAGCACTTTCCATATACCGTCTCTCCTTGAATCCTTCCAAAACCCCTGAGACAGGACATTTACTTCCACTTACAACAAACTAAGGCCCAGAAAGTTAAAGTGATATGCCCAAGGTCACAGAGCTAAATTTGAATGCACACTTCCGTACTACAAATTTAATTCTCCATACATAAATCCATGGCAATCTCTGTTCCACAGATACAATCAGTCAAAGAAAAGGAATTATTCCAATATGATCCTCACTTGTACCCTATTAGGCCACAGTTGTAAAGGGCCTGGCACAGTAACTTTGTGAAACCTTTATAATAAAAAGGTTGATTTTGGGATCCCTGGGTGGCGCCACAGTTTGGCGCCTGCCTTTGGCCCAGGGCGCGATCCTGGAGACCCGGGATCGAATCCCACGTTGGGCTCCCGGTGCATGGAGCCTGCTTCTCCCTCTGCCTGTGTCTCTGCGCCTCTCTCTCTCTCTCTGTGACTATCATAAATAAATAAAAATTTTAAAAAAATATTAAAAAAAAAGGTTGATTTTGAAAGAACTTTAACACTAACCGGATGAATAACCCATGCAAAAGTAATAGATAAATTGAGAAAAAGGACAGGACAGACTCCAAAATCCATGTCCAGCAAAGCGATTTAGCCAATAAGATAAGGAAGACTTTCATTGTCCCCACTTTCAATCTGAGGGAACTAAAACACCTCCAACCCCACCCTCCCAAAAGTAGAAATCCTGGGGTATTCTGAAGAACATGTCATGATAGTCATGGCCACCTTTTCAAAACAATACAGAAGTTTCTTTGGCAGCACTCACAAAGGTCCTGAGAAGTACGATCTATACTCTTAGAGTCGCTGAAGTCAGGGCTGTAACTAAGGACAATAATGAGAATGCAAGGAGGTGTTCAGAGCCGTCTTCATGGGAGCTGACAGGGAGCAACACATCCCGGCTCTAACAGGAGGAAGGTGACCCCAAGGACTGGTGAGAAGGCACATGCACAGATAGGAAACAATCAAGACCCTCCCCAGTGTACAGGATGAGGACAACAGAGAAGACACTCTTTTGTTTCTTGTTTTAAAATCAGCAGAGAAAATGCTTCTAACAAGGGGGAGGAGGAAATCTTTATTTTGAAAGGGTAAAGATGAATAGTTCTCCTCCATGGGAAATAGGAAGTTAAGTCACAGTGACTATGGTCCATTACTTAAAGGCTAGATCTGAGCACAGGATGAAATCTAAGGGATGTTCAAAAATGAAAGAAGGGCAAGTGGAGGCTGTGTACTACATGTGTGTCAGCCTTTAGCAGTCTTTAGCTGCTTTACACCCAGGATATAATGGAAAATGTTAGGAAAATCAAGTGATTAAATATTACATATCAAGGGCTTTATGTTTTTATTGATCCAGTTAACTTCCTACTATGTACTTAATATGTGCCAGGTCACTGGGATTAAAAAGAAGAAAGACATAGTCTTTGCCTTCGTGATGCTTATAGCCTAGAAGCCTAACTCTGACATGTGCCCAAAGAATCTACAGTCTGGAAAGAAATCAACTCTGCAGGAACATTCAGAGGGGACAGAAGAAGGAAAGATCTTTCTCAGCAGAGAAGGACTGAGGAAAACTTCATTGATAAAATTACAGCCTAATTATTTGTGGATATAAAAAGTTAGTGTCCTTTGGGAAGATATTATAAGATCTCTTTCATGTTGTGTTTTGTTTTTAATGAAAAATGTAATTATTGGTAGTATTATATTACTGATAAAGAATGAGTATTGAACAATATATTTTATCAGTCCTAGCTTCCCTACATATACCATGCGCTAATAATTAACTAAATCACCAAACCGTAAATGTAACAGAATATATTACATTCTTAAGTGTTCACTGAAGACAACATTCTCCGCCTCTCCAAAATGTTTAAATTCTATGTTTATACATCTGTTGTGGGCTTTCAAGACAATACAAACACAGAAAAATCTCAAAAATATATTGTAAAATAGCATAACCAGAGCTTCATTTGGGAAGTCATCCCCTGAATTTGCTGGGTGATTTTAAATTCAATCAATATTAGCCGGTGCAAATAAATAGAGCCCTGTTCTTCCAGTTTAAGAACCATGGCCCTGCTTTGCTTTCAAAAGAAATAGTGACAACTCCAAGCCTTCTGTCTTTCTAATGTTACTTTTTTTTTTCAAAGATTTTTATTTACTTATTTGAGAGAGAGAGAACATTGTGCTTGAGTAGGGAGAGGGGCAAAAGGAGAGGAACATGCAGACTCCCCACGGGGCTTGGAGCACTAGATGGGAAAGTGCAGGGCTGACAGGGGGTCGACTCTGGGTGGGATCATCACCTGAGCCAAAGTTAGATGCTTAACTGAATGAGCCACCCAGGTGCCCCAGTCTTTCTAATATTATATGAAAGAGTTTGGAGTCCTGCACCTATGTACAAAGCAGAGCTCCTTTACTTGCAAGAGTGTGTTTAAAAAATCCTCAGAGGTTTTCAAAACTGGTACTTCCAGATCTCTGAGATTCAGAACCACCAATTAAAAATTTTATTAAGGGGGGTCTGGGTGACTAAGTTGGTTAGGCGTCCACCTCAGGCTCAGGTCATGATCCCAGGGTCCTGGGATCGAGGCCCACGTGGGGCTCCCTGCTCAGTGAAGAGTCTGCTTCTCCCTCTCCCATTCCCCCTCCTTGTGTTCTCTCTCTGTGTTTCACATACATAAAATCTTTAAAAAATAAAATAAAAAATAAAAATTTATTGATAACTAGGCTTTAGGGTGGGGAATCAATACAAAGTACTGAATAGACAATTAGTATGGGAATCAAGAAACCAGAGTCTCAGTCCTGATTGACTGAGCCACCTTTTCTCTGAGCCTCAGTTTTTACATGTAAAATGAAGAAGCTAAAAATGAATTTCAAAGTCCTTTCTGACCCTAAAGAGTCTTTTACAGTTCTGGAAAGTTAGTAACTTTGCCAGTTATAAGTTAGTGACAGGATTTTTCTGGGAAATTATTCCCTGAACTATGAGAGCTGAGACACATTTCCAATCATGAATTTGAAGGCAGACTTACTCATCCTCACCCCTTAGAGCCTCTAGCACTTGTTAATAACTCCATTATGGCATTTACCATATTGCATCTTGAGCAGTGGTGACTGTCTCCTATTCTAGTGTGGAAGGTTCACAAGGTCACAAACTGTCTCTTATTCAAGTTTTGCTAATGCCCAGCAATGCTTGACAGGGCAAGCATCTAATAGATGCCTAGGTAGTGGAAGAATAAATGAATTAGTATGTCACTTAAAAATTTTTTTCTAGGCATGATCTTGGTAGCTCTCTTAACCTTGTAACTCTTTTAAGGTATTTATGTGTTGTTCACTCACAAGACTACTTTCATGACCCTGATGTCTGACAATCTAAGTATCTTGGATAAAAAGGAGAAGCCAGCCAGGACACTGCTAAAATGCTATCTCTAGGACCTCTGAGCTGAGATCATCATTCTGCAACAGATTCTTTTAAAAGAGACTTCTAGCTAAACATGGGGAAAGTGAACACAAGCATTTATTTGCATTCCTACCTGAAACATCATCAAAAGTACAATAAAGGTGTGTGTGTGTGTGAGAGAGAGAGAGAGAAAGAGAGAGAGAGAGAGAAATCTACAAAGATGGAGCAAAGGTGAAACAAGATAACGACCACCAAATTTTAGAAATAGGAAACCAGCTAATGAAAATTAGGATTTAGCAGGCCTGAGAAAGCTGAATTCTAAGTCAGCAGTGGGGAAAGACAGTAAGCAACCTAACTCAGACTGCAGAATCTTCAAAATTGTAGATGGTGGTAGGACCAGGTTTGTCAAGAAGTACGGTGAAGGGGGATGGGATAAAGTATGCAGAATTGGTGGAAAGTTTGTTTTTAAGAAGGAAGTATAACCTCACACCCTCTGCTAAACATTGAGCATCCAGACATTTGACCTCCCCAATCACAGTAGAAGACTGGAGATTTATTCTTTTTTTTTTAAGATTTTATTTATTTATGCACGAGAGACATAGAGAGAGGCAGGGACACAGGCAGAGGGAGAAGCAGGCTCCATGCAGGGAGCCCGACATGGGACTCGATCCCGGGTCTCCAGGATCAGGCCCTGGGCTGAAGGCGGCACTAAACCGCTGAGCCACTGGGGCTGCCCTGGAGATTTATTCTTTGTAGAAAATAAGACAGAAGTTCCCCCATGCAATGGATAGAATAAGAACCACATTAAAAACTTGGAGATTAAGTGAATGTGTATGCACTGATTACTGAGACCCACATAATCCTGGTAGCCATGTCTTTACTCTCCAAGCAGGAGAAAAAATCTTCCTTGAGGAATTTGTAGATATTAAGAGGCAAGACCTAAAGATACTGATATCAGGAATTCCACAGTAAAAAGCCCACTGTGATTACCCTACAACTGAGATTATTTCAATAAGCGCATCCATGTGCACAGAGCTTCTAGTCACTTTTTTGGCTGACTCTTAAATATAAAGGGGCAACCAACTATAAAAAAAATTGTAAAAAATCTCTAACACAAAAGAGAAAAATTAAAGCAAGCAGTTTCAATCAGTTTTTTTTTTAAACTAACTGGAAACAAAGGCTACAGAAGGAGATGAAAACTTCTAAAAAATACATCATTACTATCTTCAACAAGGTATTAGAAAATATTGCCTCAGTGAAATGAGACAGCATAATATAAAATCAGAATTCAAATAAAACCAATAAGTAAGGATCTTGGAACTAAAAGTCTGATATCAGAAATTTAAAACAAAACTTAATAGAAAGATTAAAAGATAAAGTTGAGTCTATCACCTAGAAAGAAAATAGGGAAAATGCAGAAGAGATGAAAAATAAAAGATAAAACATATGACAAATAAAAACAAAAGTAAATTCAGGATATCAATATCTAAGTAACAAGAATTCCAGAAAACTGGAACCAAACAATAATAAAAAAGAAGGAGGAGAAGGAGCAGAAAGAGGAGGAAGAGAAACAGAATAGGAAATCAGTAAGGAAATAAATTCAGGAAAACTTTCTAGATGTAAAGAATATGAGCTTCCATAGGGTAGAAGCCTATTAAGTTCCCAGCATAGTGGATAAATATTAAACCACAACAAAGCAAATCTTTATGCATTTTGAGAACTTCAGCAAAAACAATAGATCCTACAAGTCTTCAAAGAGAAAAAATCAACCATGTTCAAAATATAATCAAGATAGCATCGGAGCAGAACAACAAAACTGAATGAGGGAAAAGACATTATACTGGTGCCATTTAAATTCTGAAGGAAAAAAAAATTCTGAAGGAAAATTATTTTCAACCTACAGTTCTACACCTAGCCAAATTATTATTCAAATAAGAGGAAAGAATGAAAGTATTTTCAGATATTGTAAAGGCCCAGGAAGTTTAACTGCTATGTATCCTCTTTTTCAGGAAGCTCCTGAAAATTTATTCCATCAAAATAAGAGAGTAAAGAATACAGAGGATACAGAAGAACAAAAGAGCTAGGCAAAGAGATCTGAAGAAATTTTCCAAGGTGATGGAAAGGAAGGTTCCAGAATCAAATTCATACACAGGGAATCAAAGGAAAAGAGCACATGTAGAACCAAGTTGGAAAGTTCAGAGAGAGATTATTTCAAGAGGATGACCTTGATAGACTATCTGTATGACTGAACGTTTTGAGATGAGATTTGGAACACTGGCAGAGACTTGTAGTTAAATAGTGAAAACTATGTAGAGAGCTGAGCAAACCAAAAAACCCAAGGCAGCTATCAATCACAAAACACACACACACACACACACACAATCTGAAGAGGAAAAGAAAAGTAATCATAAGTTAACTTGGCTTAGTCATAAAGGTATTTACAAGGTCATAATAATGTAACTACTAAATACTGATCTAACCAAAGGAATGATATAACAGCCCTGGGAAGATGGCAGGATAAAGGATGCTGGTGGTGGTGAGAATGTGCTTATGAGAAGAGATAGAAAGTTCGTTGCCAAGGTGGGACATCAACAACAGAACTGAGAAATTCAGAAGCAGCAAGAATAGAATAGTATTTAAAGTATGAAGATAAATATCAAAAAGACTTGAAAGAGATTGTTTCTGGAGAGGAAGGAGACGAGGAACTATCTTGGATAATATGCTCTCTATAATTATGACAAAAATAACAAAAAAGGGAAGGAATCACCTCAAATTTTATTCTGAGGGATTGTCTTTATAACTCTTGATCTAGAAATGTTTTTGAAGGAATGAGTAGCATAGGAAGCTGCAGTGTGCTCCCGAGGCTTCACATCCTACCAAGACATGATTCAATGGCCAGTCAAGATCAAAAGAGGTTGCTCAGGGATCCCTGGGTGGCGCAGCGGTTTAGCGCCTGCCTTTGGCCCAGGGCGCGATCCTGGAGACCCAGGATCGAATCCCACGTCAGGCTCCCGGTGCATGGAGCCTGCTTCTCCCTCTGCCTATGTCTCTGCCTCTCTCTCTCTCACTGTGTGCCTATCATAAATAAATAAATAAATAAATAAATAAATAAATAAATAAATAAATAAATAAATAAAAAGAGGTTGCTTAGAGAAAAAACAAGGCTGTCCTTGCCTTCTGTCTAACTGCTTCTTATGGCTATTAGATGAAAATCATCTGGTTAACTTCATTTTCAAAATCTTGTTCATTAATCTTTCACCAGCCAGGATGAGACTTCTCTATACAAGGTGGTATTCTAGATTTCAACCATTGATTATCGCTGTCCAGTTTGACAGGAAGTGTCTTCCTGGAAGTTTTAAGGCTTTGATCCTAAAGCAATATATTTTGAGGGGTTACAGCTCTATGTTGAGTTAAAACTAGAGGTTCAGACTGGAATATTATGTTTGCAATTCATTTAAATAATTAAGCAAACCTGAATCCATCAGATTCAGCAAAAGCCATGGCTCTGATTTTGTACCAGAGGCTATAATGAGGCAGTCTTGAGATATTTAATGATAGCTACATCTGGTTGAGTGTTTACTATATGCCAGGCAGTGTAGCAAATACTTTAATATATTATCTCATTTAATCCTCAAAATGACTCCTTCAATAGATACTATTACTATCTCCATTATATAGATGATAAAATCTACAGTAAGGAGATTAGAGACCCTTCCCAATATCTTCAGCTAGAAAGTATACAACAAAAATCAAAACTAGAATTGGGTTCCGAAATTGGTCTTTTTAATTTCCCTGTATTCTCTAAAGAAAAATAGTCAGATGGGCAGCCCGGGTGGCTTAGCAGTTTAGCGCAGCCTTTGGTCCAGGGCATGATCCTGGAGACCCAGGATGGAGTCCCACGTTAGGCTCCCTGCTTGGGGCCTGCTTCTCCCTCTGCCTGTGTCTCTGTCTCTCTCTCTCTACTCTCTGTGTCTCTCATGAATGAATAAATAAAATCTTAAAAAAAAAAAGATAGCCAGAAAATAAAAATACACGATTGAAACTGTGGAAGGAGCCACGATTTCCTTCAACAGATGCATGGATAAAGAAGCTGTAGTCTATGTATACAATGGAATATTACGCAGCCATCAGAAAAGACGAATACCCACCATTTGCTTCAACATGGATGGAACTGGAGGGTATTATACTGAGTGAAATAAGTCAATTGGAGAAGGACAGTCATCAGATGGTTTCACTCATGCATGAAATATAAGGAATAGTGAAAAGGACTATAAGGGAAAGGAGGGTAACTGAGTGGGAAAAATTAGAGAGGGAGACAAATTTTGAGAGACTCCTAACTCTGGGAAACAAACAAAGGGTTGCGGAAGGGGAGGTGGGTGGGGGGTTGGGGTAACTGGCTGATGGGCACTGAGGAGGGCACTTGATGAGATGAGCATTGGGTGTTACACTATATGTTGGCAAATTGAATTTAAATTTTTAAAATGTAAAAAAAAAAAAGAAAGAATGATGGTAAGGTTGAAGTCAAACATATTTCTCACTGGGCACCTGGGTGACTCAGTCGGTTAAGTGTCTGCCTGGCTCAGGTCATAATCTCAGAGTCCTGGGATCAAGCCCCACATCGGGCTCTCCACTCAGCAAGGAGTCTGTTTCTCCCTCTCCCTCTGTGCACTCTCTCTCTCAAGTAGCTAAATAAGATATTTTAAAAAATATTTTCCACACCGCTCTTCATATGCTTAAGGGTAGGACAGCTTGAACAGTTTCATATAACATAGTTGCAAAATACATATATATTAGTACTTGCATAGTTTTTGTCCTGTCATTACAATTCTGAGACTCGATAATAATTTATAGACCTTCAGGGAGCAATTTTTGAACCTGACAGATTTCAAAAAGATTCTCTGGACCTTTCTCCTAAATGTCAATCTGTAATTTTCAATAAAAAATTTCAGGGGATTGTGAACCAAAAGTGAACAGAAGTGAAACTCTCTGTTCCATTAAGCAAGGGAAGTGTCTCAGCATCAGAGATTGGCAAAAGTAAGAGTGAAATACTAGATGACAGTGGTTCCTCTGGCCATGGCATTAGGCTTATAGGTATGCCTTGCTTTGCAAAGTGAATGTTTTCTTGAAAAGCTAGGGAATAATTCATTGAAGTTTTGCAAGTAGAATTATACACTAAAAGCCCTGGGAATCTAATTTTTAAAGATAATTATATTAATTAATGTCTCTGAAATGTAAGTTATCATCATCACCTACATTATGTAATTTGTAACAGGCCTCCACAATTTTCCCCCCAATCTTTCATGATTCATCATTCACCGTTTCCTATCCCCAAACCTACCTGCTTCATGAAAGCGGGACTTTGTCTTGTCACTACTATATTCAGCACCTGGAACAGTATCCAGCATAACAAATATTTGCTAGATGAATGGATTAGCCAACCACTTCATGTTTTCCTCATTACAACATGTCTACCAAGGAATCTATACCTCTGCTTATACTAATCCATCAGCCTGGAATACTTTTCCAATGTTTCAGTTCCATCTCTTTGCAAGAGCCAGCTCCAATGCCAAGTCCCTTCTCTGTTGGGAGAGATTATATTTCTATATCTGGTGTCAGAGCAAAAGGAATAAACCCTGTCATAGTCATTGGTTCCTAGCCTATTAACACATAGCTAGAACAATCCACACAGAAGATATGACATTGAAAGTAAATTTAAAATTTAATCTAAATGTTCACATGCACTGCCCGCTGTCAACTCTTCCCATTTGTGACTACCATCAAAACTTTCTCTATGAGGTCTCCATGAGGTCAGAAACTGTCTTTTTTTCATTTTTAATCCCAATGGCAAGCAATGTACATGGCACAGACAGATGGATAAATGAATACATCCAAATGCCTGTTATTTGTATACATGTATTATTTATTTACATTATTAACAACAACTTTGTATGAACTAACTAACCAGCACGGTTGTACTGGGGTGATTTTCTAAGACTAATCTTGCTTACTCTTTTAAGCTATAGGTTTTCCTCATAAGAATGTTACCCATAATCCCTTATTCTGACATTCCTCAATAATTAGCAAAATCCACATTTATTTCTATATTCAATAACAAGGTACAAGAGAACCTTAGACTAGATTGTTGTCTATGCAGCCTGAAGAAACTGGACTTCATTTTAAGCCAGACAATGGAAACAAATTTGTAAAATTCTGATTAAAAAAAAAAACAAAAAACAGTGGGTTAACCAGTCACTGTCACTACTCTTTAATTTTTATAGTGTGATATAAACAGTATGTCTAAAAAAACACCATTTTGAACCATACACTACCATTCTGGTGGCTCCAATTGAAAAAAAATTAGTGAGCCGGAATTAGGCAAAAGGATAAAACTACTGAGGGCAGCAAAGTCAGCAATCTAAAGAAGAGTGGGGAGGAGTGGAACCAATTCTAGACCCATCACAGCTCAAGACAAAGGAGGAGGAGAATGATCCGGAAAGGAAAGAATATGGCACTGTGAGTAAGAAATGTGGCAGCTTGCAGCATCAAGTAGGAATCCTGTCATGTATCAGGAATGTTCATGGGGTGTGAAGGACACCAGAGCTGCATCCAGTTCCCTGAACAAGGCTAACATAATTATGGGGAGTTTGAGACAAGAATTCAGCCCCATCCGGGAACCGAGGAAGTAGTAAGCCTAAAGTTCAAATAATAACCACAACAGCAACAGCTGTTATGATTGAGTACTGATTTTATGCTTGATTCTTTATATATATTTTCTTTCTTTGTCCCATTCATTTAAAAGAGCCATGGTTCAAATGAAGAGGCAAAGACACAGAGATAGATTTTGACCAAGTCAGAAGGATTAACAAGTTGCTAACTATATGACTTATAATCTTTCTACCATTGCACTAAGCTTCCCAGATAAGCAGGACAACTATTTGAGGTGAGGTGGGGAACAAAAAAAAAGGGAGGGAAGTTGTAACCCCATGCTTCCTTAAGCCCTTGGGTTTGGAAGTCAAAAGAGCAGAGCTCTTTCTCATCTCATACCCACTTGACAGCAGGCAAGAACTCCTAGTGATTCCACAAATTGGCTCTCATTGGCATGGGGCTTGGGTGAGACTGAGTCTTACAGAGGTCAGGCATCCTAAAGGTTAATGAAATGTACACATGTAGCATGTGTGGGCACAGTTGGGCTTATTTTTCAGTAACAAAAGGAGGTTAACTGACTTACCAGACTAGAGCAAAATAAGCCTTAGATGTAAGAGTCAAACTCACAGACTAAGAAGCCAGTCTGCCACTTCCTAGCTAGGTGATCTGGACAAGTTAATTAAAGTCTCTATGGCTGGTTTTTCACTCCCTAAAATAGGAATAACAATAGTGTCTGATTCACTGGATTGTTATTAGGATTAAATGAGTCAATATATGTAAAACACAGTGCTTGGTACAAAGCAAAAGCTACATAAGCATTATTTCAAAGACAGTAATCTCTTCACTTGTTCTTTTTCTTTTTTGGGGCGGGGGGAGAGAGAGAAAGAAAGAAAGAGTGTGTGCATGCGTGCGCACAGGTGAGGAAGACGCAGAGAGAGAATCCCAAGCAGGCTCCACAGCGTGGCGACCAACCTGGTGCTCAATCTCAGGACCCTGAGATCATGACCCTAGCTGAAACCAAGAGTTGGATCCTTAACTGACTGAGCTACCCAGGCACATCTCTTCAAACGTCCTTTCAATGTTTCACATGAATAAAGCATAAAACTATGAAGCAAAGAGAGATCTGCTTGAGTTCAGTTTCAGTAGACCTGTTTAAAAGTTTATCACTAAGCCCAATACCTAGTGTACCTATGCCTTATTTAAAAAAAAAAAAAAAAAAACACCTAAATATTGGTGAAACATTTGAAAATGAGGGAATAAATCCATTCAAAATCCAATTATCATTACCCAAATATTGCTGTTTTTGGCATATTACTATCTATTCTTTGTCCACGGACACAGAAACGTTAATGTAATCAGTACATATAACCACATCTCTGTATTTCTAATTATAGCTCATGTTCATAAACATGTTAATGCCTGTCAAATATTCCACCCCATTACTGTAGTTCATTCTTTGTGCAATCAGAAATTCAGCTTACTAACCATGAAACTCTTAGACTTTGGATAGCTTTCATCTGAAAGGAAATGTATCTTCTATCTAAAATGATCAGTAGCCAATCAAATATCAGAAGAGATGGTTATCGGTTTTTAAATTGTTTGAAGGCTGAAGGACTGAGTGCAATTATTTTTGAATAATATATCACTGCTGATTGAGAGCTAAAAGAAAATCAGATCTATTATGTCACTAAAACACTCAGCATTTGGATTTCTTGCATTATTCTGTTTGTCTTTCCTTTTTTTAGGGGTGAGTTGCCAGTTAGGTTGGGAGAAAGGAGAAAACCATATCTACCAAATCAACTTCACATATGACTGATATGTAAATAAATTAATCTTACTTGTAAAGAAGAGACATGTAAGGTAAAAAAAAAAAGTTATAAAACCATAACGTACAATCTGCTGAGCAAAAATGTCACTCAGCCAAAGAAATAGGACAGACCAAGGCATCAACCATAAATCCTTCAACAGAATTTATCCACTGTCGTCCCTACATAAATACCTCTCAAAATGCTGGTTCTGACAATCCCAGAGATGAAATGAATCTTGCTTCTAATCCACCCTTGTTTCACAGATGTAGAAACAAGAACAGAGAAAAAAAAAAAAAAAAAAGAAAAGAAACAAGAACAGAGAAAGGAAGTAACCAGCTCAGTTTCATTATGAGTTGGGGTGGGAATCAGGACTCAAATCCGAATCTTCAGACTCCCCAGCCAGGGTCTTTGCCACAAGGCCCCGGAAGCTCCCTGCTCAGATCAGACATACCTGACCTATATGTGGTCACAATCATGCAACCTACAATTGCCAGCCAAGGAGCAAGTCTCCTCCTCATCTTAGTTCTTTCTCACTTGGAACCAAGTTACTTGCTCAACTCGCTTATAGGTCTGGCAATGTCAGTCACACAACTCACAGGATTAAAAAGCTAGCTCAAACCAACAGTGGGTCTTTAAAAATTAATGTGGTAGTTATGACCACCATATTTTGTTTTCCATAGACGTCAAGTCTACAAAGGATGAAGTAAGGGAAGAATACGTACTAGCTGAAAAAGCAGTTTCTTTGTAATAAGAAAGTAGAAATCAGTAGGCAAATAGAGTTGGGTTTTTGTTTTTTGTTTTTTGTTTTTAAAAAACGGCTTAAGACACTGAGCTCCGGAGAGAAGAAGGAAGAGACTGTTCCCCAGGTTCCTCCCCTGAATACAGGGACTTGAACCTGAATCCAGATTTGCAAGCATGTAGTCCAATATTAGTGTTGCTGTTGTTGTTTTAATCAAAGTACTTTATTTTTTTTCCATTTCAAATTTGTATTTAAATTCCATTTCGTTAACATACAATGTTAGTTTCAGGAGCAGAATTTAGTGATTCATCATTTACATGCAATACTCAGTGTGCATCACAAGTGCACGCCTTAATCCCCATCACCCATTTAGACCATCCCTCCATCCACCTCCCCTTCTGCACCCCTCATTTGTTCTCCATAGTTAAGAGTCTGTTTTCTGGTTTTAGTTTTATTTCATGAGAACACGCAGGATGTTTGCTGTGCCTCAGTGAATCACACCAGTTTGCCATCTTGTACCCACCAGCGTGCATACCACCATTTGAAAAATTCAGCCTTAGAGAATCCAAACACTGACTCAGTAATCAATAGATACTGCTTATTAAATAAATCAAACAATCATCTTGTTTTAAAATTGCTTTGGCTGCTTCCTTTGCCTCATTTTTATTGAGGGGTTTGCTCTATTTGCATTATCACTTGGCTTTTTACACTGATGTTGATGCCAAGTCCACAGGTAAAAAGGACCCATGACATCTCATTTTAAATCATTTGTAGACTTGCAAACAAAGTGTGATTTACATGGCAACCTCTCTTGACACATAGCAAATATTTCTCCGTTAAATCCCAAAAGAGAAAAAGAAGTAAATCAAATTCAATTTTAAAGAGTACTAGAAATGTTAAAAAATATTTTGAAATGAAAGAAGTGCCTTAGGAGAAAACTGTATAAATAATCTAATTTTAAACATAGCAGATTTTAACAATCAGAATAATTATGTCATTTTTTTTTTGGAAGTCAGAAACATATCTAGGTTTTTGGTTTCCAAAAAGTTGAAAAGGAATGTCCCAATTAATGTGTAAGATTTGCTCGACCAATTTGAACATTATCAGTATTTGAGGATTGAAGAAAAACCCAATTGTTTCACATGGGTGATAACTGTAGGAATGAATGGGGTAAGGAGAGATGGACACATTATTGGCAGATTGGCATTGCTGCATCCTCCTGACTTCTGGTTAAGGGAATTTTTGCTGGGTTTAGTTATCTTCTGAATGGCCTCTGAAAGCTTCTGGGTGTTTTGTTGTTGTTGTTGTTGTTGTTTTTCTACAGAGTAATCGCTTTGCCACTGCTTCTCAGGCTAATAGCAGTCTGGAAGCAGAAGAGAAACAAAAAAACCTAACCACAGAACAGCAGCTTCATTTCCTTTTTTCGCAGAGTTTAAATACTATATGTTGGCAAATTGAATTTAAACAAACCAAAAACAAAAAAAAGTAAAAAAATAAAAAATAAAGAGTAAAAAAGCTTAAAAAAATAAAGCCCACTTTCACTTATCTGCATCCTCTGATTCACTGGTGATGGGGTTTGTTTCAGCTAAAAAGCCAGCATATGCTTTTTCTAAAATGAAAAAAGAAAAAGATAAAGAAAGGGTCTGTGGAGGAGCAACAGGTGTCTTTTGGGACTTCTTCCAAGGTGCCATCGGTTTCATCACAGCAACAAAATACCACCGGAGGGTGGGAGTCCCCAGATTCCCAAATACAAGAAGACAGAGATTGTCTCAAAAAGTAACTGGAGAGAAAAGCAAACTAAAATTAGAACTATAGGCATAGATCTTGGGAAAAAAAATCTACCATGTTGTCAATACAAAGATGCTAATACGGAGATGATGAAGATGTTGGGGGAAAACGATGTGTCTTCTTAGCCTGAGACATTCACCATCTTTTGACCTATTTGCTATCCCAAGCCTGTAGTATAAGAATTAGGTCTCTTGTCTACATGTCACTCTCTTAACACTAAAGATAATAATAGTCAAGATCCGGGAGGTAGGAGTCCTGTAGTGTTCCTGACAAAAGACTAGGGTACATGTTATAGTTCGATATTAGTCCCTTGTGGTTTATCTATTGACTCATAATTGAGAGCGCATACCCTAATTATGTGAGGTGCTTCTTAAATATCTTAGTCCCGTGTCCCATGCACACCCGGGGATTCTGATGTGTACTTCTGATGGAGAATGCTATTAGTCATCAGATTTCATGTAGTCAATGTTTTATACCCATTCAAGGTGTAATACTTGACCTAATGCATCTCCATTCCCAAGCCCACAAGATATTATATAATTGCCTCACAAATAATTCCTAGCAAAACAGACACAAATTCAGGTGTTTGAGAAGTTACTACATAAATACAGAATATACACAAAATAAATCCCTTTTAGTAAATTAAAGCCTTTGAGAAGTCAAAGCAGATGACGTATTGAGTATCTATGGGGTATACTTGCCTCTAAAGCTACAAAGGTGGCAAAGGACCAGTTTCTCCTCTCCAGGACTTCACATTCTCGTGAAAAGACAAACACAGCTAGTAATACCAAAAGACTATGATTCTAAAGAACTCTACATGCTTTATTGGTATGAGTTTAATTTCATAATCATAATAGTATTATTTGGGGTTTGGGGTGAGTACAATAATTCTTACTTAACCGAAGAACAAAGATGAGATGAGTTGCCTAAGTCACTTAGTCTTTCTGAGTCTTTGGTTTATTATCTCTAAAATGAAGTGAAAATGCCTAATAGGTTTGAAGGGAGATGATATATATTAAAAGCCCTTTCAAATGAATGTTATTTATGGCTGTTAATATGTGAAAAGTCAGAAAATCCAATATACCATGATTGGTCACTTAGTGGGTACAAAACACCATACCTAATAGGGTCAGTACTTCAGAAGCTTAAAGGCATAACAAGACAGAGATAAGGGGATGATACTCCAGGCCATCCCCAGATGCATTCCTAATGCTAACAAGCCTCATGATAAGCACCTAAATCAGACAATAGGTTACTAGCAGGGTATCTGGTCAGTCGGAACTGCTTTTAGAATAGATACCTAGCTTGAGTTCAAATGTTTTCCCCACACAATTTTGTTTCAATAAACCAAAGGGGGAACCAAAGGTAGGCACTGTTGCTGTGGAATGTTTAGTGCCCCTATGGAGGCCATTAATCATCGAAAGACTTTATATTCTAGCTTCCTAGGTAACCACTATAGCTCTGAAAAATGAATGAGGAAAAGACATACAGTGTTGGAAATCAATAGCTCTTGAGCCTGTTCATATGTTCCTAGACTGGAAGCTCCCAGAGAGCAAGCCAATGCACTATTTCTATCCCCATCCCCTGCATTTAACAATGGGCTTGGAAGAATGCAGCAACTAAGAAAATATTTTGAATTACATGAAATGAACTTCCTTTAATATTTAAGAATCAGGAGACTCAGAGAGGGAAAATGATTTGTCCAAGGTTACATATTAGAGTGGGGTTAGGAACAATGCCCAATGCCTATTCTATTATGTTTTTTACTGCCTTATATTTTACTTATCCTGCCACAATGGCCTCAGAGTTTTGGAATTCTTTTTTTAACCACAAAATAGCTTTTCTTAAAATCACTTCCCAGCTCTGCTAAACTAGTTACTACATATACCTTTCTTTTCTTTCCTGCAGAGTGGACCACCCTGGTTTCAGAGAAATGACTGATCTATGCCTTATATATTGGTTCATGCCCCTGGTTCGACTCTAATGGTTGGTGTGAAACCCAGAACCGAGTTGAATCTTCACTGGGAATACATGTACAGTTCTCTACAGAGAAAGCAGGTCAGGTTACTGCCTTCTATGTTCTGGAATCAAATGTTCTGGAATCAAACTGATGTTTCTGGTAGCCAAGCATCTTTCACCTTTTCCAACTTACCATCTCCTGCATGTGTGAACATGGCATGGTAAACTAAGTAAGGCCATTCAATTCAACATATGTAACCTGAGCCCCTGCTGTGATAAACAAGAATGTTTTATTTGAAGCAGGCAGCTGGGTAGCTGCAGAAGGTTAGAGGTTCAGATAATGCCAAGAGGAAGGTTAATCTATTAGTGGAGACATGAGAGGGAGATCTTTAAGATCGGAGATTGCATCTTATCTGTTCTTTCACAGTCTCAGAAGTAAGTAGATTGAGAACATACCAGGTGCTCAATAAATATTCATTTAAATAAGGAACACAAAAATTGCAATGCTGATTATAGGAAATGCTTTATGTGGGGGACAAAAAAGTACTGAGGTCATATACGGTATGCCAACAAAATACTAATTAGATGTAAGTGAGGTCAGAGAAGATTTTATGAAGCAAGGGGCACATAAAACGACTCTCAAAAGAATAGAACAGGGACATATGACCATGGGAAGAGGCTAAGACTATATTCACTCTAAGATGCATCTTGACTTAAGCAGTCTAACATCACGCTAGGTTAATACCAGGACATTGTCAGAAGCTCAGATTGAATCTACAGAATAGGTATTAAAGATAATCAGGGGTTGAAGATAAATAGCTCGAGAAATAGCAGAGGGGGCATTTAAAAGTGAGTCCATTTTTCTGATCTAACGATGAATCAAGCAATTTCTTTTGCATCTCATCTCCGTTCTTTCCAAAAGCAACCAAAGACCTCTAACCTGATTACATATCCAGGAGCTTCTGTATTGATTAGAGGATATCACATCCGCTATACTGAGGTGGCAGTCTTAGATGTTAGTTCTCTAAGACGTAACTTAAACTTTAGTGTGCATGCAAATGACCAGCAGATTTTCCTGAAATGCATATTTGATTCAGTAAGTCTACGGTAGGCCTGCAGTCCTGCATTCCTAACAAATTCCCAGAAATGTTAATGCTATTTGTCTATGGACCACAACTTGAGTAGCAAGGGCCTAGACCAGGGGTTAAGTCGGGCTTTCTATTACTGTCACCTGGGGAGCTTTGTAAAAACACCTACACCCAGGTCCCACTCCAGAACCAATTAAATCAGAATGTCCAGAGGGGTGCCCTAAGCATCTTTATGCTTTGAATGTTCCACAGGTGTTTCTAATATGCCAGCCTGGGGTTGAGAACCTAGGTAGACAAAGAGAAGATGCGGTGCAGGTAGAAAAGGAGAAAAAGTAGAAGAGAGGGAAGGACAAAGAACCTCTTTCCTAACTCTAAATCAATGCTTCTCAAACTGTAATGTGCAGGTACATTACCTGGGAATGTTGTTAAAACTCAGATTCAATAAGCCTGGAGTAAAGATCCAGATTTTGCAGTTCTAAAAAAACTAGTCTTCAAATCACATTTTGGTTATCAAGAATCTAAGTGAATGATTCCCAAATATTGCTGCACCTGGTATCTTTTAAAAAAAAAAAAAATACCTGTGCCTCTCTCACACCTCAACATTCTGATGTCACTGCCATGGGTTTTAGCCAGGCATGAGGATGTTTAAAAAGTCTGCCAGATGAATCTAATGTACAGCAAAGTTTGTGAACCAATGTTAGGCACAAATTCTGTCAAAGCTAGTCAGACTGCGCAGCAATCCTATCTCAGAGGTGATATTAATTATCATGGTGCATCGAAATCACTGAAATTAGATCATGATTGATTGCTAGGTCAATTGATTTATTTTCCTCTCCTCCTTACCCTAGATGATAGGAAGTGATAGAAAGCAATAAGTAAAGGAGCAAAAAAAAAAAAAAAAAAAAAAAACCTTATTTGTAAATAACTAACATTCTGCTAGAGACTCTTGTCAAGTGTTCTAAGAAAGGTTTTCAAATGCTGGAGGTAATGTGAAGGTTGTCAAATGCTGGCCACAAGATTCCAGATTAACTGGGCCACCAGATTCTTTTCTAAAATAGAGAACTCTTGAACCTTCAACTGAATCATGCAATAACACTCTTTGAATCTATGTTAAAGGAGTTTCCGGTAGAAAAAAAAATTGTATGTACTTACATTTGAGAATGTCTTCCTAGAATTAGATTTAAATCTGCTCGGGGAAGAAGTTTGCACATGACAGCATAAAGTATGAAAGATGCTCCGATTAGAATAAGATACGGATACGCTCCTCTTAATATACTTTTTTTTTCTACTATAATAAAAATTTCAAGTTAGCTACCATTTTAAGCTGTGCCATTGCATCAACTTAGAAAGTGAGGCCAATATATAAGTAATTAGCCATTCTTAACATGATCACTACCTGGGTAATTCAGTTTTATAAAGGAAGCCTAAGAACTAAATGCATAAGGACTTTCAGTGTGTCTTTTACCTGAGGTGATTATGCTGTGCTATTGCTGCAAAATGACCACAATATTGGCTTGGGACAAAATTCTTCAGTGCCTTTGGGTCGGTGCTGTGAATCACGCCCGAATCACTGCGCTCTGGATTGGCATAGAACTTCTGGCCTGATTCTTCTCAGATACAGTCCTGAGATTCTTTCTTGACTCCAAATTCCCAAGACTGGCAGTACTTAATAGCTACAATGCTACTGTTACCAATCTGAGATATAAACCACCTGGAACTTTGAGGGACATGTAGCATATTTTGCCGGCAAAGAAGGGAAACAAAAAATTATCGCTAAGAGACACATCCTCTTTATATCATGGACCAAGAATTAGTGTATAAATTGGAGGCAAAAGTGTTACTAAGAACCCTTGCCAAATAACCAAGTTTAATAGCCAAATAGCAGGTGTCATCTAAGTACAAAAAACACTGCTTTAGAGTAAAATGATACTCTCTGTTGTTAACTTACATGCCAGAAATACTTAATCAACTAGAATATTACAGACCTCTATGAGTTAAAACTGGCTTCTCATTCAAAAACGGATTACACAATAGAGTTAATTTATGCCTCGTGTACATAGGGACGTGGATTCTCTCATGTATGTACATCATTGTCGATCATAGAAATGCCCATCAGCAAATCGTAAGGATAATTTGTCTACTTTGAAAATTGCCAACCAGTCCAAATCCATGTTAATTCAGTTCTTTTCATACTGTAAATGCTCATCTAGGTTCAAATACTTATGTCTTCCAATTAAATACTTAAAATACTTTACTGACCACATACCTGCTATCATCTGACACTCCATTTTTACTGATCAGCTCAGAAATAGGTAACCCACCACCACTCCCTGATCCTGAGCACATTACCACGATGACTGACATTCCCGGTTTAAAAATAAAACCTGGTTTCAAATATAGCTTCTCGAGTTCTGGGTAATGAATATAGTTTCATAAAAGTTGACATCATTTATTCTGATTTCACCAGAATTAAATACATCCAGTATTCCTACTGGATATCTGACCACATCACTCAAGGTTCTGGAAACCTGGTGGGTGTTTGAAGGGGGAGGAGGAGGAAGAGGGGGAGGAGGAGGAGGAGGAGGAGGAGGAGGAGGAGGAGGAGAAGGAAGAAACCTGCATAGATGGAGTTAAACCCAAAGGATATCCAACCTAACAGTTGTAATAATCATTTTGTTTATGTGTGTTAAATATGTCATCACAAGTTGATTTCTACAGCTCATTTACCAGTTCGTATGTGTATAGTATGCAGATTTGCTTATGAGGAGAATATTAATATATACATGTTCAGAACTAGTAAATGCATCATGCTTGGGAGCCTAGCAGTACTCCGATACACTGTTCTCCTTAGAGGTCAGTTCTAACGCACACTGTTTCAAATAGACCCAATTTCTCTGCTGATATATATTCAAAATGCAGTAGGATGTGGTCATACACGCCCAGAAATACCATCTTTATGGGGTGGGGGTGGAGAAATCCAAACATTTTTTTTATAGCAATGCATTATTGGATATCGGATACAAACATGCCTGTCAGCAAGCCTAAAGCAAATGAAATATCTGTATTTGAGCCCATCCATTCTCCAGAAAAGAAACTGCTTTACCAACACATCTCTCCTCCCCCACCATCTAAAGACTCTCCCCCCACCCACCCACCAAAAAGAAGAAGAAAAAAAAAAAACTCATCACACTTCACTACGCAACTGATGGAGTATTAAACACTGCCTTCCAAGCTGTGGGAGTTAAAAAGAAGTCGCCTTCCTGCCACACTCCCCTGGTGCTGCAACGGACATAGCATCTCCTCCTATCGACCTAGTATGATGCTCGCTCCCCGAGCACTGCAGTCCCCTCGCTGAGGACTGCCCTGGCCACACGCACATGCAGCGGGAAGTCCCCCGATGGGGACAACCACATACCTTTGCTCTCCATTTCGGTCCCTTTCGAGTGCTGGAAGTTCAATGGAAGTTGGCCGGAAGACGTGGGCCCGCTTCAGATCCCCAAATCTGGGAAGCCAATCTGATGATTTCGCCCGTACTTCCTTCCTTCCCCTCAGGCTTCCTGAAAGATGGGATTTCTTAAACCTTGAAGCTGCAACCAGCCACCAAAGGACACTTAGCAGCAGCAGCAGCAGCAGCAGATTGCCTCTACAGGGGCTAGGTTGCGACGCGCATCTGGTATTGAAATGCATGCACGGCGCCCGCTCACAAATTTTTTTTTTTTTTTTTTTTTTTTTTTTTTTTTTACCTGAGTCTGGAAGCTGCGAGCAGGAGCTGTCCTCCGAGCGTGGTGCTGCAGGTGTAGTGACAGATCATCCCACTTCGCTCCCTGGATGTACAGCAGATTTGCATGGGCGCTGGCACGCATGCGCAGGGCCTCCCCCCGCCCCTCTTCGCCGCCTCCCGCTCCCCCGCCCCCCTCGCCTCTTCTCCCCAATACGGTCCTCAGTTACCCCAGCTGAGGAGCTGTAGCATTCGGTCACAGGGAAGCGCTGCTAAAAATAAACGCCGGACCGGATTTTCCTTTGCAAACTAGCAAATGGATTGGATTGGGATTGTGCATCAGTCCCCTAGGACCTTCCAGGATGGGGTTACTAAGGAAGCCTCGGGGGAGGCGAGGAGGGTCTCCGAGCTGGGTAGGGCTTTATTCAGAAGCAGGAGGGAGAGAAGAGGAGGAGGTTTACGAATCCTATTCAGTGATCACGATTTGGGGTTCTCTTCCGAGTCGCTGCAGTAACTTTCCAGGTGTATCCTTCCCCTTCCTCTCCCCGCTGCCCCTGACTTTTTATGTCTCTTTGCATTCCCTGTTTTATTTTGTTTTGTTTGGGGGATGAGGTGGGAGTCGTCCTGGAGCTACTAAAGGTTAATATTCTCCTCCGGCTTCTTTGCCACTCAGACTCACAGTTTGCTCTCTCCCCTGAGATCTCTTTGGCCTCCACCTCAAAACCGTTCCATGAACAGGCTCCAGCGCTTCTAAAGTTCTCCCAACAAAGCCACCGAGCACATTGGGAGGTGTTCTTTGCAGCTTCTTTTCAAGAACCTGCCAAGAAGCAAAGTCCCCAAAGGTGGGGAGTCACCTTATTGACAACATGGACTTAAAAACTGTGTACTTAATCATTTTTATATAAGTGTAGAGGAGGAGGAGTGTTTCTCTTGTATGAGGTTCTAGGGAAGGTTGTAAGGCCAAGAATGCCTTGAAGTAGTACTTTCCTATCAGAATATTTTTTGAAGCCCACCCTGTATTTCGTTTATCTGCAGAATGTTTAGTAGGAAAAAGAAAAGTGTGTGCTTATCATCTTTTATTTTCCGGTAATCCAAATTCTCTGGAGAGAAAACTCTCTCCTTGAGAATACGTCTTATTCTCGGGCTGAAAAACAGATCTAGAACACTCTATTATCTGGAACGGTTAAGGAGAGAGATGTGCAGATTAAACAGATACTCCAGATTAACACAAAGATCCCTCCACAGTAGATTTCTAATCCCCACTTTCAAAACATTGAAATATACAATAAAATATATACTCCCAACAGGAAACCTGAGGCAGACTATAATTCAGCCTTCTGGTGATTCAGAAAGCATCCTGGGATTTTCCAATGCCTTAAGGCCATGATTACAAATATTAATCATGAGGGTGCAGCCAGACATAGACATTTATTAGTGGAGGGCTCCTGGGGAACTGCGGTGGCTCAGCAAAGCCTGCCTCCATTCAGCACTGGGGAGTTAAAACACTCAATTATGGGATTGCAGAGGCCACAACCTAAGGTGTGCTAGCGTTTAGGCTCTCCTATGGCACATCCAATAAGTGCAAAAAAAAATCACAAAACTCGGGGTTTCTTTAAAAGCTGGTAGGTTTAGGAAACAGAATAAGGGTGAGAGTAGAGTTAGTTGTTCCTTAAGAACAATCCCCTATTTCACTGGGATAAAATTTTCCGTTCCTAACGCTGCTCCCATTGTATGATCTTTCCCTCTCTAAGGTTTCAGGAAAGAAGATACCTTTAGAACCATCTCTGCACACCCTTACTATCTGCCATTTTACAAATAGGGAGGCAGGTTGACTTGCTAAGAGTCACACAGTGGAGCAGACCCAGGCTCAAAATGCAAGAGTCCTGCCTAGCTAGCCATCCACCCCAGGATGACTTCTTAGATAGCCACTTCCCCCATTACCTACAGTGAATGGAAACTGGTAGAACCTTCTAGTTCATGAATTTTCATTGTTTTTAGTCATAGTCTTTAAAACCCAGATGCTTTATTAAAAGGCAAATAAATAAAATGTAATGCAAAATCTGTGGTCTGACATTCAAGACCTTTTTACTGTCTGAATCCAAACTACCTTTCAAGTCTTCTCCAACCCGAACTCCTAGACAATACTTGCTGTTACCCTAAACAAACCTCAAGATTTCCCTTTTCTGCACCATTACTTACATAGTCATCCTTATAATAACTTCACCTCCTTACACCAATAACACAAATGCCCACATATGCAAATCCTATATTTTCCTCAAAATTCAACTAAACCTCCAACTCACTCCTACAGTCTTCTCTGAACCTTTCAATCTGAAAGTGTTCTCTATTAGAAACGACGGTGTTGTTCTATCTTAGATCACTTGTTATTTTTTATTTTGTATGATAAGTGTTTACATGCATATCTCATTCCTCTTCCCTATCCGTACTAAAAAATAGGCTCCTGATTCATTTTGGTAGTATATAGTGTCTTAAATGTAGAAAATACTAATAAATGTTTGATAAACTAGTAATACGTAGTGTACATGTTTTTGTGTATCTGACATTGACTATGGGCACCATGATAACAAATCACGATGATAATAATATTGAGCTAACATTACTAAAAGCTGCTTACGTGCCAGACACTATTATAAGGATTCCAAGTGTTTTAATTAATTTTATCTTTGTAAAATTCTATGAGGTTAGTACTATTATTATCTGTATTTTAAAGATGAGCAGCCAGAGGCACAGAGTGGTTAAGGTATGAATAAAACATGATCTCTGCCCTACAGAAGCATAGAGCTTATTAAAGGTGATAGGAACATAAATGATTTTAAAAGATATGGTAAGGTATGAGGCAGAGATTATCACAGGTATAGTGGGAGCACAGAAGATGTTGGGCAACTAGCCAGCCCATAAGTTTTAAGAATAAAAGGTTATAAGGCTTCAAATACTTCACCCTTTAAAAAAAATAAAGAAAGGAAAGGGTCTAGCCCCTCTCCCCAATATACACACAAAGTGGGAAGGGATTTAAGGGCAGAAGTGCTTCCTGAAAGTGTTAATAAGAAATTGTTTGACCTAGTTACAATGAAATTGCTTCATGATGAACTTGGAAGAGGGGAAATACACGAGTAGCTTGGTAATTTGCTATTTAATAATGTCAAGAATTGGGTGAGACTAGATCCCTAATATTGGGGTACCCCATTTCACCATCAAAAACTGTCCCAGTTTGGACAATAATACAGCCATATTACTTATACTACACAATTGAATGAGAGTAGCACCACCAATATTGACATTCCAGCCTAATTCTGGTTAACCCATGTAATTGATTGGCTATGTATGCATATTCAGATTCTCTAGCTTTGGTTCTAATTAGAATATACAGAAACAATATAAATGGTTGGGTTAATTTACAATAATGTATTACATTACAATTAACAACTTAAAGAGCATCGCAAATATATCAGATCAATTATCAGTTCACCTAGATTTTCCCCCATATTTCACTAGGTTCTTCCAGAGTGCTGAATAAATTTAGAGAAATTTGAGACATTTTTTGTGCTCCATTGTTTCCTATTGTTCATCTTTTCTAATTCATTATATTTTATAAAAAAATAACAGCTCACCATTTAGATCTCTTTTTGGTTGACAATACTAAAGTCAACTCACCATTACAAATGAGTAATCACTGTAAAATGGTCAGTCTCTACTGAGGTATCAGTTCCAGACTGCCAGCAGAATGTAAGCTCCACAAGGTCAAAGGCTATGTCCATTTGTTTTGGGTTTTTTTTTTTAAGATTTTATTTATTTATTCATGAGAGATACAGAGAGAGAGAGACAGAGACATAGGCAGAGGGATAAGCAGGCTCCATGCAGGAAGCCTGATGTGGGACTCAATCCCAGGACTCTGGGATCATGCCCTGAGTCAAAAGCAGATGCTTAACCACCCAGGCGTCCCGGCTATGTCCATGGTATCTCCAGCATCTGGAACAGCATGTGGAACTTAGAGTTGATTTAATACCTGATGAGTAAATGAATGAGTTGGATGAAATAATGCTTTACCCATGGCCACAAAGCCAGTTCACTTGGCAAATAAAAAGCATCAATCAGCAGTCCTGATGTTATAAACAGGATCAAAAGTGACTAGATGAGGCAGCAAGATTAGCACAAGACAGTTAACAAATGTGCTCCGTGTTTACTCTTGGGCAAAGACCATAAATAATTGGGTCTAGGTTCAAATACCTCTTCAGCAGGCTAATAGGAGGGCCATGCCTTCACAAGGAGCCCTGGAAGCTAGAAGAAATTAGTTATAAAAGAGGGAGGAATAAAATAGATGATAGAAATTGCAAAGGACAAAATAGTGATGAGTCAACATGGCAAAGCCACTTGAGAATAATGATGCTATGAAGATTAGATAGCATCCCTCAGAGGGTAGACCTATCTTGATAACCTACTATGTGTCAGTTTTTCATTCTCTTTCTTGGGTGAAGGTGAAATAACAGACTTCCCAAGAAGAAAATGGCAGTGACAAAGTTTCAATAATTCTGATTGCAGGTATGTAATGGAAGGAAGGAACAGTCTACAAAAGATGAGAAATGACAGAAGAGAATGCAGGTCATCTGGGTGTATTTTGCCTAGGAATCACCCATCCCCATGCTTTAACAGTAATTTCTCTGGAGACTATTAAGAGTCTAAAGAGACCTGCAGAGTGGTGAGGCAGAGTAATGATGCATGGGTAAGGCATCTGGAAGCCAACTGACAAACATTTTTGACATTTCTTGTTAAGGACTTTGTCCATTTGACAATATTAGAGATTTATACACAAGCTATCAACTGACAATTTCAAAGCCCATCTGTTACACTGGCATAATGCCCACTTAAAATGGGGTGTGCCAATCTCATTAATGTTTAGGTCCCAAGTACACACAGGTTGAAATGATTAGTCCAAACAGAATATTGGGAAACATTTTTCAACTGACTGCCTTTTTTCATTCTGGGGATAAGAAATCATACAGCAAATGACATGCAAAAGTAATTTCTTAAATCTTGTTGGAAGCATTATGAAGACTAACCCAATCCTTGAGTTCTGGTGATAAAGAGTAGACAAAATGCACACCAACCTTTGATCTAAAGATGCACCATAAAGGGCACCTAGAACGATGAAGTCAGATAAGCCTCTGACTCTCGGTTTCAGCTCAGGTCATGACTTCAGAGTCATGGTCTCAGAGTCATGAGATCAAGCCTCACATTGGGCTCCGTATTCAGCACAGAGTCTACTTAAGATTCTCTCTTCTTCTGCCCTTCCCTGCCATGCTCTTTCTCCCTCTCTCTCTCTCAAATAAATAAATAAATCTTTTTTAAAAAGACGCAGTATAAAAATGCTGCCTCAGAGCAATGTAATCATTTGCAACAAAGTCATTTCTTCACCCTATATCTTCCCCCAAATTCCAAATACATGAATGCTCAATATTTTTTTCTGATAAAAACAGTACATGCATAAGTAGTCCCAAAAAACTCAACCAATATAACCAAAGTCTACCATTAATTCATTAAACAAATATTTATTAAGAACCCACTCTATGCCGGGTACTAACCTAGGTATTAGGGTATATCAATAGTCTGTTTGTATCATAGTATTTACATTGTAGTTTTACAACTGGAAGATATTTCATAAATCATATAGTCCAAACATTTGTTGTACAAAAAATGAAAAGTAAGTTAAGGTCCACAGTGCAAGAAAACTTTTTCCAGGTAAAGTGCCAAGCTACAAAGAAAATTAGAAGTTAAATCTGCTGGTGCACCATTTCATTATAGCTTTCTCCATAATGGTATGCACATGTGTGTGCATTTTTTGGTCGGAGAACTTGTCCTATCTGTATTAATCTGCAAACTATTATTTCAGAATTCTATTCATTTCACTTGGTAAACACAACCAAAAGATCTTGGTGAACAGCTAGAAAATGCTAACTATACTAAATGTGTTCCCAGCAATAAACAACCTCCATACTGTGTTCTACATGACGCCAGATAGATGTGGCACAGTGTATCATTTGTGTGATGACTAACAACAAATATTTCTTTCATTACTAGTGTTCTTACTTGGTGAAAATCTTTCTGGTTTATGTTTATATTCAAATCCCAATTCACTTAGCAGCTGTGGCTACCCAAGCAAAGTAAAATGCAGAAGTAAAGCAATTAGCCATGATACTAGTGCCAAAAAACTTGCTGTTAAAAAGGGAGGAAAAGATTAATGAGTAATTTCAGCCAACTGAAATTAAATAACAGCAAAAGAATACAATAGCACAATGGATCACACAGGTGTATTAGCCCGAGGGCATTATTAACAGGAACTTAGAGGTTCATGACCAATGGCTGATAATACTGACACTCTACAAGTTACCAAAGAAATTAATAAGAAAGGAGAATGACAAATGGATTTTTATATTTCCCATCTTCAAAAACATTTTCCAGAATTTTACATTTGTTTTACCTTTTTAAATCACTTTATCCCACTGAGATGATTCTACTGAATTAGACGTTAAGGAAGCAAAGACAAGAGTTATAGCTAGAAGTAGACCCAACCTAGTACTACTCTGCACAGCGGGTCTCTTGTCTACTGATTTCCAGGCCCTGAAAAGACATTGATACTGCTGTTCCCAGGCCCTCTCTTAGATACTTAAAGTCTTTCTTAATTTAAAATATCCATTGCTTTTCATTTGATTTTAAAAGTACACCTATATGTTATGACTGGCAAACCTTTCAATCAGTCTACCCAATCCCTTCCAGATTCATTGAATAAACACTTTTCCCTTCTCTCTAAAGAACTGCAAGGTATACATAATTAATAATTAATAGCCATTATAAGAAAGATATTGGGAAGGGTTGAGACTTAATCCTGGTTTCTTCCTCTATAAAAGAAAAGGCTGGAACGACACAATCTGTAAGGCTCCTTCCAACCCTTACACTGGGAGTCTCTGTATGCTGTATACCACAGCATCCCTTCCCATTAGAAAGCATGCTAACCCTTGACTATCTCACAGGATATCACATTCCTTTTAGCATCAGTGTCAGAGCTCAAAGGATCACTGGGGTTCCTCTAGCCCAATTCTTTCAGTTTATAAATGAGAAACTGATCCCCAGAGAGATGAAGACTCAGAATTGAACTTGGAATTGCTCGAATACAAAGTCAGTCCTTTGAATCATTTATCTCACTGCCATCTGATATTCCCTGTTATGAAGTATGAAGTACTTGAGTACAAAACAGAATAAATGGGAGTGAAGAAAGAGTAATACCTAGGCCTCATTGATACCATTCAACCACCAAATGAGGAGTTACAAATCCCATCTAGTCTCCTTCCCCACTCAGCAGGGAGCCTGCTTCTCCCTCTCTCTGTCAAATAAATAAAATTCTTTTAAAAAGTCTCCCTCTACCTACCTCACTGCCCCTTTCTCCCCTCTATCTTTTCACTTGTTTCTCTCTTTTTCACCCTCTACATCATACCAGCAACTGAAGTTAGCAGATGATGCAAGGCTGTAATAAATAAAAAAGGACAAACTCTATTTCAAAGAGCTATGCATTTGAATGGAACCCTTGGGCTCACTCTTTTTCAACCCAGGAAACTTACTTATTCTCCAAATTCCAGATAAAACTCATCCTGAGGAACTATCTCTGAATCTTCATGGTATTTTCAATATTGTTCATTCATGCCTATCATTTATTTATATGTCTGTCTATAGAGTATTCCTATCACATAGCATAACACCCAGGGCATAGTAGACCTAGAATGATTACATTCTGAATTCACTCATGAATCAGTGAGTGAGTGACTAAATGAATGAAGGGCCAGATTGTTCCTGGAACTTTCTATTCAGATGCATCACTAGTTCATTATACCACAGGAGTAAATAAAAGTGAACTTTGAATAGCAGTGCTTGTTCTACACTGGACTATTGCTGGATTTCTCAGTGTTGCCCATCAACCTGCTTTATTCTTTTCTCTCTAAATCTTCAGGTTATAGAAACAAAGGTCTCTACTTCTGTCTTCTTAAACATAGGCTCTCTTAGACTCTTGATTTCTTCTCCCCCTTGTCTTAGGATTTCCCATCTCCCCAGCTGTCCACTCCCCCCCCACCACTATCACACACACACACACACACACACACACACACACACACACACAGTGCCTACTGACAATCTCCCTGTTTGACTCCATAGACCGACATGAGCTAAACCAGTATCCTGACTCAGTCAAGGGAAGAAGGAATGATTTGGGCAAAAGAATTAGTGAATGACAAATATTCCACAGATTTAGATTTTCCAGTTTCAAGTCCTGAATATAACTGATTGTTACTGTTTGATCCTCTTACCCACTTTCTTTAATTTTCCACCAATTATTTTTCTCTTTTCAGGCAAGGAACTTAAAATATCTCAATTATTGGTGTTCTCCCTGAATACAGGGGTTTTTTTTTCCTCCTTTAGTGAGATGTTAGCTGCCATAGCTAAATATAGCAATTATCTATCAATAATCCTTCCAGTAAACAAAGAGCCAGTCTATCTTTCTAATAATGGATGTGGTGTTTCCTTGACTGAAAGTAAGTATGTTCAAGATGCACATTTTAAAAGATGATGTATTCTTGCAGGTACATTACTGTGCATTTGTAAACCTATTTCCACATTGATGTACATGCCAAATCATTTGCTATTATTACATTCAGCATTATTTGCTCCAGATAATAGTGCCAAAACACTAATGTCTTGTGAGTACAGAAAGCAGACATTTTTGGGCAGCACAGATGGGGATGGGAGAATTGCCAACAGAATCGTGTCTTCTTACACTTGGGTTCTGTTTTTTAATTATTTTCAAGGGTGAAGATCACGCAAGAAGTATCACTTAGGCCCCAAACGGAGGACCATGCAAGTCTGAATGTAATCAAGCTGAAAATAAATGGAAAGAGAACCAAAAAATGGAATTGTTCGTCCATCTTAACAATAAACTGAAAATCAGAATTCTGAAATCAAAACTGAAAAAAACTTTATAAAGTTAACTTAAGCATCTTTCTTTGTGGATTATAAATCCAATAAAACATAAATGTCACCATTTTATCACTCCAATAAAATTACAAGAGGAGAATGACTTCTTCTTGTGTGACATGAGAGAATTTACCAGGATACAGTGTGATAATGTAGGAAATCAAACTTCTTTCTGGAGCTGTTACCCCTAAAACTCAGTATAAGGTACTTGACTAGTTTGTATTTATATTATGAATTCCATATATTGAATTTAACAAACATTTTAATTTTTGTCTAACATCATGTTGGGTTATATCTTATTACCCACTATCCACACTCTTATTAAATCTCCATAATAATAATGATAAAGAACTGAGACCCCAAGAAGGTATTTTATTTGCCCAAAATAAATCAAGTGAGTTATAGAATTAGAAGTTCAACCAGTCACTTTCAGAATTTAATGTTTGGCCTTTGCACATGCCTTTGAGACATGTAGTTGGTGGATAAGACTTACCTGGTAGGTGGTCTTACCTAGTAGATGAGACTACCATGACCAGTATTTGGACTAGTGCTACTGAAGCCCAAAAAAGGGAGTTCATTTTTTTACCAGGCAGAGAAGGGACAGGGAATGCTGAAGTCCGGCCAAGAAGAAAAAGCCATTTCCGGCAGAAGTTTTAGCATTAAACTCTAAGTGGAGAGAATGCACAGAGTGGACTTGAGGTGAAGCAAATAGTCTGGTGCTGCTGGAGTGGAGAGAGGATAAGAAAAGCAGTGCTGAATTGAGGGAAGTGCTTTAGCCATTCTAGGATTTTCATTAGAACAGGGCCATTACTGTAGCTGAAGGGCCAATTTTAACTTGAGCCTCAATCGCTTGGCCATTTTGGGTAGTTACTATAGTGTCAGAGCAGAATTGTCTATATGGAAGGACCTTCCCCTGTAATATATTTACCTCTGTTAAAGCTCTAGGCATTCTCGCCCTTAAAATTGGCATTGACTGTTTTTCAGGTTTACTTATCCTGTCCTTCTCAGCTCATTCACTGCAAAGACCAAATCTTGCACATATATTTGCCATCAAACCTATGCTTTGCAGTGCAGCTCCTTTGAGGGTCCAACCTTGACTTTCCGGTTGTTGAGATTGCACAAAAGAAATCTGGGCCACATGCAAATTTGGATCTTCATCTTTTGACCTCACCCATTCAGCAGTTTGATCCTGGATTCTTTCTCTCCATTGTGCCACCCCTGCTTTGCATCTGACTTTCATTTACATCCTCACCTCCCTAATCAGCATGATGCAAGATCCAACTTCTGACCTCCCAGCTGGGCTTTTATCTCTTTTCCTTAACTGCATGCGTTCTAGAACAACCTTCAGGATAGCAGCCTTTACAGCTCTACCTCTCCCATGACTTCTGCTCCCACAGAAGTCCAACTGGTTCACCTTCCCCATCTGCCCCATCATCCTGCTGTTGAGGCAGGGTCAGGAGAGCACTTGGCACAGAGCCTGAAAGGTGATAGTACTTTTATTTTAAGTGATAGCACTTTAGTTTTTTAACCACTTACTCTATATGCTATGCACTGCATATACATTATTTCTAATCCTTACGACTCTTCCAGTTTGTGAATGATTATTCCTAAGTTTCACAAGGTTATCAAACAAATAAAGCTAACAAAAGTGGTTGAACTTCACATGTAGTTGGAATCACTAATCACTGGTAAACTGAATTTCAACACTTCCCTCCCATTGCAATTTCTAGGTTAAACTTTTCCTCCATTATTTTTCTGTTCAGCTTTTAATATGTTACTACTACAGTAAACATGAAAAATTGTCTTAATTTGAATACTTATAAAATTGTGCTGAGAAATGAAAAATATCCTGAATGTCTATGCTCAGGAGAACTACAGTAGGATAAATACTACTAAGTAGTTCAGCACTTATTACTCTCAAGAAAATGCTAATATTTGGATTGTTTATGAGAGCACTTTGGTGAACATTCAAATGAACAGTTGTAAAATTTTATATCATGGAAGGAAATCATCATTTCCATACTTCCTCATTTCTTGACATTGTTAATAGATCTCAGTTAAGCCAGCAGATCTTTTTAAATACTTGTTTACATTTGAGAAATGGTACATGTATTTGAAATGACTATTTGGTTAAAAATTTAGGCTCCCGGCAATACTACTTTTACCAGTCTTTAAAACATATGAATCTGCTTAACTTGAATTTTTAATTCAGTCAACAAAAGGCAGTTACTATTAGCAATAGTGATATTCACAGCCTGGTCTAAAGGACTTTTATCATTTCCAGCTCCATGTCCCACCTCTCCCTATGCTTTATCCCTCTCTTCAAGTACCTGATACGTGTCATGCCTCTACGCATTCATCTGTGCTGTTCCCTCTGCCTGGGAGGACTTCATGCTCCTTTTCTCTTGAATTCACTCAAAATGGCAGCCCCTCCAGGAAGTATCCTTGTATCCTCCAGTGTAATTTGATACTTCCTCACTCTGGGCTCTTATAGAACCCTGGATATTACCTTTTCATGACCCAAACTGCTGGGTGACCTTAGAGCTCCCTCTTTAGACTTTAAGGTTTGGGAAAAGCACATTGGAATTATATATACAATATCTAGCACAGTGCAGCACACTTAATACACATTAATAAATACTAACAGAAGGCAAGAAAACCAGGAGATTTTCCTCAAGGAAAGTTGAGGCCCACAGGAGGTATGTGAGGTACCCAACGTCACAAAGCAGAGGCTTTATAGCATCCATCCCTCTTGCATTTCAGATTCAGGACCAATCCACCATTCTTTACTGCTCTGTCACTAGTTTGGGACTCTGGGTACTTTAGAAAGAGTAAAGCTATATACACATACATATACATACTCATTTGATGAACAATAAAGAATCTGAAACAGAAATACTTAAAAGTGAATGTATTCTGAAGTAGCAGAAATAGAAATTAAGAAAACAGTTGCATTTACAATTAGACCAAAAAATTAAAATACTTAGAAATAATCAGGAAGGTGAAAGACTTGTTCTCTGAAAACAATAAAACATTGATGAAAGAAATTGAAGATGACACAAATGGAAAGATATCCCATGCTCATGGATTGGGAGAACAAATATTATTAAAATGGCCATACCACCTATATCAATCTAAAATTTTTTTTAAAAAGTTTTTTTCATTTATTTATGATAGTCACACAGAGAGAGAGAGAGAGGCAGAGACACAGGCAGAGGGAGAAGCAGGCTCCATGCACCGGGAGCCCGACACGGGATTCGATCCCGGGTCTCCAGGATCGCGCCCCGGGCCAAAGGCAGGCGCCAAACCACTGTGCCACCCAGGGATCCCTCAATCTAAAATTTAATGCAATCTCTATCAAAATACCAACAGCATTTTTCACAGAACAAGAAAAAAAATAATCTCAAAATTTTTATGGAACCACAAAAGACTCCAAGTATCCAAAGCGATCTTGAAAGAGAAGAACAAAACTGGAAGTGTCACAATTCCAGGTTTCAAGATACACTACAAAGTAATCAAAACAATATGGCACTGGTGCAAAAATAGATATATAGATCAATAGAACAGAATGGAAAGCCCAGAAATAACCTCATGCTCATATGGTCAGTTAATATTCAACAAAGGAGGCAAGAATATCCAATGAGAAGAAGACAGTTTCTTCAGCAAATGGTATTGGGAAAACTGGACAGCTACATGCAAAAGAATGAAACTGGACCACTCTCTTTCACTGTACACAGAAAAACAAACTCAATATGGATTAAAGACCTAAGTGTAAGATCTGAAAACATAAAAATCCTAGATGAGAGCACAAGCAGTACTTTCTCTCACATCAGCCATAGCGACACTTTTCTAGGTATGTCTCCTAAGCCAAGGGAAACAAAAATAAAAATAAACTACTGGGACTAAATCAAAATACACTTCTGCACAGCATAAGAAATAATCAACAAATCTAAAAGAACCTACTAAATGGGAGAAGATATTTTCAAATGATATTTCTGATAAAGGGTTAGTATCCAAAGTATGTAAAATATATATATACAATTCAACACCAAAAAAAACACATAATGCAAATAAAAATGGGAAGAAGATATTAATAGACATTTCCTTAAAGAAGACATACAGATGGCCAACAGATGCATGAAGAGATGCTCAACATCACTCATCATCAGGGAAATGCAAATCAAAACCACGAGATGTCATCTCCCACTTGTAAGATTGGCAAAAAATCAAAAACACAAGAAACAACAAGTGTTGGAAAGGATGTGGATAGAAAGGAAATCTCATTCACTGCTGGTAGGAATGCTAACTGGTCCAGCCACTGTGGAAAAGAGTGGAATGGAGACTCCTCAAAAAATTAAGAATAGTACTATCATATGGCCCAGTAATTTCACTACTGGTTATTTATCCAAAGAATACAAAAATACTAATTCAAAAAGACATATGTCCCTATGTTTAATACATTATTCATAATAGCCAAATTATGGGAGCAACTTAAGCATCCATCAATAGATGAATGGGTAAAGAAGATGAAGAATAGACACACGCACACATGCACACACACACATGTGCACACACATGCACACACACACACTAGAATATTACTCAGCCATAAAGAAGAATTAAATCTTGCCATTTGCAACATTATGGATGCATCTAGAGGGTATAATGCTAAGTGAAATTAAGTCAATTGGAAAAAGACAAATAGCATATGATTTCACTCATATAAAATTTTAGAAACAAAATAAATGAATAAAGAGAAAATGAGACAAAAAAGACTCTTGATTATGGAGAACAAACTGATGGTACCAGAGCAGGGGTGTGGGGGAATAGGTGAAATAGGTGAAGGGGTTTAAGAGTACATTAATTTAGCACTGAGTAATGTATAGAATTGTTGAATCACTCTACTGTACACCAGAAACCAATATAATACTGTATATTAACTATACTGGAATTTAAATTTTTTTAAAGTGAATGTATTACTTTGATGAAAACTAGACAACTAGATATATACACCAATTCCTAAATCACTGAGAATATTATAATAATCAAGTGAAGAATAAGAGAAAACTAATTCCAAAAAGATACCTATATATTTTCTTATATTTCAGGTGATTCAGTGATTCAATGAAATATAATCAATAGGAAGACATGGGAGTTTCCTTTTTCTGTTGTTTCACTCAAGCCAAAATACTATTTGTCAAACTCAAGCTAATGACCCATTATCGTTATTGGATTTCTAGGGCCATTTTGCCAAAAGCAAGAAAATAATTCGTGGTAATCACACCAAATCTCAGCTAAAGTAGTAATTGTTGTGGTAGATCTTTCAGAGCTTTCATTCATCAGGAATTATAATGTCACTTATTATTTGAGAAGAAGCCAGATTTCCAGTTGCTCAGAGCGACCTGTGGCATATAAGACACTGGGTTAAGTGTGAAATAGTAATTATAGACCAAAGATTTAGGTTGTACATGAGCAATCATTAAATGCTTCCAAATAGCATTTTCAAAGTTTTAGAGCATTGCCTATGCAGTTAAACAGAACTTAAGGTTGCTGTCAAGGTGACCCACAAGCATCTTTTCTTTTTTTTTTCTTTTTCTTTTTTTTTTTTACAATCATCTTTTCTTGTAGCACTTGCCTGTTGTCCCCTCCAGTCCATCCTACCAGGACCACTTGCCTGTTGTCCCCTCCAATCCATTCATCAGGACCACTCTAGGTGTTCAGGAACAGCTTCTGCCTCCCTGTCTTGTTCATCTCTGGAATGTACCTTTCCTATCTGATCTTTGTTTTAGCAGTTTTATTGGAGTATGGCTGATATACAGAAAGCCTTACGTATTTAGTGTATACAACTTGACGAGTCTGGACATACACATACCTGGGAAACCATCACCACAATCAAGGTAATAAACATATCCATTATCACCAAAATGTCTCCTTGTGTCCATGTGTTGTTGTGTTGTTATTGTTATTTGTTCTTTTGTTTACATTAAGGACAACTAACATGAGATCTACCCCCTTAACAAATGTTTAAGTACACAATACAATATTGTTAACAATAGGAGCTGTATTGTACAACACATCTCTAGAACTTATTCATCTTGCATAACTGAAACTTTATATACTCGTTGAACAATCTTTTTTCTCCCAGTCTTCTCCATTACCTAGAAAGCCATCCCAAATACCATAGTCTAGAAATAAAACAAAACAAAAATCCTTTCCTGGATCCACTAAACTCTCTTTGCTCTTTGAAGCATATGATTTGCGTAAACAAAATTTTGTCAACAACTCTTTGTTCAATGAGTGGCCCCTTCTAATTATTTTTGTATGCTCTTAATTACTCCACAGCAAGCTCTTGGAGGGAGAATTTCCTGTCATCTCTGTATCTTTCTCTAGGTCCATACCCTTCAGCAAATGTGTCAAGTTAACTATCAATAATCATATCATTGAAAATGGTACAAATGATCTACGTTGTTTTCCTGTTCTAGCTAAAACCACTGGAATATTCCAAAACTGTGGAAGCTTACTAAACCCTTGGGTAGGAAATGTCTTTTAGAGTTACATGGCTGAAAATGGGAACTAGGCCTCATGCTCCCTTGTAGCACCTTGGACTGGCCTACCACATCCTTGCTGACCCCCCCCCCCCCGCCCCGCTCTCTGAGTCACCTGTACATGAAAGGGAAGCTTTTATCCTAGCATCTTAAAAATCCTGCACTTGGAAGAAAAAAGCCTGTTCTCTCTGGAGGATGAAAGGGAAACTGCTACTCTGTGAAATGTGTCTATAGCCAGGTGCAGGGCTCTGCAGGAGTCAGCTCTGGGACAGACTCAAATCTCTCTCAATCAATAGCTACATTTAACTTTCCTTTCCAAACTGTCTGAAACTGAGCCGACCAAAGCAGCTCAGAAACCTAACCCATGTAACTTGGGTCACACAATGTGCCTTTCAGCTGCTGACATTCTTATCATGGGCAAATAAGGCAAAGGCACAGTTTGCTAGAGATGGAGATGTGTGACTCAGACCAAAGGTGTCCAGCTTCAGTTCATGAAATGCAATTATGCTTTGGACGACGTAGGCCACTAACCACCCTAAGCTCTGAGCTGCATCCCTGGCCCCTACCCTGTCTATGTATGCAGCTATGGAAAAGACCCTTTTCTTCTATGAATCTCCATTCCCCACAAGGTAGCAGGACATTAGCAATAGCAATGGCTTACGCACTGCCTAAAATAGAGCCCAACCCATAGTAGGCATATAGTAGACATTTGTTGAACAAATGACTGAATGGAAACTGATTGAAGAATGATGAATCCAGCTTTGAACAGCTCTTGAGTTTAGAGGAAAGGCACTCTGTAAATAAGGACCCAGGTCTATTGGCATTGATTGGCTGTTGTTCAACCCCATATTCCTATTACATAAACTTCTAAATACAGTCTGTGCACTTAGAGGCTCAAAGGAACTCTAGAGACCACAGCTATGCTCCATGGCAATGACTTCTAAAATAATAATAATGATAATGATATAACCCCTCTTTCATGTAGAGCTCTTCTCAGCTTTCAAAGCATTTCCACATCCATTATCACATTAACTCCCCCTGACAATCCTGTGAAACAGATCTCATTGTCTTCAGGTTGAAGAAATTAGACTCTGAGAAATGGCCTGACCTGGCTAAAGTCACACAGCTAGTAAGAAAGAGAAAGGGTCTCAAAATTAACTCTCCCCAGGAAAAACTTCCAGGCAATGTTTTTTCTAGTACATGGCACCTACCTTGAATGGGTTGTGTGGTTTTTTTTAAAAGAAACAAGAATAATGTAGCCAAAACAATTTAGTTTTTGATTGGACAAGCCTCAATTATAATGTTGTAAACAGTATCTTACTTCTAAATGGATTCTTGTCAACCTTCCTTCAGAACAGTTGAGATGTCACTTTTAAATCACAGAGAGTTCATGTTAGGAGGGCCCTTGGATCTCATGAAGCCCTTTGTTCATTCAGATACTTATTAAGCTCTTACTTCACAGAGTGACAGCTCTGGGGAGGAGACAGGACACGGTGCTGTGTTTGTCTTTAAGAGTCCCAGCCAGATAACACTACAAACCATATAACAAACAGATGTAATTCAAGGTAATTCAAATTTTCTAGCATCATCTGCAAGTCAAACAAGTGACCAGTAGGTTAAGAAGGGGTCCCCACTTCCAGTTGAGGAGTTCAGGGAAAGCCATCATGGCATTTGTGCCGGCCTTAGGAACAAGGAAGTTAGAATATTAGGAGAACAAATCCTAGAGAGAGGGGCTGAAAGGAGCAAAAACAGAGCTGGCCTGCCTCATGGGCAAGAGAGAAAAGTTGGGTTTTCTGGAGTAGAGCATATGGAGGAGTGGTGCTATAGAAGATCAGAGGCACAACGGTTTAGCGCCGCCTGCAGCCCAGGGTGTGATCCCGGAGACCGGGGATAGAGTCCCACATCAGGCTCCTTGCATGGAACCTGCTTCTCCCTCTGCCTATGTCTCTGCCTCTGTGTGTGTGTGTGTGTGTGTGTGTGTGTGTCTCATGAATAAATAAATAAATAAATCTTTAAAAAAAAAAAGAAGAAGAAGAAGATCAGAGCCAGATAGCAGAAGGCCTTGAATGCCAGGTGCATTTACAGATGAGGAACCAAAGACACAGACAGGTTTGATTCTCCTCCTTTCATCCTTCTCCGTTCTACATTTCTGACACAGTATCTGCCAAAATCTTCACGGCAAACAACTAAAAACAACTAAAAACCTATGTCTTGGCTAACAAAAGCTGAAACATTTTCTGGTTATTTTCTTTCCAAATGCAATAGTGTCAAGTAGAGAAAATGTTATTTGACCCAAGCCCACACTAGGCTGTACAAAAATTTTGGACACAAGGCAGGTCGGAACCGTGCTTTCTCTGGGAATGCACCTACTGTCACACTCGCCCATGGCACCTCTTCCTAGCAGTTTCCTCACCTCCATCTGTTTCCCCCAGAGGGCTCAGGGTGAGCATTTCTTTGGCACCGCCCCATCTCCTGTAACCACCCAGCCCTTAAATGCCAACAACTGTTGAGGTTCAAAACAAAGTACAAGTAATTTTCCTGCCTACAGCTAAATCATATGTTCTTTTCCTTTGTGAACACACAGTGTGCATGCATTTTCCTGATACCCTTGAGCAAGGTACCTCTGAAACTAGTGAAGTTGTGAGGCAGAGGGGAAAGACCACAGGCCAGGCTGCCAGCACGTCAGAAGCCCTGGTATGGCCCTCTCTTTATTAAACACCAGTTAGCTCTATGACCTTGGTCAAGTAATCCCTCTCTCTGAACTTCCTCAGAAGAAAATAATGATACCAAGTTGCCCAGCACATCCTAACATGTTTTTTGTAAGCTTCCAATGACTTAATGGACCTGAAAGTTGTCTACAAACAATAATTGTCAAATAAACTGAGACTGCATTGTAATTATCATTATTCACCTTGTTATTTGCAGGTTCCAGGTTAGCCATAAAAGAGATCTCGGAGATCATCAGTTTCAAGCCTCTTGTTTTCTAAATGAGGAAATAAGTCTAGAGAGGAGAAGTGACATGCTCAAGGTCACACTGGAAATTAATATGAAAGATGAAACTAAAGTCATGACTCCCAACTCTCAGCCCCAAGAGCTGTGCTATCAAGTAACCATCCAAACAGGGCCTGTGTGGCACTTAAAGTCTCTTTTTAATGATGTTTTATATATTGACCCAGAACATGGTAAGGGAAGCTATTCACATCATCCACACTTAAATGAAAAAAAAAAAGGAAAAGAAAAAGAAAAAGGAGGCACATAGATCAAGTGATTGGGCCAAGTTCCAACAAAAAGAGATGAATAAGAAGGAAACAGCAGAAAGTCGGCCTTTCCCTGGAGGTCAACCTGCTAGATGAGACAGCATTGCCAAATTCCTGAAACGACTGCATTCTATTGCCGTTTCAAATCACCACGGCTCTCCTCCTCAGAAGCCTATGCAATACACATCCAGATATTTTGACCTAAAAACTCCATTTGAAGAATTCCATGACCCTACTTGCAGGAATTGGAGTCAGGCAGAGGTAGGAGTGGCAGTTCCGCACAACTGACTCTCTTTCTCAGCCACACCTGTTCTGAGGGCTTCAGCATTGGCTCATTTCCTGGCAACGTTGGGTGAAAAACCACTTCTGCTTAAGCTCGCTTACTTTCCCCTGCCATCCCATACCTAATTTCAGTCCTTGGGACAAAATATTCACTTTAGTCCAGACTTTAATTTTCTCGCCTAAAATCTTTGGAATAATATCTATGTTTCAAGAATTCACACTTATTAGATTTTAGAAAATGAGTGGTTCAGTACCTTTTGTAATATATTACAAATCCTCCAGCAGGATTTGGGGCAGGATCCCATAATAAAATGCTTTAGTAGTTTTTCAGCAAAACATATGAATATTCTCAGTAAGTGGGATAAGTAGAGGCTATAGACAGCCTCACATCGGGGCGAGTTGTTTTCTCACCGAGTGAGTTTGCTGCACATGTATAGAGGAACAATGAGATTTCAGAGCTTTTTTGATTTCAGACTTGCAAATACAGGTTTGTGGATCTGTACCACTTCTCAGTTTGTACAACTACTCAGCTCAACTAATATTGATGTTTTCCTTTATCTCTCTAAGAGATTCATCAATGTTAGTTGATTTTTCCTATAGATTTTCTCTGTCTTCACAAGGAAAAGCCACAGAAAATAAAAGAGAGATAAGGTGCCATGGCTGAGAGATATTTTTGCTTCCATTTTCCTTTCAAAAGCAGCATCTTCGTTACTGGCAGTGAAAAGAACAAGTACCTGCGTCCATCTGGTTCATCAGTGTGACCATGGGGACTTGCAGAAAGGCAAAGGATGAGGGCTCGTCTGAGGATGATTGTTGCTATGGACTGAATTGTGTCCCTCCAAAACTCATATGTTAAAGCCCTAGCCCCCAGTGAGACGGCACTTGGAGATAAAGTCTCTAAAAGAGGTAATTAAGGTTAGATGGGCTTAGAAGGGTGAGGTCCAAATCCAATGGGATTAGTGTCCTTATAAGAAGCGATATAAGAAGCTACACAGAGTGCTTTCCTCTCCCTCCCCAACTCCCTTCTGGCTTTCTCTCTCTCCACCATGTGAAGACACGGAAAGAAGGCAGCTGTCTGCCTGCAAGCCAGGAAGAAAACTCTCACCAGGAACTGGATTGACTACCACCTTGATCTTGGACTTCTAGCCTCCAGAACTATGAGGGATAAGTTTCTCAGCCACTCCATCTCGGGTACTCTGATGGCAGCCTGGGCTGACTAAGACAATTGTTGTTACACTTCCGCTGCTCCTACTGGCTGCCTTCTCATGCCTTATGCACAGTCATGAGTTTTACTTAAAGTAATTTTGTTTGGGGGTACCCAGTGTGATACCCTTCTAGTTGTAGAGCATTTATTGCCCACTAAGCTCAGTGTTGAGAGACCCAAATTCTAGACATGACTCTGCCACCAACTAGATGCATGAACCTAGATAGGTCCCTTCCTTTCTCGGGGCTCATAGAGTTAGGTACTAGGTAATCTCTACATTTTCTTCCAGCTATGACAGTCTAAGATAGGGAGATTTTAACCACACCCAGTTTCTATTTCCCAGCAATGCTTTTTGGCAAAGCCAGGAAACAACTCAAGAATCATTAAGCCATCCCTCAGCCCCACTCCGCCCCCAAGACCATTTTTATTGTTCTCACACTTACCTCTAGGGTGTTAGTAAGATCGATGGAACTGTTCGTGTTTCTCGGATGGAAAAGCTTCTCACAAGTGTCCTTACAGCTTGATTGTGGTTAGAACTTCTCTATGAATTGCTGATGACCTGCACTTCTGAAAGATGCTGAGGTAAAATGTAAATTATGGCAGGGTCAGTTTGGGGGTAGGAAGTGATCCTTCCCAAGATGCCCATCTGGCATTAGCCCATGAGATCCGGAGGCAAAGATCAGGGCAATATCCTCGACATCTGTGAGCTATGTTGCCAGCATAGGCCAGGTCAAGGAAAGAGAAACAGAGACGTGGAAATGAATTCTTTCATCAAAAGAGCTTTTGTTTCTGCTTTTGCTTTTCCCCATGCTTTTGGCTAGAGATGCCTGATGCTGTGATTGTCCTTGGGAATCAGACAGAGGAGTGACTCCACTTCCTCTGCCCACCCTCCACTTCTTATTCCATTCCTACATAACATCTGTGCTCTGGTCTTCAGTTCTTTCCCATTCTTCTACCAAACCCTTTAAAAACCCAAGTCTGACTGCACTACCTTCTCTTCGTCCTAGCGCATCAACGGGATAGTAACCCCATAAGGGGAAATGTTTAACTTTACCATCTAATCAGTACTCAAACTGCAATATGACTGACATTTCATAACTGACATCACCTACACCAGCTCTAAGTTATATTGCCATGTCTGCAAAACATGTATAAAAGTATTTCTCCCAGACATTTCCAATTCTGGCTGTGAACCAGAATCAATTGAACATCTCATTAAACAGATGGATTTTTAGGCCAAATTGCAGACATCCTGAACCAGATACCTGCAGGAATGGTGCCCTGGAATCTGCTTCTTGGGTACCTAGCCCAATCTTGGCCATTTGGGAAATACTAACGTTGATTTCTTACTCACAGAAGCAGAGGCCTCATGGCTTCAGTTCTGATGCTGGTATGAATTCTAAATCTTTGCTGCATGTAACAAAAATAAAATTCTCACTAGTTTAACTTAAAGTGGAGATTTATTGGAAGGATACTGGAATGGGTGACAAAACACCCAGGAAGAATGCAGTTGGGCTTGAGAATAACCAGAAAGTCACCTCTAGGACTCTCTCTGTCTCACATTTGACTGGCTTCTAAATAACTACATGGTTTTTCTGTCTCACCTCAGACAGGCTTTTTTCTCTCCCCATGGCAGAATGTGACTGCTATCATTTCCCAAGTGCTACACGTTTTAATACCTAGATAGCTTTCTCTTCTGTAAGTTCAAATTCTCAGGGAGAAGATTGAAATTGGCTTGGGAGGCATCAGGTGTTCACTCTTCCCAAAATAAACATACACACAAATATTCTCTCTCTCTCTCTCTCTCTCTTTCATGAATGATGGCACAGTCTATCAAAGTATTTCTGAATCTCCTGTTTTATTATCAGGTGATTCCTTTTGCTAGTTCCCGGGGCTGAAGTAAGGTGACATGGAAGCTCTCTCAGTCACTTGAGGGTTAGAGGTTGGTCGGTTGTGGCAGTTATCAGAAAACTCTGGGAGATTCCTATAAAGGAGAGCTGGAGGGACATGTGGGTGGCTCAATCAGTTAACCGTCTGACCCTTGATTTTGGCTCAGGGTCAAATCATCTCAGGCTCATGATCTCAGACTCATGAGATGGAACTCTGACTTAGGCTTCACACTCAGCAAGGAGTCTACTTGAGATTCTCTCTCCATCTCCCTCTGCCCCCACCTCAGCCCCCATGCTCATGTGTGCACGTTCTCTCTCTCTCTCTCTCTCTCTCTCTCTCTCATAAATAAATAAATAAATAAATAAATAAATAAATAAATAAATAAATCTTTAAAAGAAAATGAAGAATTGCTGGAGGAAGAAGTGCTAGGTGAGCAAAACAATGGGTGCTCACCATATATATCTCTCTTGGTGCCCATTATGGGGCTTTGTTCCTAACAAACACTCATTAAATAGAGCACTGAGCCATACGTAGTCAGATGGTCTGATTTCAAGTGCCAGTACCAACACCAACTAGCTTTGTAAACATCAAATCTCTAAATCAATGTCTTCCTCTAAAGAGTGGAAATAATAATACGGTTATTTAGCGGACAGGCAAAATTTAAAACTATACACACACATATACACTTTTATTTACATATAAAAATATTGCAAACCGCAAACAGGTCTATAAATATCAAGTGCTATTTTCAATGATCTAAGCTATATGTTTGGATTGAATGCTTCCCATTCATTGTTAAAGACTCATGTGCTTGATTTAATAAGGTTATTTATTTATGAGAATACAAGCAGAAACCTGGTATCCACTTTGCTGGAAGATTTTCCCTTTTATCAAGGTTATCTACCAGTTTAAATATCATATATCAATAGAGTCTACTCTATTGAACACTCCTGATGTGGGAAACAAAAGCAGAAGCAAATGTGGATAAAATGAAATGTCCGTATAACCTGCAGTCCATTGATAAATACTTGACGGAATATAATGTTCCTCCAGGAAGCTCCCCACTTGTCTTAATATTAATGCCTTGCTAGAAAGAAAAACTACATTGGTTTGACAATAGCAAGGTCTCTGGTATCCTGTGTCTTCTTTAGCATATGAAGATCCTTCTGGAACTTTCCTTATCTTTACTTCCTCCAATCCTAAAGTATATAATCATTTACTTCCAATAATCCCAGGGCAGCAGGGGCAGCAGGGTCAGCCTCTTTCTGCCCACGGATCCTCACCCTGTGCTTTCATAAAACCACCATTTTTGATGTCTCAAAAGTCTTTCTCGGCCATCAGCTCCAGACCCCAGCCAAACCTCAACTATATCCAAAATTGCATCATTACTACACACCAACCACCATGCTAAGTCCTGTACACACACTCTCTCATTGAATACAAGCAACAATCCTTTGAATAAAGTACAAATAGTATCTCCATGTTACAAAGAAGGAAGTTGAGTCTCAGAAAAATTGGGTAATTCACCCAAGGACACACAGATAAGTACTAGAACTTAGATTTGAACCCAAGTCCTCAATAAAATGAGTGTGGTTGAACTTATCTTTCTAAAAATGTCATGGAAATGTCTACATTACTCAGAAACACATTATTGTTAATTGTCTCCCTATAACTTGCTCTAAGATATGACTAATTCAATACTATCATTATAGCTAAGCCCTTTAAAATATAACACATTTCATCCTCAAGCTGAAGCTGTTAAGTGTTCTTCATTGAATTATTTCCTGAACCTGATCCTGATGTATTTTTAATTGAAAAACATTCTGCTTAGGCTAAATGCATAAGCTAAATAGCAAAACCTGTTTGTAAGCCAGATGTAAGCAGCGAGATAACTCCTAAGAAACCTATAAAGATGCAACTTGTAAATTACCACCAAATAAATCAGTTAAATTTTTATCTTAATTTGTGTCACTTCTGGGTTTTTTGTCCTTCTGGCCTAGCTCTTTTCCTCTTCTCACAATCTTTTCTTTCTCTTTTATATAAGTAGAATTTCAATCCAGATTTTCAAACAAAATCAAACTCTTCTGACATTATATAAACATTGCATAATGATTTCATGCAGAATAAAATCATTGAATCATAGACTTTTGGAGCCAAAGTGAATCTTAGTGATTATCTGATATAACCCCTTCAGCCTTTAGAGGAAAAACTGAGACCCAGAAAGATCACACATCAAATCAATATCCTTCTTTTCACAGAGAATTTCATTGGAAACTCTGACCTAGAAATCAAGAAACCATAGTCACATTGCTTATTACTACAAACCAATGCCCCATTCTTGCCTCAGTTTATCCATGTGAATGCAATGAAAAGAGTGGATTAGGCGATCTCTAAGAAAGCTCTCACCTCTAATGTAACTTTTCTTAATTTTTCTCACTCCTAAAAAGATAATGGAACTATGTCACGCAAAGATTCACATCCATATCTGTATTTCTTCTTACACTTCAGTATGATATGAATATTGGACAGTGGATAAGCCCTATTCCTACTTAACTCAATATTCAAAATTATGAAGTAGGGAGCTATTGGTAGACTAGTTTCCACAGTCTTCAAATTCAGTCTCAAGCCCATTCTGCAGCGACCACGGATATTACATGATATCACTTTCTAGTAACACAGCATTTCATCTAGTTCCATTAGACACTGTTGATAATCAGACACAAGGTAATAAAAGGAAGCTGCATTAGATTTTTTGTTTGTATAAGTGACAAAATCCCAGCAGACTTAATCAAAATGAGAATATATTGGAAGAATACCCAAGTATCTTAGAAAATAATTGAATAGCAAAGCCATGATTGGCTTCAGGAATAGCTGCACTGTTACCAGGGCCTTGAGGGTCTTTAGGATATCCTCCACCTCTCTTTACTGATTCCCTCTAGAAATGACCTCCTTCTCTTACAGTAGACTACCTTTCTCTATACTTTGGAAAACAGAGATGACACCAATGACATTCTACATGAAACTTTTCAGCCCACAGAGAGACCATGACCCTATTCTTAAACCAAAGATCAAAAATCTTAGAGAGAAGTGACTCTGATCTGGCTCATATTTTGTATGCTCACTTGTGAACCAAACAGTTGGGCTCAATGGTCAGCTATGAGGCATCAATATAATTATTCTCTTAATAGATGAGTTGATGTGAAAAAGGGCACTTACAGAAAAGACATCCTCAGCAGACTATCTCTAGGTTTCTACTCCACTAATAAAGTTCTGGATTCCCTGAGTAGAGGTTGGTTTTTGAAATCAAGGGGAAGATTATTTTCTAGGGTGTCTAGAATAGTTTAAAGATAACAATGAGCTTAGGATAATGCTGGAATGGGAAATTATTGGTCCTACTGGGAGCTCAACTGCAAACACCTTTCCACTCATATTTTATATGCCAATATGCTATGGAGATTGCAGCCAATTTAACCTGTTCTAAACAAAAAATATTAATTCAGGGTATTGGAAGCTCTGTTTTACATGGCAATATATTTTTAATTTGTAACAATTGACAATGGTGGAAAAATAAAATTTGTTTCACATAAATTCATCTTTGACACCTTCAGTTTCAAGTGAAGTGGCAAATATTTGTCTTTATTCTTTTAAATATGATGACTACATATGTGATAACTATATAATTCATACATTCCCTCACAGTTTACCTAAGCTTACTTTCTCCAACTTCTTTCCCCCCACTCAGTTGGGGGCAAGTAGCCCATAACAACAGGAGGGCATGTGCTCTTACTGGTACCATGCTGGTACCAGGGCATCCATACTTTCCAGTAAAACTTTTTTTTTTTTTAAGATTTTATTTATTCATGAGAGACAGAGAGAGAGAGGCAGAGGGAGAAGCAGGCTCCATGCAGGGAGCCCGACCTGGGACTCAATCTGGGGTCTCAGGATCACACCCTGGGCCGAAGGCTGCGCTAAATGGCTGGGTCACCGGGGCTGCCCACTTTCCAGTAAAACTTAAACTTATTCCTGAGTTTATAGGTTGGAGTATTTACCAACTAGCAGCTGGGGTAGTGTAAAGAGGAGATGAGAATACTAACACTATTTCCCTTGTGTCATGAGTCACAGCAGTATTGCTCTCTTGGGAGTTGAGTGATAGGGAAGAAAGTTCATATCATGAATATTTACCAGTTGTTTTGAATTATAATAAGCCAAACAAGAAATTAGTTTCACTTTTCTGGAAATGCAATAAATTAATTAAAGACATTCTGGATGTGAAACTATTTTTTTTTTTTTAATGATAGTCACAGAGAGAGAGAGAGAGAGGCAGAGACATAGGCAGAGGGAGAAGCAGGCTCCATGCAGGGAGCCTGAGTGGGACTTGATCCCAGGTCTCCAGGATCACCACCCAGGCTGCAGGCGGCGTTAAACCGCTGCACCACTGGGGCTGCCCACATATCTGTATTTTAAAGCAAAATCAAAAACCCCAGAAGATAGCATACAAAAAAATTAGATGGCCTTGGCTTCGGCACATTTTTATGTATGACAGCAATAGCACAATCCATATCAGAAAGAATTGAGAAGCTAGACTTCATTCAAATGAAAAATTTCTGCTCTGTGAAAGATACTGTCAAGAGAATGAGAAGACAAGTCACACACTGGGAACAAATATTTGCAAAGGACACATCTGATAAGACTGTTATTCAAAATATACAAAGAACTCTTAAAACTCAACAAAAAGAAAACAAAGAAACCAATTTAAAAATGGGCCAAAGACCTTAACAGACACTGCACCAGAGAAGATGTACAGGTGGCAAATAAGCACACAAAAAGATGATTGACATCATACGTCATCAAATGTGAGACTTTTCCTATATTAAAAAAAAAGAGGATTAAGTTGTTCAATTTTCAACAATAGATTGAGATTAGAATTCTTAGTAACAATGTAACAAATTAATATCCAACCTCACATTTTAAGTTAATCTGTTAGATTAATGTTTATCTTACTTTTAAAATGACTATTTACTAGGTAAAACACCTAAAATATACTTTCATTCTAAGAAAATATATACAGTTTTGGTACTGGCTGAGTTAACTAAGGAAAATTGGTCAAATTAATTTTTGAAATTACCAGGTTATCACAGTTTTTGAGGATGCATTATAAACAGCTTGATTTAAAATAGTTTTCTGCAACAATACTTTTCTCAAATGCATTTAATTATAATAAATAGATTCTCAACTGGCTTTGGAACCTTTAAAATGAAATATATTGGAGGATCCCTGGATGGCTCAGCGGTTTGGCGCCTGCCTTCGGCCCAGGGCGTGGTCCTGGAGACCCGGGATCCAGTCCCACATCGGGGTCCCTGCATGGAGCCTGATTCTCCCTCTGCCTGTGTCTCTGCCTCTCTCTCTCTGTCTCTCCTGAATAAATAAATAAAATATTATAAATTAATTAATTAATTAATTAATAAAAAATATATTAATATTGTAGGAGACTTTATCTCTCCCTCTTAGTAAATGAGATACAGACTCCATTTTTTTTAAATGACAGGACACAGGTAAATACAGATTTATTTAAATGGTGTGGTAAATGATATATAAACATTTACCAACCTTCTCCTCTATTTATTTACTTTATTTTTTAAAAGACTTTATTTATTCATGATAGACACAGAGAAAGAGGCAGAGACATAGGCAGAGGGAGAAGCAGGCTCCTCGTGGGGAGCCTGATGCAGGACTTGATCCCAGGACCCCAGGATCATGACCTGAGCTGAAGGCAGACGCTCAACCACTAACCCACCCAGGCATCCCCCTTCTCTATTTAAACATAACTGCTCCATCTTCTATTCTCATAAGCACTTGTGTCAACAATTTATCAGATCCTTAAGTTTCCTGCTTTAAAAAAAAAACTTGTAGACTCAGCCTTCAATTTTCTTTTTAATCAGGGATAATTCCAAGATATTTTAAGATTTAAAACAATTTATTCCTGCAGAAATATAGAATTTCACCAGAACTATAGAATTACAGAAAGTTTAGAGACCATCTAGCCCAAATCCCTCAATCTTACAAATAGGGAAAACACTACTGCAAAATGGAAGCAAGTCTTCCCAATATATCAGAAAATTAGCACCAACGTTAGACTTGAGAATCCAGGGCTCCCTTGATTTCCAGTCCTCTGACTCCTAACCTTCCAGACTTCTTTTAAAGTCCTGATGCATTAGACAAAATGGAGCTGAGTGGGATAAGCACCTATTGTTTTCATCAGAATATGCTAAAATCATTGGTTGCTAGATTTTTTGAAGATACAAGCACTGTCCTCAAAGGATAATCTGATGGAAAAACTCAGACACACGTGAAAGATAAGATATCATGCAGTTTATTCCTAGTTATTTAGAGTAACAGAAGGAAACAATGATGCATCCATCTAAAATAAGTATAATCCTAGGAAATAGACCTATATATGAGCCCCTGCCAATTTCTATTCCTCTTTTTAAAAAATTTTTTAAGTAGGCTCAATGCTCAGCATGGAGCCCAACATGGGGCTCAAACTCATAATGACCCTGAGATCAAGACCTGAGTTGAAATCAAGAGTTAGAGGCTTAAACTGACTAAGCCACCAGGTGCCCCTCTATCCCTCTTTTAACACATAACACATGTAGATAAAGGACAGATACATTAGACACAATTTAGAAGAAGGGAAAAGACAGGAGCCAGTGGTTCTGAGAATAACCTAAAAAAGACAAAGCTGTGTCACAGGCTATTTGGAAAACATTGTTACAGTCCTACCATGAGGGACACCAAGAAAGAAAAAGGGGGGAGGAGAAGGAGAGAAAGAGAGAGGGAGGGAGGACGGGAGAGAGAAAGAAAGACGGGGAGAAAGACAGAGGGGGAGGGAAGCACACATTAGCCTACTCGATTTCTTTTTTTGTATTTATTTAAATTCAATTTGCCAACATACAGTATAACACCAGTGCTCATCACATCACATGCCCTCCTTAATGCCCGTCACCCAGTTACCCCATTAGGTTACTCAATTTCAACAACAGGTTGAGATGGTGATAAGATTTGGGACATATGGAAAAAACAATGTGACAGCATGATACCCTTAGCGTGTCTCAGATATGCAGTTTGGCCCACATTTATAAAAATCATTTAAAAATTCTTTCCTAGGTGCAGCAAGAGACAAGAATTTTACTATCCTTACTTCTCAGGCCTTGATCTCATGTCCTTCCACAGAAAGTGACAATAAGTAAGATTCCATATTTCAGATCCTGTCAGCCCTCTGAGTTCATAAACAGTGGCTGGGTTTGTACAGATCTGAAGTTAGCTGACTTATATTCACGAAGGGCAAAGGAGTGGTCCTGTATTTCCATCAAGAATTGTATCAGGCAAGAATGATGTGTCGGTCTCAGCAAAGATATTATTTTAAATGTTGGGAAAGAAACAGAAAAGAAAAGGAAAACCCGTATGCAGATAAATCTGGGTGATTAAGCTTTTTATCTTCAGATAACATCAAGCTCTTTACAATGAAGGGGGATTATAACTCTTGTTTGTCTTCATCATTTAGCCTATTTTAACACTAACTTCAGTAGTCCTACTGTGTCTCAACAATAATTATTACTACAATTGAGGATAACTGGTATGGAAGCCAATGCAAAAAGGAAGTCCAACTGGTTGCTTAACTCTTATTGGATGATAAATTCATATCAAATCATACCAGGAAATCTGGATAATCTAATAAACAATATCTTAAATACTGACAATGAAGCAATTTCCTGATCTTCAACACAAGCCAAGTATAAAAACTTAAATCATAAGACCTAAAGGCAGTTCTCAAGGAGGCCATAAAAAAAAAAAAAAGAGTCAAAATGAGTGTCTCAAAGTCTCAGAAACTCAGAGCATGTTTTCTTCCTATTGTATGTGTGTTTGGGGGGGGGGGGGCAGGGGGTAGGGGGCTGTGTACATCTTGATGCTCATGGCAAGTGATAATATTTATATGGCACCTTACAGAACACTGGAAATTATTTGAGAGATTCTCTAGAAGGTTTGGTAAAAAAAAAAATTGTTAGATTTTCTTTTTAATATATAAGATAAATAAAATAATAATTAGGAAAACATTAAATATTATATTTGATAAATTTATATAATCTTTTCAGAAATTTGAGGAGAAGGTTGAAATTCTGTCAATGAACATCAAATTTTGAATTCAGGCTTTATGCTTGAAATGGCCATCAGCTGATTCCTGACAAGACTTCCTAATGATGAGCTCTTCAAATTCTTGGTAATCATCATTGATGAGAAACCATTCACAGAAGCAGAAGATAAAAAGCTGAAAGACACTGGTGTTTTAAATAACCACCTAAATATTTTAAACAGTTGAAATTACATTTAAAGAATCTGATGAATTTTCCTTAACTTGCATTAACAAATAGTGAATTTCCTTGTGATTTGTGAGGTTTAAATGCAATAACATTTTTTCCGTATCAAGTATTTCTTTTATTTTTTTAAAGAGTTTACTTGTTTGAGAGAGAGAGCACAAGCAGGGAAAACAGCAGTGGAAGAGGGAGAAGCAGTCTCCCCAATGAGGGGCTCGATCCCAGGACCCTGAGATCAGGACCTGAGCTGAAGACAGAAGCTAAATCAACTGAACCACCCCGACAGCCCCGTATCAAGTATTTCAAAACAAGGATAAGACTTTAACTCACAGTCAGTATCTGCATGGTTAGGACAGTCATGCTGGAGCTAGCTCAGACTCCAGAAAGTTGGTACCTGAGATAGAAATCTAGGTGGAGAAGCACCTCCTCGAGGTGGACACTCTAGACTTCTTGTCAGAGCTGAGAATGCTGGCTTTCACTCTTTGAGTTTACAGGCACCATGGGGCATATCTTCAAATTCCTCTCGAATCATGCTGACCTCCAAGGAGCCTCAGATGATACTGCTTATGTCCTGAGCAACTGGCTTAGGAGCCTCCCTTGCAGCAGAACCTGGTCAGTTGTAAGCTGAACCTGCATTAAATTGTGCACAGTACCCTGGTTGGGAAGCTCTGCTCCAGAGAACCATTAGCATGTCTCTATGCCTTTCTTTTACCACTATCAACGTTCTCAATTTTTTCAAGTCAAGAGCTAGAGAGCACAAATTCAGGGTTAGGAACTCTGACAAATGTCTTTGTTTTCATACAGTCCAACTTACTGATGGATGAGTTCATTCATCTATTTATTTGACAACTGTTGATCATTTGCTTGTTCTTTGCCAGACACTAATGTTAGTCTAACTACTGTTGCATAAGGAAATCGAGGAGAGGTTTAGCAATCTTTCACTTAAGCCCTGGGAGTCTAGAATCTTAACTCTAGAATAAAGCCATTTACTACCCCTATCTCACATCACATCAAATACCAAACAAGCTAACCAGTGATGATAGGCACTCACTTTTTCATAAAATGTGTGTCACCTCTCCACTAGCTGAATTGTAAGATCTATGTTTTTCTCAATATTTGCCTGATATAGGGGATCCCTGGGTGGCTCAGCGGTTTAGCGCCTGCCTTTGGCCCAGGGCGCGATCCCGGAGTCCCGGGATCAAGTCCCACATCAGGCTTCCTGCATGGAGCCTGCTTCTCCCTCTGCCTGTGTCTCTGCCTCTTTCTCCCTCTATGTCTATCATGAATAAATAAATAAAATCTTAAAAATAAATAAATAAATAATAAATAAATAAATAAATAAATAAAATCTTAAAAAAAATATTTGCCTGATATATTGACATTAAGTGAGGGGGAAGGACCCAAGCATCAAGAGATCTAAAAATCCCAGACACGTTAATAATTAAGTCCTAGAATTTCAAGATGCCTAGAGCTGCAAGGGCAACAGGGAACAAAGGTTGTACAGTTGATGTATTTTATCTCCCCTGGGGAAGCCCCTCCTGCCCCTCTCCCCATGCCCTTACCTTGTAATGTTGTAGCAAAGTGAGGGAGGGCTCTTATTGCTTGTTTCCCTTGGGGCTTTCTGGCTTCAACCAGTTAATAAAATCTCCCAATTTTCTCCAAACCAAGTTAGTCTTCATTCTCTTAAGAACCCTAAAGAGCTGTGAAAACCAGTAATATTGACAAAGGGGATTCATGGTTCCTCTCTCCAGAGTATAGTATGCTTTAGAGAAGAGGTGCACAGAGGGCAAAGTTAACTGCCTCATCTTCCCTACTTCCTCACGTGGACATCATATTACAGTCCAACCAAACAGCTCCCCATTGCCCACATGTGCATTATGCCCTTTCCGCTCTCCCCATTCTTTCTCTTACTACTCATTTTTTCTCCAAGGCCTGGTATCCATGTCCCTGCAAATGTAGCCCTCCTCACCACCACCTCCCTACCCCATAGTCACTGTCCTTGAATTCCTGCTGCACTTTGTGCATTTCTTCGAGGCGCCTAACACATCATACTTAATTACTTATTTATATGTTGCAATACCACATTTACTAGAAAAGTCCTTAATACATACCTCAAGGGCCTGTCTCAGATCAGGTACTCAGGCAACCCTAGATAAAAAATTAAACACTCCTTTCTCTATTTATTTCCTCGCCACAAACCCAGCTCTCATTTCTATCTCAATTACAGTTCTCCCTCCAGAGCATACCTGCATATGTTTCCTGGATTCTGACATCCTGATACTTTCCTACTCCTGTCTTCTGGTCTTTCTCTCAGGCTGGGCTTCCCAGCAATCCCAGGACTCCTTCAGAACTGCCAAGTAGATGGCAGGTGCTACTCTGCTGCCCCCTAGGGGACCCCGGCCAACACAGGCTCTGCTTCGGTGACGTAAGAACTTCTATCAAGGGAAGCAAGCATCCAAGCAATGGATGGAGCTATGAGAATAGAATACCTGTCGCTGTGAACACTGCAAGCCATAGACACAATAGGAAGTTAAGCCTCACGGTTGAAACTGTTTTCCATAATGGAGCCCATCTCTAAGTATCTCAGATTCCATAGACAAAGTAGTAATAATTTGGTGTCAGTTGGGCTTCCTCACACTCTGGACATTTAGTTTTAGTTAATCTTCAATGCTTTCAAACAATTTTTCCAAAATGCTGAAGCCCAGAAGTATAAATGATAAAATACTAGATGAGTCTTTCAGCCTTCCTAAGACTTTTAGTTTCTTCTTCCATTTCTGTTGGCCAAAAAATAAATAAATAAATAAAAAGCACGATGAACTTCTAGAGAAAGAATCTTATTGTTGGGGATCCTTTCTAATGACATTCTCCACCTGACAATGCCTATAAAGTACTCTGAAAGTCTCTAATGAAAGTAACCACTGTACAGAAATGCAAAATACTTTCTATATTACTGTGATGAGACCTGGGGGCTTTAAATAAATGCATTCCAGTAGCTGCCACACAAAGAACAGAAACTAAGGAAGTGAATATAAAGTGGAGACATTTATAAGTCACCAGAGACTCACAATAAAGCCTGCAGAGAAATAAATTGAATAGATTTTTTATAAAGTTTAAAGTTCCAGACCTCAAAGAAATTTTTTTCTCCTAAATTTGAAGCTTCCTAAGTTTTGAATTAGTGTAGGTGGCAGTCACTGAAGAAATCATATATACAGGAAAAATATATTCTGAAATCATTGGTCAAATCCAAGATCATGGTTTTTTTCTACCAAAATGATATTGTCTTGAATCTTTAGTTGTAATAACCCAATTCTTGTCCCCAAAGGACATGACCTGTTAATAAAACTATTAGTCACTGAAGTGACACAAGGCAATAACTGAAAGAAGCATACATAGGAACAAAGTAAGACCCTACATCCCTTACATACTTCCCTCATAGAAGCACTTGTCACTGCTGGGTGAAGAAAATCTAATATGTTTAAAAATGAACAGATCTTGGCAGGCCTCATCAATACAAAGATACCAAAAAAGTAAAACAGAAAGTGTGAATCAAAATATGTAAGTAATGAAAATTGCCCAACAAAACAATAATCACCAAGTAAACTGTACCAAAATGCTCCGATATGAATTCAAAATCATTACACGAGAATTTGCTGATATAAAAAGCATTTCAATTCAGAAATGTAAAAACCCAGAACAGAAGTAAACAAAGAAACAAGAAGGTTGTAAAACAAAAGTTCACTGAGACTGGGAAAGATTACAAAACACAGAATCTTCTCAGGTTAACACCACTTATTACAAGGTGCCCAGAGAAATAAATTTCACTGAAAACATAATAAGAAAATAATTACTGGGGGCAACTGGGTAGCTCAGTCAGTTAAGCATCTTCCTTCTGCTCAGGTCATGAACCCAGAATCCTGGGATTGAGCTCCGCATCAGGCTCTCTGCTCCGAGCCTGCTTCTCCCGCTGCCTCTGCCTGCTGCTCTGCCTACTTGTGCTCTCTCTCTCTGTCAAATAAATAAATAAATAAATAAGTAAAGTCTTAAAAAAAGAAAATACAGGACAATTAAATTTAAAAAACAATACCTTTTATTTAAAAAAAAACAATACCCTTTATAAATAGCATCAAAAATGTCTAACATCCAAGAATAAATATAATAAAATATGTGCAAGATCTCTAACTTAAAACTCTAGAATATGCCTGAGAGAAATTAAAGAAGACCTCTGAAGCACAGAGCTGTACCATATTTATAGATTGGAAGATGCAATATTTTTTTATTACATCTTCTTCCCAAATTATTAAGTGTTCTTTTCTTCAAATCCATCATCACTCAGTCAATCCCAGCAAGCTGTGTGTGTGTGAAAATTGATAAGAACTCATTCTAAAATTCATATGGAAATATGTAACACCTAGAATAGGTTTTCAAGAAGAACAGATTTAAAGGCCTTGCACCTCCAGATTTCAGGATTTATTTTAAATCCACAATAATTAAGACAGTGTGGCTTTGGGCATAAGGATAGAGAAATCAACCATACAACAGAATTAAGTACTAGAAGTGTGTGTGTGGGGGGGTGTGGGTGTGTAGTCACTTGCTTTTCAACAAAGGTACCTTGCAATTCAAAGGATACAGGATGATCTTTTAATAAATGACACTGGCCCCACTGAATAGTCACAAGGAAAAAGCATGAACTTTAATCTCCTACTTCACATGCAAATTTAATCTGAGATGGATTAAAAACCTAAAACTTAAAAGGTAAAACAATAAAGCATCTAGAAGAAACAAAAGAAACTATCTTCATGACATTTTGGGTAGGTGACGATTTTTTGACAGAACACAAGTAACAATAATTGTAAAAGAAAAGAACTTAAGAAATTGGATTTTGTTACAAATAAGCTTCTGTTCATCAAAGACATTATTAGAACAGTGAAAAGACAAGGTCTAGTCTGCGAAAGATGTTGACATTTATATGATAAAGGACTTGTTTGTGGGATATATAGTGAACACCTACACGTTAATAAGAAAAACCAAAGAACTCAATTTCAAAAATGGATAAATAACTTAAACAGGCAGTTTACCAAAGAAGATACACAAATATCCAATCAACATGAGAAAAATTAATCAATGTCATTAGCTATTAGAAAACATAGATTTAAAATGGCAATGAAACACAAGATACACCCACCAAAATGACAACAAATAAAAAGGCTAGCAATATTATGTGTTGGCATGGATAGGGAAAAAACCTGGAAATTTCATCCATTGTTGGACATATAAATTGGCACACTTTAGATAACCAGAATTATCCACTCTCATGGGGATCGGAAATTCTATTCGTAGTTATACACCCAGAAGGAAAAAATGCATGTGTCCAGTAAAAAGACAGGTACAAAATGCATATAGAAACTTTATTTCTAGGGATCCCTGAGTGGTGCAGCGGTTTGGCGCCTGCCTTTGGCCCAGGGCGTGATCCCGGAGACCCGGGATCGAATCCCACATCGGGCTCCCGGTGCATGGAGCCTGCTTCTCCCTCTCCTGCCTGTGTCTCTGCCTCTCTCTCTCTCTCTGTAACTATCATAAATAAATAAAAATTTTAAAAATAAAATAAAAAAATAGAAACTTTATTTCTATAAAATTTGGAAACAACCCTAATGTTTCCAGATGGATTGTATACATAAACTTGAAAAGAAAATCTATAAACCTTTTAGAAGATAAGATGGGAAAGTGGCTTCAACCATTGGGTCAGGAAGAAATTGCTGAACAGAATGAAAAGATTGATAAATTTTATATTTAGATAAAAATTAAGAACTGCTTATCAAACAATATTTTTATTTTATTTTTTTAATTATTTATTTATTCATGAAAGACACAGAGAAAGAGAGAGAGGCAGAGACACAGGCAGAGGGAGAAGCAGGCCCCTCACAGGAAGCCGGATGTGGGACTCGATCCCTGGACCCAGGAACACGCCCTGAGCCGAAGGGAGGCTCTCAACCGCTGAGCCACCCCGGCGTCCCTCAAACAATATTTTTAAAAGAATGAGAAGGCAAGTCACAGAAAGGAGAGGATATTGGAAACATTTATAACTAACAATTCTACTCCTGGATTTATGTCCAAAAATTTGTGCATGTAAGTACCAGAAGGCATGGATAGGAATGTTCATAACAGTGTTGTTCACAACAACTAAAAACCATAAACAAGTCAAATATCCATCAGCAGCAAATAGTTAAATAAATAGAGGAGTACTTGTGTAATGGGATAGCAGATAGTGTTGGCAATTAGCAAACTACAACTTCCAGAAGGAACACGGATGAATCTCACAAACAGAAAAATGAGTGGAAGAAATAAGACACAAAAGAATGATTCCATTTGTATAGAACTCAAAAACACGGTCAAACTAACTCATTTAAAAGTGCGACAACATGGGATCCCTGGGTGACGCAGCGGTTTAGCGCCTGCCTTTGGCCCAGGGCGCGATCCTGGAGACCCAGGATCGAATCCCACATCGGGCTCCCGGTGCATGGAGCCTGCTTCTCCCTCTGCCTCTGTCTCTCTCTCTCTCTCTCATGAATAAATAAAATCTTTAAAAAAAAAGTGCGACAACATATAGAATAGCTATAAAGAAAGCAAAGAAGAACTTATCATAAAATTAATAAAGTTACATTTGTTAGAGCAAAAGGAGATTATTATTGGAAAGAAGCACAAATAAATTTTGAGGGTGTTAGCAATGTTCTATTCCCTGATCTGGGTGGTAAACAGTGTTTCTTCTTATAGAAATTTGTTAAACTTAAGTTGTATATTTATATTTACATTTTATGCATTTTTCTGAATGATATTGCATTTCACAATAAAGACAGTATGAAAATGAAATCTAGGGATCCCTGGGTGGCGCAGCGGTTTAGCGCCTGCCTTTGGCCCAGGGCGCGATCCTGGAAACGCGGGATCGAATCCCACATCGGGCTCCCGGTGCATGGAGCCTGCTTCTCCCTCTGCCTATGTCTCTGCCTCTCTCTCTCTCTGTGACTATCATAAATAAATAAAAATTGAAAAAAAATTTTTTTTAAAAAGAAAATGAAATCTATTTTCGTCTGTCCATAATTACATGCTTACTCTTGAAAGAATTAACTCATTTCAAGACTATATTCCCCAAAGTATGAAATAATCTCAAAGTTCCCCTTTCCTTATGAAATACAAAATACAGCAGAAATTATATATCAATAATAGTTACAGTTTCAAGCATATAAAATTATATCTCTCTATTATTCTCATTTTACAGACTACTTTTATTTTCCTTGGGGGGAAAAATAAAATTAACAAATTGGGATACAACTGGACAAAGCTAGAAGGTTAGCAAGATCTCTCCATGAAGAAGTAATTCCTAAAATCTCCGTTAGGACCCGAATGCTGAGTTAGAAGGCTGGCACAATGCCTCTGTCCAGTTCATCTTTTAAAGATTCTGTTTATTTGAAAAGGGAAGGGGTAGAGGGGGAGGGCAAGAGAGAGAGAAAGAATCTGAAGCAGACGCAGCAACAATTGGGAGCCCAAGGTGGGGCTTGATTCCATGACCGGGAGATCATGACCTGAGCCAAAACCAAGAGTCTGAGGCTTAACCAACTGAGCGAGCCACCCAGGTGCCCCTTTCCAGTTCATCTTTTAAAAGGAAGGCTGAGAGCCACTGCCAGGCATAGATGAAGAACTTCTCAGTTACACAATAACTCCAAAGGAAATTTAGTCACCGTAGATTTCAACCATACAATCAGATCACCACTCTTTGTGGTGGAAACTGGGTAAATTAAAAACTACTTTCTTCACAGACATTTGCAGTGAGGAGCCTGGATCCAGGACTCGGAGGGCGATGAGAGGCAGGAGAAAGAGCAGACCTCTCCAGATCTGCAAGAAACAGATACGAAGTTTGCCTTGGGCCCAGCAAGACCAGCAGATCTCTACACTGCTGCCAGAATCACAGAGGTTTGCTAGAGGCCACGGATACCTTGATTTAGTCACGTAAGCTGTCCTGAAGGTCTCGGCAACACCTCCCTCTCAAGTCTGTGTCCTTCAAACAGCCCCACTGTGGGACTGGGGAGCAGAATGTGCATTCCAAGCACAGGGCAGGGGGCTCGCTTGCAGATCAATTGCCAGTCATGTCCCGTCGATGACCCCCTCCCACATGACTCACTAGCTTATGGCCTAGAAAAGGTCATTCTGTTGAAGTCTTAGTTTTGTCCAGTGTAAAATGAAAGAAGTAATATTTGCCTTAACCATCCAATAGGATATTCTAAGAACTGAACAAGCAAACACGATGTGAATTCATCTCGTACATAATGAAAGGATAAACATATATGAAGGGTTTGCATGAGTTCTATAAGCTCTAAAAAGGTGTTATAATATGTGTATATGGGTGGTGGGCAATCAACTCGGTGTTCTTAAAGCAATTCAAACACTAAGCCAATGGATTGCTGGCATTCCTAGCATTGTATAACACCCCTTGGGTAAGCTGGGATGGGACAGAGACGAGACTGACAAATGCTACCCTAGAAGTGACAGTGGAAACTCAAATAGTAAGCCAATCAATGACTCATTTTGAGATTATAGCAGTCAGCCTTCCAGACTTAGTTTAGGTAGTGATAACATCAAAAGAAGGACTTATCAGAAGACCTGAAACTCAGATGATTCTACTAGTTTAATTGTTATTTAATATTAGCATATTTGCCAGTTTATTCAGTTAAAATAAATTCTGGAGACATGAAGAAGCAAAGAACATGTCTGATGTCAGAATCCCCGACACTGTTCAGTGCCTGGCATATGATGTTTATAAAATGACTGAATTAAATGGATGGTTTTGTCTCTCTTATGCCCTATAAAATCTATTAAAAACTTTAAAAAATGCAAATGCAGCCCTCCCACAACATGGCATCAGTCCTAGTTAGGTTTTAATGGAATTTTCTTAAATATTCAAGGAATTGAAAATTCTTAATATTTAAACTCTTCAAATAAATTTTTAATGGCAATCATTTCCATTAATTTCACAAGGCCAGTCTTATCTTCATATTAAATTTTTTGCTATAGCTACAGTAACTCTTAAGAAACTATATAATGGAACAAGAGTGGAAGTTACATTTGGAGTAATAGGAACACTGGGGAAAAAACAGCATACTTTACTGATACATTGACATAACAGAAATGAATTCTATGTTTCTGAAAGGGTATTAGATATCAATTAATCAATTTTACAAAATGCCTCAAAAATATCTATAGTAGCTAAAACAAATTTTGGAAAAATAAAAGAAGTGAGATAAACTTATTCTTTCATATAATAAAACACATGTTCACGATAAAATCATTAAGACACTGTGGATCTGAAACAGAAACAGAATGACAGATGATTGGAATTAACTAGTACATTGAGCTCCAGAAAGTCCACATTAGAATTTAATACATTTTGTGGCATTACATAAAAGTGGGGAAAAGACAGATGTAAACAAATGGTAGGGGGAAAACAGACCAACCATTCATAACAGTACATAAATTAAACATAGAATTTAAACTTTACATAACAATAAATTCCAGTAGAATTGGGAAGTTAAATGGTTTTTAAATTTTTAAAAAATATTTTATTTATTTGTTTGAGAGAGAGAGCACAAGCAGGGAGGAGGGGCAATGGGAGTGGGAGAAACAGACTCCCTCCTGAACAGGTAACTGACACAGGCCTCAATTCCATGGTCCTGAGACCATGACCAGACCTGAAGGCAGACACTTAACTGACTGAGCCACCCAGGTGCCCCGGGAATTAAATGTTTTTAAAATCTACAAAACAAAACATGAGAAGGAAATCTATATGAACATTCTTATAATCAAAGACCTCTTCAAGAATCAGTTTAAAATCAGTAATTATATATGAAAAGGTTGGTAGGTTGTAGATGAAAAGCCTCAATACTTCCGTGCATGAAAAAATAAACAGAAGCTGCAAAGTTGTAAAATAGTGAAGTAAAGATATCTCTGTTTGCTTTTTTTTTAGCCATCAATCGAGAGCAACAATTGAAGGGAGAGAGAACAAAAATCCTTTCCGAGACAAAACTCCTGAAACAGCAATGCCACAAGTCAAATATATTTGAAGAAGAGCTGGCAAGAGCCCTCAAAACTGGGCCAGGGAGGGGAAGATGTGGAGGGAGCATGCTCACTACAGAGCTCAAGTGGAAGTAGCTGACCTGGTTGCCTCTAAAATATGAGGGGGCCTGAAGGGGGCGGAGTCCATGACCTTTAGTTTGGAAGTGAGGAAAAAGCACCTGGAAACATCATTGAATCCCTTTTAACACCATAAAGAGGTGAAGGAAATAGGACCAGTGAGAAAGAAGCAAAAGAAGCTTTCAACATGGCAGCTCTGCTACCTTGTGACGGACTAGGAGAGAATCTGTGGAGCAGGAGAAACTCTGCAAGTGCTACTCTTGCTCAGTGAAGTGAAGAACAGGGCTTAACCCCTTAGGAACACCAACTGTGTTTCACTGTGGGGCTTCATTCCAAACCAGAGAGAATTCCTGGCCCTTCCATTTTATTCTATGGCAAATAAAGGGGCCAAGGAAGAATTCACCTCATTCCAAAACCAGGACACCAGTAGTGGGTTGGCACTGCACCATGTAGCTTACTTACAGCTTCACCAAAACTTCCTAAAAAGGACGCACATCCACCAATACAGGGAAGGTAAAAGGACAACCTCTTCAACAAGAGTCTCCTAAAACTCATTTGTGACCGATGCATCAATAGCAGCAGGACCTGCATGAAATGAATACTGTGTGGTGGAAGTCCAGCGCTGTATCTTAAAAGCAATGAAAACTAGAAAATCACCAAATGCTCATTCACAAGAGAAAATACCATCCTGATGAGAAACCAATATGGATTGTTCTGAGAAATACCAACAGAGAAAGACTCTCACAAGGTCAGATGTTTTGGTAAATACAAAAAAAAAAAAAAAAAGTCATATGGTTCAAAAAAAATGCTAAGGACATCTGGAACCTTGAAAATCTCAGAAATAACTACCAAACATTCACTTCCAAATGGATAAACTTCACCTTTTTTTTTAAGATTTGTTTTATTATTTGAGAGAGAGAGAGAGAGAAGTAGAGAGGGAGGGAAAGAGAGAGAGGTGGGAGGAGCAGAGGGAGAGAGAGAGAACGATAGAGAACCTTCAGCAGATGCTACATTCAGCACAGAGCCCAACGTGGGCCTGGATCTCATGACCTTGAGATCATGACCCTGAGATCATGATCTGAGTTGAAACCAAGAGTTGCTTGCTTAGATACCTGGGCCACCGAGGTGCCCCAAGGATAAACTCCATCTTGAGGGAAAAGTACTGGAAACAAAAACCAAGCTGTACACAGCAGGACAGGGAAGATAGCAAGGGCTCTAAGGAAGCACATTGCAGGAAGTTCTGTCATGGCAAAGTACAGCCTATAGAGCAGAGAGCCTCAACACGGAAGCAAAGGAGGCTAGAGTCCACAGGACTAGAGGCAGAAAGGTGTTATTGACTCCAACTTGGCCCTTGAAACCAACATTACTGAATCCAACTGGGCTACACAGAGAGGCCATATTTTAAGTTTTTTGTGGCAGTCAGAGAAGAAAGTCATTGAGTTCTGAAGCTAGGAAAGATACAAACTCCAGCCCTCCCACCCATTAGGTAATTCCTTCTAATAGCCCAGAAGAAATCTCCCCTTATCTAAACATGAAAGGAAAAAAAGGAATATAATCAACCTGTGAACACAAATTATAAGAAAAAAATAAAATAAAACTATAATATTCTATGAGAAAACAGAAAAATGTGCCCACAAATCAGGTAAAAACTAAGAATCTAAAAAATGAACTAAACTACATTAAAAAAATTACTGCACCCGTGGAAAGAATAGTAAGAATCAGATATAGAAAATCTCAGAAGTTAAATACTCGGAAATCATATAGTGGACATGAAATAAGTAAGAGATCACTGGAAATAATTAAGAAAGAAAAAATAATTCTTTCCCCCAAACAACTGTCCAAATCTATTAGAAAGGGCCAAGCATGGTATGCATCCATAGTAGGTGTGTCAGTGTGTGCGGGGCATGTGTGTTAGCCTGGAGAAGGTGCACTACCAGGTGAGGAGAGTGTCTTATTGGGGAGGGCAGCAGCCCGGGGGTCTATGTCAGAGCTCAAGCAGGATGAGGAGAGCATCCACTTTAGGGGGTGGAGGTGGCTACGAAGTGGTAGAAGGAATAGAAGATCGGTTGTACACAGAAACATTGATCACATAAATATATTCAGATATATATTTTAGAGGCTATATATATATATATATATATATATATATATATTCAGCAAACTGAATATATATATTCTCAAAGAATAAAGATACAATATGAAAAGGTGAAAAGGGAGAAAACAGAAATGAACCCTGTGGTGAATTGCTATTGGAAATGTTGGAATGATCTCATGGTTTTCAAAATATAGAGAAATAAATATAGTGTGTGTGTGTGTGTGTGTGTGTGTGTGTGTGTGTGTATTTGTATACCCTACCTCTCTCCACTGAGGAGGCCTGAGAGAAGTAACAGTTAGCACCCCTAGCACTCAGGTCTTGGTTCCTAATTACCTTTTTCTACTAAAAGGAACCAGAGTTTCTTGGGGAAATGAATGATTGGAGGCCTGGGGCAAGGGAAGTACAAGAGTAGCCTGGAATATGATGTTGTACATGAAAAATAAAGAAGTGAGGTCCCTGAGGGGCTCAGTGGTTGAGCTTCTGTCTTTGGTTTGGGTTGTGATCCCCAGGGGTCCTGAGATCAAGTCCAGCATCAGGCTCCCCACAGGGAACCTGCTTCTCCCTCTGGCTATGTCTCTGCTTCTCTTTCTGTGTCTCTCATGAATAAATAAATAAAATCTTTAAAAAGAAAGAAAAATAAAGAAGTACTCAAAGAGTGACAGAATCAGGTCAGGAAGTTGCAGGAGCCATCATTAACTGACTCTCAATGACCAAATCTGGGACTGTTTAAACATTAAAATAAAGAGTGGTAATAATGGATTATAAGCCATTAAGTTAAAAAAAATCCACAAGTCCATCCTAATGTTAAATAAATGAATTAAGTAATAATATGAAGAATAGGGTATTTACACAGTTTAGAAGTACCTCTTTACAGAACACTTTTTTTTTTTTTTTTTTAGATTTTATTTATTTCTTCATGGGAGACAGAGAGAGAGAGAGAGAGAGAGAGGCAGAGACACAGGCAGAGGGAGAAGCAGGCTCCATGCAGGGAGCCTGATGTGGGACTCATCCAGGGACTGCAGGATCACGCCTTGAGCTGAAGGCGGAAGCCTAACTGCTGAGCCACCCAAGCGTCCCTTAAAGAAGACTTTAAAAAAAAGTTACCTTTATGATGGAGAAATTTGGAAGACAATACTGCAATCAGGTGGCTAAGTTAATTAACATTACCAGTTATAGGAAAATCTAAATAACATGCCACAGAATAGAATGCATTAAGATTTTATTTATATCATGTGCTTTTATTGCCAATAATGCAAAAATTAATTCTAAACATGCAGGGAAACCTGACAAGTCTAAACTGAGGGGCATTCTACAAATTTATTAGCTAGCATTCTTCAAAAGTGTCAAGGTCCTAAAGCTAAGGAACAATGGGGAAATGGTTCTGGATAGCAGGAAACTAAATAAATGGAATAATTAAATGCAGTATAAGAGTCTGGACAAGATCTTTTTGCTGTAAAGGACAGCATTCGGGATATTTACCAAACTTGAATGAAGTCTGAGGATTAGATGGTCATAACATATTAGTGTCAATCTCTAATAGGACAGTTGTGTTGTGGTCATACAGGAGAATATCCTTATTAGTAGGAAATCCACATAAGTATTTGGTGATGATGGGTCATCATATTTACAACTTACTTCCAAAGGGTTCAGGGAACAAAATATGTTTTATTGTACTCTCAAGTTTTCTGTAAGTTCGATACTGTTTCCCAAAAAAGAGAAAAGGTAAATTAGAAGGAAGATAAGAATAGACACTAAGAAAGCATGGCAAGGAAAATGAAAAATGTAAGAGATGAAAGTAAAAAATAAAACAACAACAAGAAAAAAGATTTTAAGACATTGACAGAAATGGAAGACTAGCAAAAGAAATCAAATATGGGTATTAATAAAGCCCCAGAAGAAAAAAAATGAAACAAAAATAAATATATAAAACTGTACCTTAAGAAAGCTTTCTAAAATTTAAAAGGAAAAAAAGCCTAGACTATATGCTGAAGTGAAACTCCAGGGAACTAGCAAATATTTTCCAGAATGGTCAATACCAGTGTTTCCTCATGTGGAATTTCCATGCTAGAGGAAGTAAAAAAAAAAAAAAAAAGGAGGGGATAATCTGAACAGAAGACAAATGACGTTGAAAGCAAAATCTTTAGCCAGTTTAAAAAACAGACAAATTAGTTTGAGTGGGTTTCCTTGGCTCTGGAGGAGTTCCTAAGTGCTATTCATATGGTTCAGTTGTTTATTTGAGAGCCAATCCAGAATCTGACATGAGGGAAGAATTAGCCTCTTTCAGTCTATATGAAAAAATTATAGGTGAAAACATTTACAAAGTTCAAAACAAAACAAAAGAAACTAATTCTGTACAATCTGAAGTGGAATCTGCCAAGATGTGTGACAGCGAATGGTGGTGAAAATACGTATGGGGTAGAACAGACATACGGAGTTACAGAGCACTGATGGACAAATGTGCAAAACTTGTGAAACTGTAATGTTTAAACCTATTATTATCCATTGTCCTCTTTATCAGCAGGTACTTTGAAGACAATATGTGAATTGATCATATGTAATAAACACGGTGGCATCAACAGTGAACTTCAGATACTCTTGTAGACGTAACCATTGGCAATTCTGAAAATTTTTGTTCAGAAACAGAAGCTGAATATCCTGAATTGCCCAACTACACAAAGTCAAAAACTTAGCACTGCTAAACACTTTTTATGACTTTTTTGGGCACACAGCTAAGATTGAAATTTTTCTGAATGAGAACTGATCTCAATGGCTATGGTTTAACCTTGTGTGGCTTTGGAAAACAGCTGTTGCTACAAACTGATAATGTTTCTTAACGAACTGAGCCAAAAATAACAAGGCAAAACAGTGCTTATATGTGAGACTTATTCAGCAGTAAAGTCATTTCAATGACAATGTTTGAATTTCAAATACTGTCGAACTGCTTTATATACTTCCCATGCTGCCAAAAAATAAAGCAAAAAGATTCCATTTCCACACAAATTTGCAACAGATACATTTTTCAAGTTCAAACCACAGGTCCAGCAGCACTTTTCAGGCCTCAGTGTGTGAGAGAACAACATTAACTGTATTTCTTACCCTTTATTCCTATTTGTGGCCCCTCCATGATTTCCTTTCTAAGAATCTCCTTCATTCTACAACGCTTTCCCAACCATCTGAATGGTTTCATAAATCCTCTAATCCTTCAAAGCCTACCCTAGTCATCCCAGCCCAAGATTTCTCCCTAAACCCAACTCCTGTGAATTGTTATCTGGTCTTTCATTTGACTCTTTCTGTATACTCCTTTTTCTGTTAATATATGTCCGCCTATGCAATTAGTATCTCCCTATATGCACTGCATGTGCCTTGGGGAGAGAAGCTACAATTGGAAGATAACCCATAGCCTCTGCTGGGAATAGGTGAAACTCTGAGAAATGTTTGATTACCTGCTTGAGCAAGTATTTTGATAGTTACAAATAAAAGTGATTAATGAAGGACTATGGAAAGGCTCATCAACATGCTGCTCTTACAAATTTAATCCAGCTAACAGTTCCTAGGTATTTTAATTGCTTTCTGGTTAGTCATAGACATGAAGCTGAAATTGACTCTACCCTCAGGAAATGAGTGGGAGGTAGAATTATTTACTCCAATGGTTCTCCACTAGACACAATTTTGCTCCGCAGGGGACATATGACAACATCTGAAAACATTTTTATTTGTTAAACCAAGAGGGGCAGGATGCTCCTGCCAGATACTGAGTAGAGCCCCAGGGTGCTGCTAAACCCCCTAATGCACAGAGGACAGTCATTGACATCACAGAATTTTCTGGTCCAAGATGTCAGCACCAAGGTTGGGAAGCCCTGATTACTGTGCCAATGTGGGCTGAGGTATGGGAAAATACTTTTCAATACTTGTTTTGTCTTCTAAATTATGAAATTTTCATAGGACTTTTTTTTTTACATATTTCACCATCATTTCACCAGGCTAAAACTTCATGAGACTGGAAACCAGTCCTCTTTCTTTGAAGTGTCCAGTAAACGTCTGATGACCCTCCATGCTCAATAAATATTTGTTGAATGCATAACTGAGTGTTGAAATGTTATCTGCTCTTCCTTTACTCCTTAGTGCATTGGTCTAACGTCTGTTTTCTAGAATTACTGATTCTTCAGAAATCTAGAAGTACTTTTAGAGAGATCTTCCCACATACTTTTTATTATTTGTCAGGATGGAGACATTTTTTCTACACTTTCTCATGGACAATTCTAACGTACGAGGCAGATAAAAACAGAAATGCTCTAAAGGCAAGAAATCTGGAACCCACCAGCTTGTTGTGGTGTCTCCTAAGGTGGGCATTGATAAACCAATGCAAATTACACTCAAATTACAATCAAAACAACTGAAGTAGAGAGGAAAGGTAACCAAGATAAAGTCACATTGCTAGGTAAGTGGTAGGTCACTAACTGAAGCTGCATTCATTCATTAAGTACCTGGAGAGGCGTGTTGAGCAAAGGTTCCTATTTTGTTAAACTAACCTAGTACCATGCTATGCAAATGTGTGTGTGTGTGTGTGTGTGGTTTGAACCTCTGTTATTTATATCTGATCATCTAGGGCTAATGTTCTCTCCCCAACTTCATTCCATTTAACCAGACTAAAACTCCACAAAGCTCCTTTCCACAATAGGAATTCAATACTTAAACAAAATATGTGGATTAACTATCTATAGAGATATTTCTTTGTGAATCATTTTTCCCCACTAAGACAAGTTCTTTGATGGAATCAATTTAAGCAGAAGAAATTTAGGAAAGTCCTTCAACATCCACTTATTCTTCCATGTAGATAAATGATTCTTAGTGGGGAGAAGGTTGTTGCATAATGGTATTTTGGAATTAGGAGAATATGTAGTTTGAAAAAGCATTGTCTCTAAATTTATTTTTAAAAACTCTATTACCTGTAATTTTCATAATACAAACCTTAGAGAAATCTTGTCAAAATATTTTTGGCTGGCTGGTGGGAATACTTAGAAGATGGTCTTCTCTAACAAATAATAGGAACGTGAAAAGGAGGTGCCTAAAGATCTTGCAAGGAAAGATTGAAGCATGAGGTTTTTGTGTTTATCAGAAGATTACAAGATATTTAAAGGTGGGAGGCAGAAAACAGGGAATTTTATGTAATGACCTGAGGCCATTCAGTGTCCTACATAGCTGTTGTTAAAAATAACATAAAGGGGGTTGAGTTTGAGCATAGAACATATGGGAAATAAGTAGACAGTCAATGCCAAAGTTCAGAGAAGTTCCAGGCCAGGACCTTCATGGTGAAGATGAGGAAACCATTCTTGGACAACATTGCTGTGCTGTATTCTCTGTTATGCTTTGTTATGATTCTTCTCCACACTATTAGCATTAAAAAATCCACAAAATGACCAGAAGGTCAATATGACAGCAAGGAAGGATCCCACTGACTGGAGTCATGCTGTGATCCTGTCAGAGTCACACGATTATTATGGGATACATTGTCCCAAAAGTTTTTATCATGAGGTGAACATGTGGTAGGTAGAGATCAAATTTACACAGATCACATACCCAATCTAGACTTACCTTCTTCTCGCACAAACCCTCAAATGCCTTCTTTTCCTCAGAACTTTTGTATCAAGAACCTGAGAACAGAACTGATGTGTGGAGTTACCTCAGGTGAATGCTTGAGCTATATTTAATGACCCGAGAGTCAAGAAAAGGTGTCACCTTTCCAGTTGTTTCTTTAAGCAACAGCTTTATAAAATGCCACAAGCACAGCTGTATGGAGGGTCCAGAGACATCTGTACCTATGAACATGAGACTGGCTTTGGGGAACTCTCAGAACAGTGATGCCATCCTGGAGAGCAGAAGAAAGGAGATAACCAAAAGCGATGTCCTATCATTAATCTTACCTATCTGAGCACTCGCTGCCCTTTCTGGCCACTTCAGTTCATCTGGAGCTCCTGCCTGGGCCCACCAATCCCATTTACCCCTCACAAGTTGTCACTGATTAATCTTCCCTTGCGTTCAGCTTCTGTCTTTTATGTTTTTTTCTTCTTCTATAGCTAACAGCTCTTCACAGGAGGGGCCTTTAGAGGTCACAAATCTCACTCCTTAGTTTACGAACAAGGAGAGCAAACTAGATGCAGAAGGGACAGCCTTTGCCCAGAGTCCCATAGCTAATGTCAGGACTCAGTGAATCTAGGTGGTTCCGCTCTTGGTCTAGTGTTCTCACTATTGATGCTGTTTGTCTCCACCTGATCTTTCCCACCCTCTCAAGACGGTTGCTCTTCCTTCACCAGAGTCCCCTTCAGAGGACAGTCATTTGGCGGTGAATTTCAAGAAGCATTAGAGAAAAGTACCTGCCAATCACCGCAAAAGATCAGATGTGTTTCATTTTATTATCATGTGAAATGGAAGACTTCTTTGTGTTTATGTATTCCCATGAGTAAGGAAAGAGTTTGGCTCACGATGACAGATATTTGCTTCAGTCTGTGAAGCACAGCCTGTGTCAAGGCTGGAAGAAACAAGAATCGGAAACAAACATTTATTTCAAGATTCTTATAACCAGGAAATGCCATCTTGTCCCTTGCATCTACCACTTAAGTCATCGTTAAAATCATTTCACAGTCTTTAATTTGGTGATCACCTATAAAAGCTAGTTTAAGAGTTTGATTACTATGAAAAGATTTATAAATGTAAATGTTAGGTGTATTGATTTATAAAATGTAAGTGGTAAGATTTTTTAATGATTTTCATCAAAGTTCTATAAAATCCCCAGAAATTTTTACAAACACCATCATATTACCAAAACCCTAAACTACAGAAATGATTTTATAAATACAGGATGATCTATTTACATAGATTTTTTACCTCAATGCCAGCTGACATGTCCTTTAAAGTTGTCGGGTACTCATAAGTTCCTGACTACACATTTTTCTTTTTGAAGACAATACCTCTCTCCCTATGTCTAGAAGAAGGAGAAAAAAAAAAAAAAAAAAAAGAGGAGTGTTTTGCTACTATAACAATTCTTCCACTGCCCGGGCTGTGAGTTCAGGAATCAAAATAACAGTGGAGACATTAGTTCATTCCCTACCCCAACCAGAAACTTTCCGAAAAGTGGTTTCTCTCTTTTCTACCAGCATCTGTCAGTGACAGAAAATTAACTGTCTCTAAATAATGTTTATTCTGCTGATAAAAAAGCTCTACAGGCAAGTTTGCTCCAGGTTCTGTTATTTAAGGTTTACCTTTTATCTAAATGCAGGTCCTCTAAAAATGCACATAATGGAACTTATCCTAAATAATATATTCTAATATCAGAGGCAGAGGGTTATTATAGAAGTTTTTTTTTTTTTTTAATTTTGGAAACAAATGGGTTCAAATCCTGGCATTGCCCTATGGAATTTGAACAAGATGTTGGATTTCTGAGTCTTGGTTTCCTTAGATGTTTAGAGTTATCATGAGACTTAAATAGGTTTATGAATACAAATCATCTAGAAAGAACATCTGTACTAGAAAGTGCTCGTTACACGTTTGCTGTGCCCCAATATACGTATGTGTACAACAAGATTTTAAAAATAATATTCTGCTAAAATGAATATGCTAGGTGTAAATAGATGGCTTGCAGATCCAAAATAGATTATTTTGGAAACAGAGGCAATCTTGGATTAAGAAATCCAGAAAGTAAGAGAACAGCTACCCCAATTCTGCATTTTACAGACATAGATACAAAGTCAAAGGACATACAAAAGTTTAACCTCCATCCACACTTACCACCCTTCAGCTTCTGCGATTAATTGGTGAAGATTGTACATGATAAATGTACCAATGTGTCCACTCATCCTGAAAAGAGGGAAAGTGGTCTGGAAATACAATCTTTCTCATCTCAGCTGCTATATTATGGGTAAGTATGTCTTTTTTTTTTTTTTTTTTTGAAAGAGAGAGAGTATGGGGGTTGGGAAGGAGAGGGAGAGACTATCCTAAGCAGACTCTACTCTGGGCTCAACATGGAGCTTGATCCCGCAATCCCATGATCATGACGACTCAAAATCAAGAGTCCAGATGCTTAACTGACTGAGCCATCCAGGCGCCCTGAGGGCAAATATGTCTTTAAAGATATTTGGACAACAGCACTTTTATGTGAGGGATTAATGGACTTTTCTCAAATTTTATTAAATGACACTGGCACAGGCATATGGTCTTCCTGATGTTTGATGAATGTTTGGGACCCAGCTATGGATTGAAAACTGTCAATTCAAACTCAGAAAATCAGGGTCACACTACATTAGTCTAAAGGTTTAGTACCATACAGCAAATGGTGCACTTTATGAACAATAATGCTTTTGGATGTACTGCTAATAGGGCACGAATGCTATGAAATGGGCATAGAGAAACACAATTATTGTAGTTAAATTATTACAAGCTTGGTTTCTACTGTATACAATATATGCTTTCTTAAAAAATAAAAAGTATACTTTTCTAGCTAATTAACAGAAGGTAGAATTTTTGTCACATTGCAAATAATTCTCCAGTAGCAAAATTCTCCAGTAGCAAATATCTAAACAATGTAGATCATATGTTGTTTACCTATTGAGGAAATCATAGCATAACTGGTACACTTTTAAAACAATTTTTCTCATAGAGGAGCATTAATTGCATTGATTCAATTAAAAAATACCTATTATTTAACTGATATTAATAAAGTAACAGTATTGATACAATGTCCATCTTTCCTTTAGTATATGTAATGGTTAGTACTCCATTTGATTGGCAAAAGCTTTTACCCTCTGGGTCAGAATATGGGATGGAAAGTATGAAATAAAAGACTTTTCCTGATCCCTAATAATGACCCGCTGGAAAGTGAGATAGCCATACAGACACTCCCTTGGGTGACTCAAGAGAAGAGGTTCTGGAGAGAGCCTATCAGGATGGACGTTGATGTACTTCCCCAAAGGCCGGTGCAGAGCTCTGAGGCAGCAGGAAGCCACCTAACTCCAGGATGCCACAGCTGCTGCTAAGCACCAGCTTCCTTTTCCTTCCCAGCAATCTCTTCCAAGGCTGAACTCCAAGTCAGGAAATTTTTCTCAGCCAGGTAATGATCTGATCCAAAATAATCACCACTTAGCTGTGACCAGCCAGTGGGCTGAATCCTCCCTGGAAGGGTTACAAAATAGTCTAAAGAAATCTCCAGCCAGTAAAGTGAAAGCCTGTATGTGTGTCCAAGTGTGTGGTACAGAAGTCAGTAGGAGCTCTTCAACTAGCCCCAGGAGCCTCCGCCCTGCTTCCTCACACTTCTACCTGAAAGTAAAAGTAGCCGCATGTGCCTGCCTCTCATTTTCTCCAAAATAATTCAGAGTAGTAATTTCAGAGATATTTTTATTTTTATAATCTCTGACCCTAATTGGATCCTTCTCTGAAACCAACCTTTACTTGCACCTGTGGATCTTCCATTTCAGATGAAAGGCAGAGAGTAGAAAACAATCTACTTTTGAAATATGTGAAACCAGGTCTCATCAGGGAATTGAAACCCTATTGGGTTGCAGCTTGTAAAGTTCCACAACCAAACAAATCAGTCATAAACGATGTTGAAATTATGACTCCAGCCTTAAGGCATTTTCTTTTTTTTTTTTAAGATTTTATTTATTTATTCATGAGAGACAGAGAGAGAGAGAGAGGCAGAGACAGAGGCAGAGGGGAAAGTAGGCTCCATGCAGGGAGCCCAATGTGGGACTCGATCCTGGGTCTCCAGGATCTGGGCTGCCCCTTACGGCATTTTTTATTGTACTTGAAACAAGTGATTTTAACCAATCTTCTGGGCTTCAGAAGGAGAGCAGGTTAGTAATTCAGGGATTTACGAAGTTTCAGATAAGAAAGGGTATCAGACTGGGACACCTGGGTGGCTCAGCGGTTGAGCGTCTGCCTTCAGCCCAGGGCGTGATCCTGGAGACCCAGGATCAAGTCCCACATCAGGCTCCCTGCATGGACACTGCTTCTCCCTCTGCCCGTGTCTCTGCCTCTTTCTCTCTCTCTCATGAATAAAAAATAAAATCTTAAAAAAAAAAGGGTATCAGACTACATTACATTTCTACTCACCTTCAACAATGTCTGACATGAGTTCCAGGTTTCTGGTGCTGATAGAAAATTTCAGGAATTAAAAGATATTTAAGTTTTTAAAATTATGAGATCTCAGGGGGTGCCTGGTAGCTCAGTTGGTTAAGCATCTGACTCTTATTTCGGCTCAGGTCATCATCTCTCTCTCTCTCTCTCTCTCTCTCTCTGTGTGCCCTTTCCCCCTCTTTCTAAATTAAAAAAAAAAATTACTAATCTCAGGAAACTCTGGACTTTTTATATGAAGTTTAGCCAAGAATTTGTAGAAAGTGTTCTTTACTAGGACTAGATATAGCAAAAGGAAAAACATGCCAAAAGGATCACTGAAACTAGGTTTTTACCACACCTGCAAGGACGTTTTGCCTGCAAACACAGCATTTAAAATACTGTAGATGTTGCTAATTGTATTTGAGAAGCCAATCGAAAGCACAGTTATGGCAGTTTATAGTTGACCTTAAAGTGAGGGAACCCTGGGTGGCGCAGCAGTTTAGCGCCTGCCTTTGGCCTAGGGTGCGATCCTGGAGACCCGGGATCGAATCCCATGTCGGGCTTCCGGTGCATGGAGCCTGCTTCTCCCTCTGCCTGTGTCTCTGCCTCTGTCTCTCTCTCTGTGTGACTATCATAAGTAAATAAAAATTAAAAAAAAAAAAATTAAAAAAAAAAAAAGTGAACCAGTGCCTTGGAATATGCTTGCCACTTGAGCGGTTTATAACAATTTCTTTTAATCTAGGAAGTATAACATAACGGTCAAAGTATAATGAATTTTAACAGACTCTACCAGATGTATATTTATTAGTTACAGAGGCTGTGATGGTCTTTGGAATTAATCAAGTCAGATAGCACATACCTAAGCTTTTAGATAAACTATATAGATATCCTTGATGCCTATCCATGGAAAGAAGAGACCCACACATGAACGGAAATAGTATAAATACACTGAAATAGTTTGGTATGTCAGTTTAAATATGTTGACGAATTGAACCAAATTCAAACTGGCTAAAAGAACAAAATGTTGACTTATTCAACAAGAAAATCCAGTGTGTATGTGTGCATATGTGTTGGGGGGAGAGGGTTGGCAGTGTCTGGTGGCTCATGTTTTTCTTTCTCTTCTCTCCACAGTATCACACAATGTCAGTTCATCCTAAGGCTGGCTCTGGTCGTGGCTATGTGGTAGCTCGCAGAGTGACAGAGGCCAAATGCGTCTTCATTCACATCCAGAGGCTTGCTTCTTCCCCAGCACTCCAAGCTAGAATCTTGAGCCTGTCCCTGATTGGAACAGCTTACATCAAATCGCTAATTAATAACTGTGGCCAAGGACATAGTTATATCCATCGGTTTATACCATGTCTGGAACTGGGGATAGGGCTGCTTTATGAGAAGGATATGGCTTATGTGGAGGATAGGTAGATATTAGTAGGAAAACTGGGGAAATGGACAAATGAATACTGAATGTTCACTACATGGACATATGGTCTGAAAGACAATAGCAAACCCAGGGCTATAGTTAATTACTGAAAATCCTTGTTGGTATGACTAGTAAGAAAATAGTTTCTGGATTTCAAACTAACAACAGCAACAACAAAATTCCAAGGCCAGTATGTTTCTTTTATTATTTTGTGTTTGACTTAAGATGGTTGAATGATTTCATTTTCAGTTATAAGCATTACATTAATTCCCATGCAAAAACCCAAGACCGCATATGCCTGATTTCAATTGGCCAAAATCCAACCTGTGAGTCTGGACATTCGAGATCAAATCCAAAATGTTGCTTGACCTTCCCAATAGTAGACATCATGATCATCCTTTGAGATATCAGCAGGGCCCCTGACCTTTCAAACACCACAGTCTGCCATGAGTCCATACCAAAACAAGGAGCCAATGCCTTGCAACACCTAAACCTGGCAAGTGATTTCATTCATGAAGATAAGACACCTCCACACAAAGCTACCACCCACAGATATGTCCTCGTTCCTGCTCTATAGAAAAACCTCCTTTTGAACAGGCATGGTATCTTCTATTTGGGGATTATGAATTCTTTCTGCCAGTTTTCCCCACAACTCCCAGTAGAAGCAGAGATTTTACAAAAAAAGCTCACCTTTATAACCCCCAAAAGCAGTAGATACAAAGACACCTACTCTATCTCTTTATTTTCTCCACCTTCAGATGGTCACTTAGCAGGTGTAAAGCTTCACAAACTTCTCTCAGTAAGACAGGAACCAGGAGTATCAAAGAGGGCAAAACAGGACACCACATTTAAAGGAGAATGAAACAAATGCAAAGAATCATTCTATTGATTGAGAGAAATGGGCTAAATAAAAAAATGATAGCATTTCAACAGTGGATGTCAATTTATATTGAAACACACACATTGGAACTCTGACAATGGCCAAGATTTCATTAGTGCAAATAACAATTATAATGGTATGTTCTTTAATAGGATTTAAATAAGGCTTCAAATAATTACACACGCTAAAACTACCATTTGGAAACCTTAATTCTGTTTGGAAGGTTGTCAAACACAGCCTCCAAACCATCCAAAGTTCTGATCTGAGGACAATTACATTCAATGAAGTTGCTCCAAAACACAACTGGTAGCAGTATCACTTTCAAAGTCTACATTGTTTGGTGGAAAGAGGGAAACTACTCCGGTTACTGGTCAAAAGAAAGAAATCCAGCTACCATACCAGGTAGTTCCCAGGTTCAGACAATTCTCAAATATTTGTAGTGATGAAAGCTCATTAAAAAAAAAAAAAAAAAGAAGAATCCTGAAGTGTCAGAAAGAGATCTGTTGCCCCATCCTCATGAACAAATTTGCACAAAGCATGAAATGGTAAAAAGCAAGAGAATTCATGAGCATTTTCATCTATGTATGGCTCGAGTTCTCCTTAAAAAAAAAAAAAACAAAAAAAAACCACAACCCAAAACAATGCGACAATAACTACAAAAAGTAAACAACAAAATCAGAGGCAGAATATGAAATAGTAATATACTGTTTCAGAGCCTGCACCGTCCTGCAGAACCAGGAAACTTAAAATGTGTTCTTAACAGATCCAATCTAGGCTGGATGTGTAAAAAACGGAAAGTCAGCATCACAAACCACACTACACATCAGGAGAGTTTTAGAACCAGGAAAAAGGAAACAAACAAAAAAAGGCAGCAAGATGCTCAGAAAAACTTGTCATCGATCCTGAAATGGGGCCGTGTGACATCGTCAGGGTTAATAAAGACCGAGATGGACTTCCCTGGGTTCTCAGTCACTAGCTGTTGCAGTTTTTTGGCCAAGCGGTCATCGGGCTGGTTGGGGTCCCCTCCGTTGGACTGCGGGGAGGGGATGCTGGTGGTGCTCCCTCGCCTCTGGAGCTCCAGCGTCAGCCGGTTGGCCGCCTTGACGTGCTCGATGGCGGTGCGCAAGTGCTCGGCGGGGTCCGAGCGCACGGAGGAGAGCTTCCGCGCATGAAGCATGACCGTCTCCTCTGACAGATGCTCCAGCATGTTGCACTGAGGGATGAAATAGTTGGGGCACATCTTGTTGACCAGACAGTGCTGTAGGTCATCAATGAGGCCCAGCAGAAAGTGGGCTGCATAGTCTTCTTGGGCCAAGTAGTTGGCAGGAAGTCTGTCGCAGGCCCAGAGCATCATGCTCCGCAGGTGATAGGGGCTGATAGCCTTGGGCCGGGACAGGAGTTTAATGATAATGGCTTTGCAGGCCTGATAAGCCTGCATGAGGCTACTAGAGATGCACTTCTTCAGCTGCACCTCGCTCCTGGCAAAGGACAGCCGCCATTCATTGTCCTTCTTACCCTTGTAGGAGCAAGCAGGCACCAAGTAAAACCCACTGATGACCTCTTCCTCGGTGATCTTCCCATCCCAAAAGTGGTTCTCCATGAGCCAGCTCTGGGCCACCGCAGGCCAGCCTTTGAAAGATACCACGGGCACAATATCATACAACATGCGACTGCTCCCCACACCCAGGATGATGGAGATGATGGTCCCGTTCTTTTCCACCTTTTCCACCTTTGGCATCCCTCGCTGGGGTTTCTTCTGGATCTCTGACAGGACAATGCTGATGGAGTCATAGAACCAGTCGGCCACTTTGGTTGGGGAGAAGAAGTAGTTGGTGGCACCATTGATGTGATCCACGATGGTGCAGCAGTCTTTCCACTTACTGATTGTCCCCTCATCGAAGAGCCGCAGGCTCAGCCAAGAGTGGCACAAGGCTGAGTGGCGCATATCGAGGGTCACGGGCTGATTACGGTCGTGCAGCTTAAGGGCTGGCACCAGCAGAGTGAAGTCCATATCATAGTCTGTGCCCCGGGCATAGACATTAAGCTCATCCAAGTCCAGGTCCACCACGCCTTCCCGGACTCCGCCAGAGAGCAACAGGTACTCATTGGCCACTGGAAGTTTTTGGTCCAGCTTTTGCACCATTCCTAGAAACAGAAAGAGAAAACACTGTTATAGGAGACACAGACACCAGAGTCTTTTGCATCAATAAAGAATGCGCTGAGTTTCCAAGACCCACTTCTCATTATAGGGTCCAAATCAGATCTCAGGCTGCTGCATGGACCCAGCCAGCAGTACTTTGTTCTTTCTCATACTTTAACCAAGTGGGAGAATCACGACAGATTTTCTCGTACGGCAAGGATGGCATCTTTTTCAATCATAAACTGGGGTTCTTCTTCCCCAGTCACCACGTTGGTTAGTGGCACTGCCATCCACTAGGTCATCTCGTAAGGTCAGACGTCTCAGTAAGGTTCAAGTCTTTATTGGTCTTCTACTGCTAAATTTTATCTATATAACTTCTGCAACATTTCTCATTGCTTCCCTGTTCTCCATCTCTGCTGCCCTCAAATAAAGCCAGACTGTTTTTTATCTCTTGCAAACCAGCTTCCTATCCTTAGGCTCTTCCTGCTTAAGCCTTTCTCTATACTAGCAACCCTCACTGTGGGCTGTGGACACTGAATTTGGGACACTTACAGGGGGTGGTGATAATAATAATAATTATTCTATAATAACACTAACACATCATTTGCCTTGTTCACCGTGTTGACACTTGAACTGACGCTTGATGGGACGGAAGCAAATGGCAGGTCAAACTGCTAGGCATTCATGAAGACAGTGGCACCAAACTATACTGGCAGTCATTGAACTCTGTTGCTAACTTGTACTAGCATTAAAAAAAAAAAAAATCAGGGGCGCATAGGTGGCTTAGTGGTTGAGCGTCTGCCATTGGCTCAGGTCGTGATTCCAGGATCCTGGGATCATGTCCCACATTGGGCTCCCCACAGGGGGCCTGCTTCCCCCTCTGTGTCTCTGCCTCTCTCTCTCTGTGTATGTATCTCTCATGAATAAATAAAATCTTTAAAAAAAATCAGTTGCACTGAAGAAAATCCCTAATGGAAAAGAAAAATGAGTTAATTTTATTAAATCCCAACTCTGCAGCCACCTCTCTAATGTTCTGTGTGACAAAACGGCAAGTAACCATAAAGCACTTCTGCCTCGTACTGAAGTACAAAAGCTGTCTTCAGAAAAGCACCTGTGTTGGAGCTGTGGGCTAAGTTAGCTGCTTTGCCCGTGGAAGACCATTTTTACTTTAAGGAACCACTGGGCATTCAGACTTGGGTATCTGGTAGACATTTTCATTAAAAAATGAACTAAGCCTGTCTTCGCAAAAACAAATAAAGTATCTATTGTCAATGAGAAAACGAGCCCCCCCCTCAAAAAAAGTGCTAAATTTTAGAAAACTCATCTCTTGCATCATGAGCTTAATATTTTCCCAAATGATATACTTTTCTGATAAAACTGGTAGTGACATATAAAAATGTGATTTTTGGATGCTAACATGAGCTCCTTAAGAGTGCAGACCATGTCTCAAATCTGTATTAGGCAGGCATTGGGCTCTGCACCCAGTGGACATACAACTGAAGCTATGACTGAATGGCAAAGGAACAAACAGATGGAATTAATGGGAATTCACCATGAAGGGCTTAAATAATTATAGACTAAATGCAAATGACTGCTCCGTCTACAAACAAATATACCCTCCCTGCCAGCATCATTCTCTGTGACTTATTTAACCTTTTCTCCAAAGATCTCAAGGAACTATCACAAACTACAATTCCCTTACTCGCTGCGATTACTTTTAATCAATATAGTTTATTATTCACAAGAAACAACGCTGATGCAAATAAATATGCCTTGTGAATGTGTTTAGGTTACCATTTTATTTCAGAATTTAATTCTCAAAAATGAAATAAAAATATGCTCTTTTCGTTCTTTCAAATCCTATTTTCCAAACCATATTAACCATGACAATCTCTTTTCAGTACCACTTCCTTATAGAGACAGGAATACAGCAAGCTATCACATTGAAGGCAATTAGAAAAGTTATCCAACTTTCAAGAATCCACAATTAGAAAGAGAATCCATCCAGTGTACCTGACTTCTGAGGCTGCTTCTCATACTCCTTGCGCTGTGCACCCAGACCTCTTATCTCAGTTCCTGGGACTGCCGTCAGTGCAATCCCATAAGGACTGCCTGCAAAGAGCCAGCTCAACCCAAGTTGTGTCCTGTGTTTGGGGTGAGGGTGGGGGGTACATATCAAAGTGAGAATGCCCTGGTTCAGGATACTCTGAAGAATTATTCAAATCCAGAGTTCTCAGGGGGGGGTCGGCTAAGGCTGACAGCGTGGCCTACAAAGAAACCAGACTTTTCCCTCAGCCTGATCCTGCCTTGGGTCCCTACCTTCCACGGGGGCTGATCACAGGGGGGCTTCTTAATAAGTATGCTAAGGTCACCTGGCTGGCTGGCTGGCTCAGGCAGTTGAGCGTCCAACTCCTGATCTCAGCTCAGGTCATGATCTCATGAGTTGTAGGATCAAGTCTGGGCTCTGCCCTCTGTGGGGAGTCTGTTTGAGATTCTCTCTCCCTCTTCCCCTCCCCTGGCTCACACACGTGTGCACTCTCTCAAATAAATAAATATCCTAACTCCATTTGAAGGGCTGGTTCATAAGGCATTACATTTTTTTTTTTACTTTATTTTTCTTACATTACTTTTTCTTTTTTTTTTTAAGATTTTATTTATTTATTCATGAAAGACAGAGAGAGAGAGGCAGAGACACAGGCAGAGGGAAAAGCAGGCTCCATGCAGGGAGCCCGACATGGGACTCAATCCCAGGTCTCCAGGATCACACCCCAAGCTGAAGGCGGCGCTAAACTGCTGGGCCACTGGGGCTGCCCAAGGCATTACATTCTAACAAAGCAAAAACGGACTTCACTAAAGTCAGCATGGAAAATCTATCTTCCTTTTAAAAGTGGTTTTCAAAAACCGAATTTAGTAATAACCAAGGATTGAACGTTATCAAACACCAAAAACAAAGATGCATTTCTCAATTGTCATGTTTCAGTTTTAACCTCATCTTTATAATATACCAAATATTACCACTCCAAGTCACTCCAAGTCTTAGCTATAAACAGGTAAGATTTGCTTCTCAGAATCCAGGGTGGGTTGGGAAAATCATTTTTGCTGCATTATAGGCTCACAGGTAGGTAATTACTTTCAAAGAGAAATATCTGATCATGAAATAATTTGTCATTAGTTCAAATGTTTTTAAATCCTAACATTTGGAGTGTCCCATATACACACAGAAAACATATTGAAATGTATTATGATTAATTAATAAGATCTGAATAGATTAGAAGTGGTGGTATAATTTGGATACCATATCACTGTTCCCTCTTAGGCATACATGACTCAAAACTCCAGACATTCTTTTCTGTCCTAGATAGGATCAAACTGGCTCTGAGCATACTAGCAAGGACCTGTCTAGACAACAAGAATAAGATGTGCATCAACAGGCTGGGTATACTGTGTTTACAAACATGCCACTGACTTTGCCTTGGACTGTCAATTTTTGTTTGCATAGTCACAGGTTAAGAAAAAGCTAAAACTCCCTTCTGCCCTCTACTGGATTAAAGAAGTTTTAACATGTTTTCACTTGTTAGCAGATACACTAGAACATTCCTGCCAGTAATAAAATACTTTAAAAAAAAAAAAAAAAAATATATATATATATATATATATAAAATATATATTCTTTTTCCTCCCAAATGAGGCTTGTGGACCCAGTTAAAATGTTGTCCCTCCTTTCAGAAGTCATAAAAATATTTGGCTAAATTCTGTTATCAGGAGTTAGGTTAATTTTGGACTCTTATTCCTTTCAAGGGCAGAGAGAACTTCAGCAGCAGAGAAAATCTTGCTGAAGCTCATTTGCTAAGCTCCTAAAAGTCAGAAAGTCCCCAAGGCCACGTATTTCTGGAAGCTAATCCCCTGTGACACCCACATTTACATTTAGCCTGCCTGAGCCCATTAGTCTGCAGTTTTACCAATGATTTGGTAACACAAACTGGAGCCTGCCCCGGCATTCTACTCAAATGCCCTCCTGGAAAACTTTCCTGGGCTAAGTTTAAATGAAAATGAGCTGACATCAGCTATCGTGGCAGATGGGTTGCCATGCAACTAAAACACATCCAGGGGCTGGAGGGAAGAAGGCTGAGGAGAGAAAAAAAATCAACCATCCACTTCGGCCAGGGGTACCAGTTCCAACAAGTGCCATCTCTGAACTGATCCAAGGATTTCTGTGTAATTACAGGGGGGTGAGATCAAGTGACTGGCTGTTTAGCTATTAGCAAATTATCCAAAACTAAGAGTGAGAACAAAAGGAAAAATCTCACATAACAATGAGCTGGTTAGGAGAAAAGGCTTATTCCCCTGGGCGGGTCTCTTCTTTTTCAAGGAAGCATGGGCATATGTTTGCTGTTAAAAACACAAAGTAAAACTGCCTCCCAGCCTCATGTCCTGGAATTAATCGATTCCTTGGTTTTGCTTTATTTTGTAGTTTCTACTTAAGAAGACCTTAATATTACTGATAAAGCCGGTAATGAAAGAGTTAACAGGGCAGCTACACCAGGCTGCAAATCTTTATCCCAAATCTGCTGGTTCTCAGGAATGCTGTCTGCCACCATGTTTCTGTAGCATAATATTCTTGCCTGACACCGTGATAACCAAGTATTGATTTCTTTGTTTTGCAGACTCAAGATTTCATCAGAAAAGCCAGGCAAACTAGTCAGGACCCCTGGCCTCCTCTTTGAGCACAAAGAAATGAAGTTAACACTCCCCTCCTGCTCAGTCACTACCTCCGTCAGATTCTGAGCCACTGAGCACCTTAGCTTTTCTCCCCATTATCCAGACCCTTTTCCACTTGCCTTTAGAAATCCTGGACTCTCCCCTGCTGGGGAGGCAGATTTAATTAAGGCTTGCCCTCCCACCTCTCCAAGAAGAAACCCTTTCCTTACTGCACACTCCATGTCCCAGCGATTGGTTTTGTTGTGCAAGGGACAGAGGGGCCTGGGTTCTGTTTACACTGGGACCCTGAGTTTAAGGAATGACTTCAATGTCATCCACTTAGTCCTTTGCTCATTACCTTTACAATATCAAGTGAAAAATGGAACTCTGTCCCTGACACTCTTATATTCTAGTGAATAAAACTTTATCACATTCCACTGAATTCAAGTTACAAGCTGCCATCACTCAAGCACATAATGCCAGGTTGTTAACAGCAGAGCACTTGAACCAGGTATGGTGTCTAGCCTCAGAGCTTCACTCCAGCAGATATGTGGGGACTCGGGAGGGTAATTTAACAAATACTAAGTAGATAAGGGAAATTGGTACTTGTGCAGATTCCATAAAACAAAACAAAACAAAGCTGTTACCTATGTTGAGGGGAGAAAGATATGTCAGAGAGGTAAAATGTCTATGTCTTATTATTCAAGCTACAGAATCAGATAAATTGTCTCTATGTCTTTGTGTATATAAAAGATTTCTATGCAGATTAAAAGAGACCTGAGTATCTTGGCAATACTCGTTTCATTACAAAATGTTATCTTTTCCACCCAAACTCATGTGGCACACTAAGAACAGTGCCTTATAGAGGTGATGCTCGATAGCAGGAAGGGTACAGAATGGAACGATGTTGACAAAGCGCTTCTGTGATTCTGATACATCTCCTTGGGGAACAGTCTTTTGGTTGTTAATAAATAATATAAAACCTTCCTATAAAAAGCTGATTTATACTTCAAAGAAATAAATATTTTTGTCAAGCTTATCCACATTCTGAAAAGTAGGCATGGCTACCTTCTCCTAAAAAAGGATCTATGGAATTTTTTAATGACTCCAATTTAGGGAAGATTTTAGTATTTTCCTCATTTGTGTCCAGAAATCATATATGTGGCATCCCTCACACCTTGCAGGAGAAAAAAACAGGTTCAGAAAGGAGAAATAACTCATTCAAGGTCACACGGCCCTACTGACAGATTAACAGCACTGTCTTATTCCTATAATTGTTGCACAGGTCAGAATGGCGTATACCTACTGCTTCCCTCATGACAACAGCTGAACTTGACATAAATGCAGAACAGGTTCCAAAGGGAAGCAGCAGGGGTCTCAAGGCAAAGTGTCAACTTTGTGCTTTCATTGGCAAAAGTTGTGCTGTGACCTTGGAGAAGCAGCAGAACATGTCTGAGCACCCACATTTATCATGGGAAAGAACAGATCTTATCTGTCTTGCAAGAAGCTATTAGTATTCCAAAATAAATTGACTATAAGACACAGGAAATAGAAAAGGAAGAGACCAATGGAACGTCTCAGTATTTTCAATAATCTGCTGAGTGATCATGAATATTAACAGTTACAGCAATATATTCTTAAGGCAAAGAGCCTGTTTTATTTGGCATAATTCTGAGACAACTGCATGTAATCTTACTTAAATCTTTTAGAAAACTGATTAATTCATGTATGGTAATGACTTTTTAAAATTATTTATTTATTTGAGAGAGGGAGAGCAGAGTGAGAGAGAGCGAGCGCACAAGCAGGGAGAAGGGCAAAAGGGGGAGGGCCAACCAGACTCCTTGCTGAGCAGGGAGCCTGATGCAGGGGCTCCATCCCAGGACCCCCGGGATCATGACCCAAACTGCAGGCAGGCACTTACCTGGCTGAGCCAGCCAGGTGCCCCTGGTAATGAATGACCCATTGACCAAATACATATAGTCATAGGACTGATTCAAAAGATGATGCTTCAAAGCATCCCTTGCTTGATCTTTCCTTGTTTTGATACAGATATGTATACAAGAGCATTGGAGGAAGGCAGGCTTGGGTTTAAATCCGGGTCTGTCATTAAGTAAACCAGATAAATTATTTAACCTTTTTGAGCTTCCAGTTCTTCATATGTTTAAAACCAACCAACCAACCATAAAACCACCCTTTTGGAGTTGATATGAACTATCTGAGCACATAGGTATTTCACCCTTTCCCCCTATGTTCTTCCCTTTCTCCACCACCTATAAAACTGGAATAGCAGACAACACCTATTCCACAGAGTTATTCTGAAGATTTAACTAAACCTGTCTGAAGTCTCTAGCACATGCAAGGTGTACAAAACATGTCAGAGGAAGGGAGATGAATGGAGCATTCTCTCCCGTCACTGCACTCAGACTGCTGCTAGCCTACAAATGCCTCCTCTGATGAATGTCCCTGTGTGGCATGGCACAGGGCTTGGCAAGAAGAGGGCAGGCTGGATTCCCACCCGTTCTTGTTCCTTCTGAACAAGTGCCCTGCAGAATAAATATCCTACACACCTCCACGGTGGGCCTTGATCTGATTTTTTACATTAGCACTTTCTATGCCTATTGAACAGTGGGCTCTACTCGTGGCTTATTTTCCTTCCTAAATAGGATAAGCAATATAAAGCATTGGATACAGTAATTGGCAAAGAAGCTCAGAAAATGGAAGCTATTGTCACAGTCAACAGTCCATAAGCTCCTGTCGTTGGGTTTTATTACTGCAGTGGCTAACACAGATATTGGGATCAGAAGGCAACTGATTGTTGAACGTACCGATTATTTCAGTCAACTCCAATACACCAATAACAATATCTAGGGGATCATGGAATTTGCTATATAATATACCATGAAATCCTGTCAGCACATATCTGTAAGATCATGTGGTAATAATTCAAAAGTTAGAGTGAAAAGAAGTGCCTAATTTTTCATTGTTTTCTTAAATTTTAAAAATTTAAGTTCTAAAAATTGGTGGGCTTTGGCAAAGTCTACTAAGCTATTTTGAACACAATGACCATGAGTTAGGCCTGGATTCAAGTCCAATTCACCCAAGACCAACATAATTACATAATTAATCAGTCTTGGCCTCAACTGGGGAGTGAAGTTGGAGAATGACAACTTCTCACCTTCCCCAAATTTTGGTGGGTGGTCACAGGAATAAAACAAAATGCACACCAGATTACTTGGCATGCCAATAAAGAGAGGGTTCTGAGCACATGCGCATAACACATGTTATCAATATTTTACCCATCTCATAAGTCTTGCCTCCCCCCTTTTTTTTCTTTTTAGCTCTTAGGATGGTTTAAAAACTCATGGTTTCTGCCAATCAGAACTTAATGGCAAAACTCAAAGGGGTATCTAATTAGTCCCACTATCAGCTTCCTACAGCAAAAACAGGGGCATGAAAGCTACATATTGTCAATTTACAAGAGTGTTCACTTTAGAAGGCTCATTCTTGGGATGCCTGGGTGGCTCAGCGGTTGAGCGTCTGCCTTTGGCTCAGGTCATGATCCCAGATCCAGGGATTGAGTCCCATATCAGGCTACCCGCAGGGAGCCTGCTTCTCCCCCTGCCTGTGTCTCTGCCTCTCTCTGTATGTCTCTCATTAATAAATAAATAAAATCTTAAAAAAAAAAAACCTCATTCTTCAAGGTAAAAACAACAGCAACCTGAAAGCAAGTGTAATGCCAATATGGATTAAATGGCTATCTAAGACACAAAAATGTATCAGTGATGACCAGATCACCTTCTCTTGCTCTGCAGAAGAAGCAATATGCTTGTGATAGAGATGTTCAGAATCAATTCAGCAACAGGGTGGCTCAGCAGTTGAGCATCTGCCTTCGGCCCAAGGTGTGATCCCAGAGTCCCGGGATCGAGTTCCACATCGGGCTCCCTGAGAGAAGCCTGCTTCTCCTTCTATGTCTCTGCCTCTCTCCGTGTGTCTTTCATGAATAAATAGATAAAATCTTAAAAAAAAAAAAGAATCAATTCAGCTGTACCCCCCTCACCTCTGCCTATGACCCCCAATGGGTGTGGTTTGCATTCCTTTCCCATTTGAGGATGTCTATGCTATGCAAACTACTTAATTTCTCTGAAACTGGAAAGCTGGGTTGGATTACGGGACGGGGGTGCATACATTTTAGAAGAGAAACAATGAAATAAGCCATGGTCAGGAATTGGCAGAAATGGAGATGGGGTTCAAAACTGAGGTTTAATTTATTCATGCAAGCAACACATGGCCTTAGTGTCTCCTCTGAGCCAGTACTATACTAGATGATACAAAGGTGAAGAGAAACACACAGCCTCCACTGCATCATGCTCATCATGTAGTGAGAAAGCCGGATATAATGGTATCAGTCAGGATAGATGCAGTTATGCTGAATAAGAAAGCTAAAGCCTCAGTGACATAAAATAACAAGTTTTTGATTTTTCATTCAGACTTTGTGACCATCAGTAGGGGTTGGCTAGGGGCTCTTCTTTTCTTAATCTAGGACACAGGTGGATAGAAAACCCTTATCTGGAACTTCATGATTACTCTATTGGAGGAAAAGAAAGCCCTAGAGAATCTCCTTTCAGCAGGTAAGTGCTCTGGCCTGGAAAGGACAGATATCATTTTCATTCATAAATCACTGGTCAAAACTAGTCACGTGGTCTTACCTAATCCCAGGGAAGAAAGTGCAATTCTACTTCTAGCTGGGAAGGCAGAGAGCCAGAAATATTTGATAAGCAGCATGAACAGTTCTCACACTGATCAGATAATCATACACTAATGAACAAATAATTATAGACTGAGGTAATAACATTCAAGGAAATGAATAAAGGTCCTCGTGAAAACATAGAAGAGGAAGAGGAGTGTGTATCATTCAGCCTGAAGGACAGAAAATTCAAGAAGGCCATGAGTTCCACCTTCAAATACTTGATGAGTCACCCTGGTAAAGAAATGGACTCTACCTATAGAGTGCCAGTAAGTAGAAGACATAAAGATGGAAGACACAGAAGACACATTCCATCTCGTGTGTCAGTGAAAGACCTGTCTCATCAAGTAGAATTTTCTGACCATCCTGCCAGTGGAGAGAGGGCATTTCCTGTCCCAAGAGATGATCAATCAGATCTTAGGGGGTGGAGGAGAGACTAATAATACAAACATGAGATAGAGTCTGAGTATAGATGTGTTCCAGAAAGCTACTACTGAAGACAGACAACTATAACACAGACCCCTAAAGCCACCGATGGCATCGCATGGGGCCCCCAGAAACAGTGGTAGTAAGAAATTCAAGGGTGCGTAAGGCTGGATGCCGCTCTTTTCTCTCACAGTTTACTCATCTGCATTTTTAATGGGCAGCCCAGCTGTGGTCACATCGTCTAACTCTGCCAGTGTTCAAAGGAGAGAGCACAGTACGAGCAGTAACACAGAATAGCAAAAGAAGGGCTGACTTTATAGAGCACATTTTCAACGTATTCACACCTCATGTCAAAGGCTCTCTGAGAAGGGCACAAACCCTTATCGGCTCTACTACATACATATTAAGACACAGGCAGGATGTTTGACCGGTTATCTTATCCAATGCTCTTGGGACTTTCAAGTACATAATATTGTCCCCATTTTACAGATGTGGAAATCGGGATAAATAAGAGTCAAATAAATTGTTCATGGTCACGCTTGCTGAGCTGAGATCCAAATTCAAGTCGATTTCATACTCTTCACTATCTCATGCTCCCTTCCAGCATGAAGAATGCTATTCTGGGAGAACAATTTAGTATCTTCAAGCCATTAAAATCACCACATACAACACTATAGGAAATAGTGGAAGCTTATTTCTCTATCTAAAAATAAAATAGATTCTATTTTGGAATGAAATGATTTCTAAAGCAGATGAATAGCTGATTTTAGCCATCCCTGAGGAATGAAGTATATGAGCAAAATGGGTCATGGATCATAGGAAAGGGATGAGTATAAAAGATTAAAAATTAAAAAAAAAAAAAAGATACCTGGTGCTGTGACACTTAGCTATATGTGCATGCACTTGTGTTCCACACTTAACTCTTAGACAATTTTCAGAGAGCATCCACAAGTGTTTTAATTGTGGGATTCTCAAAGTGTTGGAATTCTTTCAGGACCCCCAGACAAACCCTGAGAACATTCCCATCTATTTAGAGGCAGAGTCTAATTTACGCATTTTCATCTAACAGCGAAAAAGCCTTCATTTTAAAGTAAGATCCCCTAAATTTTTATGACTAGGATGGGGAGACAGATTGATGGTGGCTGAGAACGTCATTACCAAAGGAAATCATAACCACAAAGCCATAAACTCTGAGTTCTGAAGCAGGAAAATCCTCTTCCTCTGTGGACACAGTATCTACCATAATCACATCTCTTCTCTGTGTAAAACAAAGCTCAGATGCACTGAGAGCCATGGGGAAAGAAACATGAAGAATTTTGTGCCTTTTCTAAACCCCAACCCCCCAAAAAAACAAAAATGAAAACCCAACTGGTATTCATGAGCCTGTATGAAGATATGTCCTGCTTATGACCCAGCAGCCTAAGGAAATAGGACAGTGTTGATTAAAACTGGGCTTTACGGTTGTGGTCTACACGACACACTTAGAGTTGCTAAAAATTACCTCAAAAAGATCCCAATGTATATAAAGAATCCTCCTCTAGAGGATTTTAAAATTGTCACTGGCCAGCAATGACCAGGGTCTTAAAATTAGTTTACTTTAGAAAATTTCAAACATACACAATAGTAGAGATAATAAAATAATAAATCACCACCTAGCCATCTCCCAACTTTAACAATTACTGTTGCCATTCTTGTTTCATTTATGCATGCTTTTTTTTTCTGTAACCTTTTAAACTCAATCCCAGGCATCGTACAATTTCAGCTATAAATACTTCGAGGTCTTTAACTGCCAAAGACCTTTTGAAAACTGCAACCATTGTTCCCATATCTAAAGAAAATGAATAATAATTATTATTATTGCTTCACTTTATTTTACCTTTGTCTAGTATGTGTGACTATATGAGTATGTGGTGTGTGTGCCTGGCTCTTGCAGCCATGGTAGGTGGTTTCCTGCAAGTTGGCAGCTTCCCTCAAGGCCAGTGGTTCTGCTCCTTTACCTGAGGGCCATCTCTGCTTTGCACTGCCAGGAAGGATGTGGGACTCGTGCACAAGAATGAACACCACAGAGTTGGGGCGGGGCGGGGGGGACACCCTCAACCAGTAGAGGCCAGGAGTTGGTGAACAAAAATTCCCAGCCAGGAAAAGCCCAGCTTCCAGGTTTACTGCAGGGGCCAATCTTTGGGATGGAGCTTTATTCAAGCGCAGCTGCCTGATTCAGATGTAAAAGGTCAAACCAAATTCAAAAACCAAAATAGCATTTTTCCTTTAGCCTCCGCCTGGGATTATTCTGCCTCTGTTCCCCTAAATTGTATGGAAAAATTTGCAAACGACATATTTAATCTCTGTGTTCAATGACCTTTGTCCATACTTGAGTGTAGCACTTAGGCCAATTACCAATTATTTGTTGGCCTGTCGGTGTCCCTCTGTCTGATGACCTGTGTATCTTCTAACCTAACGCAACAGAAATTCAACAGATGCCAGCTGAATGAATAAATAGATGGTAGAGCCTACAGATAGAATTTATAAGACTCTTCCAGGATGAAAAGTGCCAGGATGGTGTGCTCAGAGTGACAGAGTCAATTCGACATGGCCATTTCCAGACACAGTGAAAGACTAGAGAGCCACTGTATCTACAAGCAGAGGAATCCCATTACATCCACCGAAGAGATGGCAGGGGGAAGCTAGAACTCTGTTAATGAGCTGACCATAAACTAACTCTATGGTATCTACACAAAAGCATCTCTTATTCTCTACGAATAATTTAAGGCTAGGCCATTCCAAAGCACTAGTTTTTAAGTCAACAATCATAGCCGGAAATTAGAAGAGGTACTATGTAATTACAGTGTGATCAAAGATGAAAGTCTAATACTTGTTTTTTAAAAATGATAATGGTGCATTTTTCCTTTGATGCAGAAGAGCTGACCCTATAAATAAACAGATGGTCTTACCAAGCAATTTCCAATAACTGCCAGGAGATGGCACCCATACCCTATTCATCCACCTAGCACTTCTGGCTAGGACCCATAGACTAAAAATTCTAAAATGAAAGCCTTAGGGAATCGGAGGCTTTTAGCAAGGGGGTAAGATCTGTACTAGCAACTCCCCCACCTCTAGGGAGGGGTGGAGTGTAATTCAAGGTACCACCCAGGGGGAACCATAACTTCTGGTGTTCAGGAAGAAATCTGTTGGTAATTCAAGAGCTCACAGGCTCCATCTAGGTTGAGCCAAGACTAAAAGATACTTTGGGCAGGCAATGTGATTGGCAATTGATTCTCAAAACATGCACTGGAGACCTTGCTGCAAGGCACAGCTTCATTGAATAAAGCTTCAGGTGGCAGGAATCAGGGGGTACAGAGAAAGCAGAGGAACTAGTCCCCAGTATTAATGAGGTTAAGGCACCACTCTTTCTGAAAATTGATTCTGACTACAAATTAGTAAGTACATTAAAATATTTTAGGAACCAAGGTGATTAATAAAAAGGGAATTGATTTTTTAATCTGGCTTCAATCGATAAAATCAAACCAAATACTGATTTACACTGTGTGCATTGTATGAATGTATGTTTTGCAGTTCCCGGAGACTGGCCGCGGTCTTTTTTCCTTTGTTCCCAGTTATCATTCTGAGAAGGGCACTAGAGTTCTCATTGCACAGACAAGGGAACTGAGGTTCTTGGCAGCTAAGTGGCCAATCTAATGGCACAAAGTATCTACATGGTTCTTCGGCCTAAATTAGATTAAAAACTAGTCTTACCACCCTCGATAATCTTAAAGAAAGGGGGGTCTTGTCATTTGGAAGGTTACTAATTGGTTTGTTGCAGGGTGGGCAGGAGGGTCAAGAAAAGGCTCAAAATGTAAAGCCTGCTCTGCGAGGGGCAATGTATACAGATGATAAACCCAGAGCTCTCAGGTATGCCTACGCTGGCTGGGTTATTTTTTAAAAGATTTTATTTATTTATTTAAGAGAGAGAGAGAGTGAGAGACAGAGCACGAGTGGGGAGCCTAACGCAGGGCTCGATCCCAGGACTCCGGGATCATGACCTGAGCAGAAGGCAGACACTTAACCGACTGAGCCACCCAGGGGCCCCCTGGCCGGATTATTGATGACACATGCCTGTTTTCTTTATCTACACCAGGAAAATAAACATATGTCATTCCTAGAAGATAACTTGTCTTTAAGTGTCAATAGTTATTAACAATTTTCCATATGGCTCATTGCTGTAATGCTTACTATGTTAATAACGATGGCCCCTCGCCTATACCGTCTTTATCTTCATTTAAACAAATCTTATTTCAAATACTAATACCCTCAAGTCAAGTTTCCAAACAAAGCAATAACGTCCTACTAAAGATCTGCTACTTAAAAAAAAAAAAATAACTCAGTTAATAAGTCTTAAAAGTTTTCTCATTATATAAAACCAGAATGTTCCGCACCAAAGTTCGGATTAGTACAACTACACCCATACCTATAATTTAAGAAAGGATTAGGGGATCAAATAAGTATTTCCAAGCAAAACAGACATAGAATAAAAGTACTGACAGCGTGACAGACTAATAAAGAGCAGAATCCACTTCAGAGGCACAACTGTCTACCTGATAATTACTTTCATTATCTGGGTAAAAACATACTTTATTGTTCGAGAGCTTGAAAATGTTCACATCAAAAGAAGCCAGACTTAAAAAACAACCAGTCAAAGCCCTGCGTGGAGGTTGAAATTTGCAGTTTAAAAGCCTGCGTAGATCATGAAAGAGGGTCAAATTGTTGCAGTGTTTTTAAATCCATGCCCACACAATAAAGAAGGGAAAGTCAAAGAGAAAGGCAGAAACTGAATCTCTTAATGATGAAGTGGGAAAGTGATATTTTGAGAGATGGCTTTTTTTCTTCTACTTGTCCTCCAACCATCAAAAAATGGAGCGACAGTCAGTGCGTGGGGTTGAAAAGGGCAATTCAATATTCTAGCCAGGACTTGTGAACTAACACGGTGGCTATTAAAGGAGAAATAAGAGCGGGTTTTTTTTTTTTAATTATTTCATAGTGTTGAAGATTATTGTCTGAATCAGTTGCCATTTCAGTAACTCTTGGACTCCTGGGGATGAAGTTTAAGTTGTATGTGTGTACCCTACACAAAGAATGAACTGATCACCGATGGCTGGAGCCAGAACTGACCTTCAAGGTCACATACTCCAGCTGTTACGGTACATATCAGGTTGCTGAAGCCCAAAAGGCAAAGATGACACAGCACACCACCTGGCACAGGTGCTAGGAATGAATTTAACATCCTGATCCTCAATCCAGGGTTCCCTCCATCCCTATGTGGGGCTCTAACCAGGAGTTTGTGGAAAATGCAGCTCCCAGGCCCCACTCAGGACTGAAACATAATCTCCAAGGATAGGTAGGTGTTTTAAACCAGCAATGTTGAAATACTTTTAAAAATTGAGGCTGTCTGCTCCCTCCCTCAATTTCTAAGCAGTTTAATTGCACGGACTCAAGAAAGGCAAAGCTGTCAAGGTTAAGAGGAAGGGGTTCACTGTACCAGTAATTCTCTGAAATCTTTAAGAGCTGAGGTTACCTATTCTTCAAATCAAGAAAGATACAACCTTGATGAAACTTTTGGAAACATGACAGTATTTGAGATTCAGGAAAGACAGGACATCTCTCATTCTTCATGTCTGGGGATCCATGAACATCTGCAACCTCTCACTTGTTCATTTTGCTTTGAATGAAAAAGATCTGGTTTTTGCTAGATTTCTTCCAGTTTCTTTTCTCACACCCTCTATCTGTCTCCAGCCATCAGACAGTGGCTGATTTCTGTCCTCTACTTCGATCTTAAACTTGGACAAAACAATTGTGTAATCAGCTGAGAATCCTTGAGGGCTCTTGGCGCACAGCACTCCTCACTTGGGAGCACATATGCGGGTCAGTGAGTATCAGCTATGAGGCTGACTTGGCAGCCGAGCAATAAACCTGTGGTGATGGGCACAATTACAGCTCAGTCCCTGAAACCAAAGATTACACAGTTTGAATAGAAGTGTACCATTTCCAAAGCTATCAACTATGTCAGAGGCAAATTTAGACACAATGGATTAAATACAGACACTATACTCACAGTGTCCCTTACAAATATCTAGTTGGATTAGGATTTATAGTTAAGTGGGGGAAAAGACTACATGACCAGAATTCTTTGAAGAGATGGCACTTGCTTGAGAATGGTCACTAAGACACTTGAACCCAAGTGCAATGTGAATTTGAGATCCAGAAACCCCATTTTTTAAAAGCAGAAACCCCATTTTTAAGGTAGCAGCAAAAATGATCTTTGTGCACAGACCCGAGTCTTATCATGAGCCGAAGCTTTCAGATCAGAAATTCCAGAATTCCATTTTAAACATGGGGAGGAGGTGGTTTGGAAAGAAGCCCTCCAGCAAAACCACAGAAAGTTTGCAGTGTTTCCACTAGAGGTCAGGCATTCCTAATTTTCTTTTCTTTTCTTCTTCTTTTTTTTTTTTTTTTGCAGTTGTTGGACTGACTCCAACCAAACAAGTAAGAAGAAAAAGGCCTGAAGATTGGATATAATTTTTAATTCATACTTGATTTCACTGAGATGCTTTCAAAGTGAGTCATAAATGGATTTGGGTTTCAGAACAGTACTACTCACTGATGAATCCGAAATGCCCACGTGCTGTTTGCAGCAAGCCTGTTCAAATGGTGGCATATCACACATCCACTGACAAAATGCTCTGGTTTGGGGAGGAAAAAGGCATATGAAGAGGAAAGTCGCCTAAGAGATAATGTGGATGACAGGACAGGGAGATTACAAATTTAGGATAAAGAAAAGCTTGAATGTGGACAACTGCTTCATGATTTATTAGCTATGTGACACTTGGCTAAGTCACTTGGCTTTCTGAAACTTTAGTTTCCTCATTAAAAAAAAAAAAAAATATGAGGATCCTAGCAGGTCTTTCACAAGGCTATTAGGAGGCTTGGTGGAGAAAAAATTTCATAAAGCTCCAGTACCATTTCTAGAAATTTGCAGATGTTGAGAAAATGTAATTTTCTCTTTAAAATATCATCTGTTCACACTTCTCTGGGTCAATGAAGAACAGTGGTCTTATCTTACTATTTGAGCATGTGCCTTTTTTTTTTAAAGAAATGTAGCAGTATCTGTCTATGTATTTAGTCATCTCCCTCCCTCATTTTTTTTTTTTTTTTTTTTTTTTAGTTTCCTATGCTTTGTTAAGCGTCAAGTAATGTGGGCTGAATGAATGAAAGCTCATAACAAACTCTGACAGCTTTGTAAGGAACAGAAAACACTTTAAATGAAAAGTTGCCACAATTGTACCTGATTGGTTGGATGACAGAGGAAGGGACCAGGGGTGGGTGGGTGGGAGGGAAATTGAAGAGAAAAAGACAGACGTGCTAATTTTATGGTCAGTTTTAGCTTCATACCATCTTTTCTGCTGACGACTTTGGGCAGAATATAGTGAAATCATGGATACAGAACTGATTCTGTCTTGTTACCACAGAGGTTTTCTAACTGGCATGGAGAATCATCTAGAGAAATTATTAAGACACAGATGGCTGGACGGTGGCCCCCCAGAGTTCCTACGTCATTGCATCTGATGCAGGGCTCAATAATTTGCTTTCCTAGGAAGCTCCCAAGTGATTCTGATGCTGCTGACCCAGGACCACACTTTGAGAACCAGTGGTTTAGCACAGCCACAGAATTTACAATCCAGCTGTGGGAAGAAGGGACTCATGGTAAGAAATCTAGGCTCTAGTTCTGATCTTCCATTAATTCACCACATGACGGGGAAGGTCATTACCTGTCACACCTTCATTTGCTTACCTGTGAAGAGGAACAATGTCTATTTAACCAATGAGGTCAAATGAGGGTCAAAAAAGAAACGGGTAAATTAAAACTGAAAAGTTAGGGACACCTGGGTGGCTCAGGGGTTGAGCCTCTACCTTCGGCTCAGGGCGTGATCCTGGGTCCTGGGATCGAGTCCCACATCAGATCAGGTCTGCTTCTCCCTCTGCCTGTGTCTCTCATGAATAAATACATAAACTCTTTTTTAAAATAAATAAATAAAACTTTGAAAAAAATGCTATGGAAGAACAAAGTATCAACATCAACCATTCCAAAGAGCATAGGATAGTTCATCTGTGCTGCCAACCTGCGAACATAGGGAAATGCCCAGATTTCTGGTCCAGGCTCTCTGTGCATGTCTGTGATGATGCTTCCCAAAGAGATTAGCATTTGAACTGGGCTCTGGTAAAGCAGACTGCCTTTTCCAGTGTGGGTGGACACAAACAAACTAACAAACGTGGAGGAAGGAGGAGTTTGCCCCTTTTTTCTGCCTCACTGTTCATGCTGAGGCATCTCATCTCATCTTTTCCCACCCTCGAACTGGGGAACTGGGATTTACATCACAGTCCCCTACTCTCATTCTCAGGCCTTCGAGCAAATTGCAAATCACACCACAAATCACAATCACTATGGCTTGTCGGCGACAGGCAGTGGGACTTCTCAGCCTCCATAAACGCATGAGCCAATTCCTCATAATAAATCTCCTGTTCTATTCTATTGGTTCTGTTTCCCTGGAAAATGCTAATACACAGCCACTTAAGAGGTTTTCTAAAAATTAGTGAGTAGCAAGTCCTAGGTTCTATTCTGGCCTCAGTCTCTGACCCACTCTGGATACACACTTGACCTTTCTGGGCCATAGTTCTCTATCCAGCAAAGGATTTAAAGAAGATCTCTGAGGTCTTTCAAATCTAAAACACATGGTTCTATGGTCAGAACATGACCAGGTCCCAATATAGGGAACATCATCTCCCCTCCCAGAACTGCGGGCATGCATGGATCACCCAGCAGGGACCTGAGAGGCACAAGCTTGGCCAACACTTCAGTGTTAACCAGTCACAGAACTCAGGTGTGCCCTAGCCCCTGTCAGCCCTCAGCATGGGCTCTCCAACATTCCAGAATCAGGCTCCCTGTTAGCTATCGTTACAACACAGTAAGCATCGCTATGGGACAGGTACCACCAGAGCCCTATACCATCCACTCAGGTTGATAAATGCTTGAGATTCTGCTCTAAAATGTCTCGTGTCACGCCCTCCCCATACATCCCACTGCCACGGTGTGTCATTGTCACTGTGGAGCTCGGGCCCTCACCTCTCTCACAGGGACCACTGCAATACCTCTAATTGGGTCCTACTCCCCAGTACCATCACCCAGCAGGACCAGGACCTGCCAAAAGGAGTTTCTTATGGGACAGCTCTAAGCACATCATTCACTCGCTCAAAATTCTCTGATGGTGCCATCCCTGTCAAGGCCTCCTATATTCAGAGGCCAACCTCTATTTCAACCTCGTCTTACTGTTCCTTTATGTTCCTCAGTGGCTCCAGCCTTCCCCAAACCATACCAGTCCCCCAAATATGTCCTGTGCTTTCTGGCTCCCAAGCCTTTGCTCATTCTCTTCTTTCTGCCTGGTGAAACCCTGCCAGTCCTACTCCTTCTACAGGCTTTTGCCTCCTCACTCCCCACGATCAGACATATTCTTTCTTTGTTCTCTCTCAGCCTTTTGACTCATCTGAGAGGAAATTTCATGTGATTTATGGTGTGCCTGGTATTACAGCTATTTGAGTTCATTTCCGTGTCCCACACAAGATCATTAGGTCTTGGAGGACAGGGAGGAGTCTTACTCATCATCTCTGTCTCTGAGTTCACTGCCTAGGGTTTAGACGACTGAGACCTAGAACAGTCGGTTTGTTTACAGAATGTGTCACTGTAACATGAACGAGCTTGTACAGGACTGGCATTATGTCAGCACAATGAAAGTAGCGTTCAGTTCATATGCAATTTCCCAAGAATGTTAATATTTTGTACAAAAGGAACAGCCACTAAACAAAACATGCTCCAACACAGCAGAATGTAGTATCCCGCGGAGAGAATGATGTTCACGTTCCTCTTCACTCAGACTGGAATGTGAGCTGTCATGGTAATCCTTGTCTTTTGATTATTATTTTCTCTGATTTTAGTGCATTTTACCTTTGTCTCCAAAATTCAACAACTCTCTCCTTTTTCTAAAAAGGAGAAAAAGTGGCTCTTCGTCGAGCCACCTTCAACCTTTTTTTTTTTTTTTCAAGATAAAGTCCTACCTTGGAGTGCTATTTATTTTTCAGTATTGCTAGTGCTTTTGTTAATACCCTGGTTACAAAGTCAAATAGGTTTTGAGTGATCTGCACACAAGCCCTGTCACTTTTAGAACGCAATTTTGCAGCATGCAAGGATTTTAAGGAATCTTCCTTATTCTGTAACTGCATTGTTACATAAGTGTCTAGACTAGTACTCAATCAGGAGTAGAAGGCAGACTGCTGTTTGTAAGAAAGGAAGGATTACCAAGTCCCTCTATACCATTCCCCTGCCTGTCAATTACTTGCCCAGCTCTCAACTAACTGAAAATCAGAGAGGCAGGGATGGAGCGGTCCTGCTAGAATATAGAAGTGCCAAAGGAAAAGCTCCTGGGGACAAGAGAGCTGCCCTGAGCTGCCACTAGAATATAAGTGACTCAGTTTTCCTGGAGAGCTGAGCGTGTCTGGCAAGTACAAGTGCCAGAGGCCTCTGGGTTTCAGAGGAGGGAGGGCACATCTAAGGGAAAGCAGCATAAACAAGGGGAAGGCAAAAAGAGGTAAAAAGAGAGATGGGAATCAACATTTACAGAGTCTCTGGTATGAACCAGGTAGATTGTTATCTCCATATTTACATGAAAAAAATCTTTCCTTCTGATGCATTACACTCAATTTACAAGAAAAGAAATATCGGGCTCAGTAGTTAAAGGATTTGCCAACAGTGACCAACAGTGGGGCTGCCTGAGTTGCAAACACTCACTGGCTGTTTGCTGCAATGGTGGCTTCCAAAGTGAGCATGGGGCCAGGCCTACTGGGGAGTCCAGAAGGACAGGAGGTTGGAGTGGGTGAGCGGGGTGGGGAAGCCCCATACACCCCAAATGCGCCCCAGGGGCCTCTCACCCCCACTTCGACCACCAGTTTACCTGTTTTACACACTGGGCTTCCTGTGCTGCCTCTATTTGAAGTTTCAGAGCACTGCAGCTTTAAAAGAGAGGGAAAGAAGGTTTGAAAATCCCTGCATCATATCCAGCTGGCTATTCCCCAATTCTGCCTGGGGCTGGCCTTCAGCAGGAAAATAAATCAGTGCTTACAAAAGATCTACTCTATACAGAATGCTGCTGGGGGGGAGGGGGGGCTCCCAATTCCCTGCTCTAATCATTCTAAAGCTGTCTAAAAAAGACTTCACTTTTTGCCAACTTTATTCGCTCATTTGACTATTTCTACGCCTTTGCAGACCCTGCTAGGCTGGTCAGGTGCTTGCTGACGTGCAGGCAGCAAGCAGAGCAGACCCTCCAGCCCTGCAGCCAGTGCTCCAGGGAGAAGAGAAGCCATGGATCCCAGAAGATCTCCAAGTGCAAAGCAGGACAGACACCTGATGCTCCAGAGATGCTGCACTCTACTTGGACATCACTTCTCCTCTCTGCACCATGTCCTCACGACCAAGTGAGGTGCTCAGACTAGACCATCTTTACTGCTCTTTCTGACTCTCAGGGGTCCAGACAGAAGCACAGTGCTGTGTTCCCAAGTGATGTATGAAAAGTGAATCTGTAGCAAGGCAGAGAGGGAGCAGGTGTAAAGCACACGCCCCGCCCCCCATACAAGTCGGGGGAAATACAGACCCTCCAGACCAGTGATTTCTTGAAAATTCAGGACTACTAAGGAACGCATGGAAACAAAAAGGCAACAAAGACACTCTAAGTGCTGATATAACTTAAGCAGAATGGAAGAGAATACATCTTTAATAAACCTGCAGTAACAACTCCCAACAACCCAAAAGGTAATTTCAGACCTTCCCAAAGTCCCTTCAAAGTCTAGAGGTGAGTCGCTGTGTTGCAGGGAAAAGATGGGTGAGGGAGTTTCTTCAGAGCACTCAGAGAGAAAACAGCAGGCCCAGGACTTTCAAGCCGTCTCTGGGCAACGAACGATCTGTCACTTTCTCCTTCCAGGACTGACTGTCGCTTCAGTAGACGAGGCAGGCCTGCCGATGAAAGTGTGTGGTCCCAGGGGAGCTGCTCGGGCTGGGGGTGAGCCCCCCTCTGGCACTCTGCCCTGGGCTGCTCTGCTCGGCCCCACAGGCCCCCCCTCCTAGGAGTGCCAGCCCTGGGCTACCTGCCTGGCATGCAGCTTCACCACCTGTTTTCCGTTCCCAGAAATCTATTTAAAACAATCAGAAGAGTCTCTGACAGCAGGCACCCTTCAAATAACAACATGCACATCACTTATGTGAAATTTCTCCAATGAGGCTTCCTTTCAGATATTGCTAATGCCACTGTGTAACCACCCCTGGCCTCCTAATAACATAACCCATTTCCTGAGCATCTACTTCGGGCCAAAGGTTGTTTCCGTATTAATCTTTGTGATGCCCCTGGGTAGTGAGAGGAAATGGATGCTCTGACTTTAAATAATTGCCCAGAGTTACACAGTCTGTAGATCTGATCTTTGAACACAGGTACATGGCTTAGAAGACAAAATTAACTCACAGACGTCATCACGGTAAGTGGTAATGACTATCCACATCTGCCTTCCCCATTCCTCTAGCTCCTCACAACACATCTCTGCTACTGCCCGGGGAGAGGGCTGAGTAACCAAAGCTTTCACACCAGGGGGTCCAGAAAGCCAGGAAAGCTAAGGGGAGACACGGAAAACTGAACCTGGAGACAGACTTTCAGGCCAAAATTCCTATTTTTTCCCTCTCCTCTTACCAGAAATTCTACCAATTAAGGTCATTGTCACAAGAAAATGGAAAATTGCTCCTTGGGAGTTAAGGCTTGAATCCCCATTTACTCCCTAGCACGCACGTGTTCAATCAGAGCACAACCTTCTCACTGAGGTTGAGAACACCTGCCTGCAGGACTGGGCGTTCTGGTTCAGAGGGGACCGAGTGATTTGTAGATTGACAAAGGGCCATGGTAAGACATGGAAGGTGCCCTGGACAGAAGTTAGAGACCCAGAGGCTGCAACAGGTGGTGCCGGGGAGATGACACCCACCTGTCGGGGAGATGACACCTGTCGATTTCAAAACTGCTCCCTTCTCTCCCTCTCTCTCTGTGGCTCCGATTCCCACTCCCCAAACACAAGCCAGTCACACTAGCATTACAGCTCAGCTGCAAATGGAGTTAACATGGCACTTGTGAACTGAGGCACGACTTGGGATGTGTTCACCTGAAATATGTAATTCGATTCTAAACAAATAAATACATACTTGTCATATTGCTAAATGTGAGGCTACCAAGAGACATCATTAGCAGCAAGCCAGGGGATGCTAATTACACATGCCCTAAACAAGCTCAACAGTATAAGGAGTGGGGAATCTGCTTAAATTCTTCATTCTTAATAGGAAGCTATTTTTAAATGTAGTTGAAAAGAGCCCGTGATATGCCGGAGAGTGGCTTCCACTGCTTCACTTTAATTATTGGTTTCTTCCCCAAATAAGACTAAATAGAAACGGTATACAGGACCCCAATTTTGATTGCATGGTGGACTATTAAAATGCGATTTTGCCAATGAACTTTATTACTCTCACACTTTTAAAGACCCATCTAGAGTTATCCTGACAAACGTTAAAAGCAAATGCAAACGACCAAGCTTTGTAAACAACAAAGTACAATCCCTGGTAGGTGAGTAGGTGTTACCAGGGTGGCTGTGAGGGCAGCACGAGGTCCAAAGAGATGAAGAGCACTGAGCCATCTGAAGGAGCCTGGCCAATCCCACTGAGCTGGTGACTCCTCGTTATCCTTCATGGCTTCTTTTCCTTCTGTGCGTGCAAAATGGAAAGAAACATTCCATCGCTTGTATTCACCCCACCTCAAAAGTGCATTGGTACCTAGATCTTCTAGTCTAACCACTTCATTTGACATTCATGAGAACCGAATGCCAAAGAGGCACGGCTGCAGAGGAAACTCACGAAGCTAGTGAAATCCAGAGACATGGGTAGATCAAGGTTTCCAAATTCTTCAACCAGTGCTCTGATACCCTGGTTTAAGGGTCAGGTACTACCACACAGAGGTGTTGAAATGTGCTACAAGCGTACAAATATAAATCCTGTACAGGACAGCCTAACTAACATACTAATGCCAATGATCAGCTGACATTCGACTTCTATAGTTTCTACTAAATAGAATATGATAATATGATAGATTTTTGACACATTTTATGAGCTAGTATAGTAGTTGTTCAAAGTGAAATCTGCATTTTTATGCATATTATTTTCACACTGAATATTCTGAGCTCTGGTTTATTTATAGGTGGCCTTAACCGAGCACACTGAAAATAAAATCAAGATTACCTGCAATGAAATTCTGCTTAGAACAGCTTTAATATTAATTAATGCCATACCAAAAAAAAAAAAAAGGATCCAGATTGATTTAAAAACATGGAGTAAATAAATGTCTGATAATCTCTAAAATGACTTGCAGCTGGAGATGCCTGAATGCATCTACTCACAGCTCAATGAAATGCTTTTCTCCAAGATAAATCTTCTCTTCTAAGAGCTCAAAAGAAGAAAGAAGATTATTCATGCCTGGCGTGGACTTCAAGATAATACAAATTTATATATGTCAAAGGCTAATTTCGAAAGTCCAGGACTCAGCCCAATCCATTTTATTCAAATTGATTTCTGGTTTTGAATAAATTAACAGAGTAAAGGGATGAGAAAATATAAAAATCATGGAAATAGTAACAGAAATATTTCTACTAGAAGGGTGTCCCACAGACAACCTATATTGATCTTGGGCGCCAAAAAGAAAAAAAATCACTGTATCTCCTCTCTATGCTGATATATGTTCTGTAGGAATTTGTTTCTGTGGGAACTCTGGGAGTACAAGTAGTAATGCCTTGTGTTGGCAGTACACCCAGCTTCATCAAGAGAACCCTGGACAGTAAGAATAGGGTCAGATCACTGAGGGACTTAAATCTCAAAGGAAGAACTTCAGATTTCATCCTACAAAATCACATCAACTTGCTCCACACAAGTACAATGTTCCCTAGTACCTAAGGCCCTTGCTGTAAAAGTTCAATGAACATTTGTTGGATTAAAGAAGAAAAAATAAATTCCTAAAGAATGTCAGGAGGTGTAATAAGCTTCAATTATAACTTGGCAAAAATTATGAGGGAAAGTTTACAATTGGAGTTTGTTAGCAAAGTGGGAAAGAGTGTGGGAGAAAGCTTCCTAGGAGAGGTAATATCTTGAGTTAACCTTTGAAAAAAAGAAGGTGGTTTGGCTATGTGGGGTGACTTCTAAAGCTACTTCTGCTAAAAGACCCATTAACTTAACTGGACATTAATTGCCTTGTGTATAAAATGAGAAGAGACAACTTCCAAAGGATTTTCAGCTCTAACAATCTGATTAAAATAGCTGATGTCTGTAAAGATGTGACCAAATTTAATTGTCATACATAGACTTCATGTAAGGAAGAAATTATAAAATATTTTTAAGACTGTCATTTAGAATTTTTGTTTTTCTTTTTTTAATTTTTAATCTCTTAAAAACATTACCACTTTGTTAACCGTTGCCATCCCTTCTCCAAAAATCATTCCTTTTTCTCCCTACTTTGTGTTCCCATATCAAGCCAAGCCGGTGTTTTATGACATTCTCATGATCCCCTTCTAGAAGCTAAATACAGAAAAGATGCTCAAAAAAAGTACTGGGAGGGACACAGGAGAAAGTCCATCTAAACAGTTCTTCCTCCCAAACTTCACCTCCTTGTTTCAAGGGGTAACTTAAGATACTACATGCTCCGAATAGCTTTCCGCCAAGATGTCTGGCTTAGGAACACTCCTGTGTGCTTAGATACTGCTGTGTGCACCCCCAGCAGGTCCCCGACCTGCTCTATTTACTTACTGTCTCCCTGTTACAATACAAGCTCATGAGAGAAGGGGCTTAGTGGTGCCCTGGCCTACCTCCCACTTTATTACTAGTTCCTAGCACAGTAACTGGCACACAGTAAGCATACCAAATGCTTCCTGAATGAAAAAGAAAATGAATGGGAAAACAGAGACCTGGATAAATGTGTGTGTAGGGGAATGCAATTCATTTCGGGCAAATTCTCTTGCCAAGGAAGTAAAAAAATGGAGCGTGGAAGGGACCTCAGAGATCATCTGGTCCAACCCCCTCATTTTCCAGAAGCCAAGGAATCTTGGCATAGTGCCCCCTGAAATATAAAAGAATATTTGAGGAAACATGCAAAAGAGTATTAGGAAAAGCAAACATCCTCTCCAATAAATGAGGATGCCAGCCCACACAATCTGCAAGTGGAACCTAAATAATTAAAAAAATGTTCACGGCGCTAATTTTATTTGGCCTTCATTAGTGCCTTCAGTGAGTCCACCTCGTACCTAGCAGTGTCAAGTCCACATCACGCAGGCTCAATTACTTAGTATGTAGATCAGGCAAGATTTTCCCTTGTCTCCCTCCTGTGTTTCTCCAGCCTTTCAGTGCTCATTAGCACCTCCAACAGAAGGCTGAGGAAATGAAACTCCAATTTATCAATGTCAACTGTTGAACCAGCAAATTGCATCAATCCCGCCCCCACATGGAAGTGTTTGGACAATTCTGAATCAACAAGATGTTGGCAGCTGTGTTCCTATGGTTCAGTAATTGCATTGTTTCCTACTGTGCTCTACGGGTTGTGAAATGAATTTATTAAATAACCAACACAAAGGGAATGTGGTGTGGGCTAGTGCAAACAGCTCTGGACTGGTGTTGGGATCCTGTCTTTATGGTCTCCCACTTTGACCACCAGCTTTGACGATAGTTCCTCTGGTCCTTGGGCTCCTAACCATTTAGGAAGACAATTCTGCCCTGGGTAGTAGAGAAATCTACGGTACCTAAAAATACCCTGTGTTTCTCACCCCACATACAGACTTAATATTGATCATATTGTCCATATACTGGAATCCAGTATGCTTACTTTCAGCTCAAATTCTGCCCTTTGTGTGTAATATCCCATGACATGAAAACAGTACACATTTCAACAGAACACCACTCTCGAGAGGATGCACTAGGGCTAACTGGCCACGTCACACTGGAAGGCAACGGTTAGAAAAAGAAAATTGAGTCCAGGCACAAGTAGCACTTAAAGGAGGAATTCAAACATCCAACTCACTGGTCTTTGTTAAGTTTGATAGTTGGTATTTTGCTAGTTGTCTTGGGTTTTTAAAACTAGTTGGTGTTCTGTAAATCTAGGCTGATACTGGCTGTGTGACAGACTAAGATTTTTATTTTTTTTAAGATTTTATTTATTTATTCATGAGAGACACACACACACAGAGGCAGAGACACCGGCAGAGGGAGAAGCAGGCTCCACGTAGGGAGCCTGATGCGGGACTCGATCCCGGGACTCCAGGATCGCGCCCTGGGCCAAAGGCAGGTGCCAAACCGCTGAGCCACCCAGGGATCCCCAGACTAAGATTTTTAAATGAATATAGAAAACGCACTTGGTATATTATTCCAGCTCTGAAAGGAGAAAAACAAGTTTGATAAAATCAACCCTGTTCAGTTACTCTTAAGTCATCAGCCTCTTACAGCCCAGAAGGCAGGCAGGGTTTGAGTGAGCGTCCGGAGAAGGTCTGCAGAGGGTCACCCTGCTGAGCGGTAGAGGGAAAGTCTCCCTGGCTCTCTGGGTTTAGTTGGGCCCTAAATAGCACAAGGTCTCCTGGGTTCCTGGACACTGAGAGGACGCGAAGTGAAGATGAGACCAGGGAAGACAACTTCTCTTCAACTGGGAGTTTGGCGCTCATTCATTTAGGCCTCAATTGTTTTCCTATTCTTTCTTAAAAGGCAAATAATAATAATGCTTTCTGTCAAACTAAAAGCAGAATTTCACTTCTTCCCAATTTCCCTGCCCAATTACTTCATAAACAGGGCTCAATTCAGATCCACCATCATTTACTGAGATCTACACACAGCCCGGTGGTTCTGGCCAGGAGGTATAATTGCTGGCAGATGATCTACGTCAGCTGATCACCTCCACAATGGGGATCGTGGCTGTTACGGGTTCAGATAATGTATGCAAAGCACATGGCCCAGTGATGAATGTACTAGAGAAATCTATCACACTCAGGCTAGGAATTCTATTTCCCAATCTCCGATTTACACGTCATAAAAGCACTGTGAGGTGGGAATTATGGTCACTGTCTTGCAGACAGAGAAGTTAAGTGGCTACCCAAGGACATGAAGTCAGGAAGGAAAAGATTTAGTAACTAAAACTGGGTTTGGCTTCACTCCAAATCGTACCTGCTTTCTGCAACAAGATGTGGGTGTGCATTTCTAGGATTTTGTTGTTCTTTTGGACTGACTGGTGGTGATGTCCTACAAGGCATGATTCCAAATCAGTATCATGTTTTGCCGGTTTCCCCCTTTACCCAAAAAAGGTGGAATGGAATATTTACATAGAGGTTTACTGCTGGGAGTTTTACATTCTTGGATTCTGGCTATATGTGAATTTACTCTTTTTTTTTTTTTTTTTTCTAATGAGGAGCCCTGTAGCCAACCTGCAGGTCAACGGCCCGATAAGCAACACAGTAGATGGTGACTTTTTAAAAATCACAGTGTGCCAGCAAGAGCTGGGGATGAGCCCTCCTGGCCTCCCTAGAACATGCTGAGGCCTAAGATAGGAGGCCAAGGTTTCAGCTCGCTGCTGCCTCAGGACTGGGGCCGAGAAACCTGTATTCCCAACTCTCATCTGCTGTAGCAAGTCATTTCTTCATCTGGATCATGTTTTCCCACCTGGAAAATTGTGGGTTGGGACTGGCTGATATATTTTCGTAAAATCGTGTTTACTGAAGTATAACGTATAGACAATAAAAGTCATCTACTTGATACAGCATGATGAGTTTGACAAAGGCTTACAGATTTATAACTATAGCCACAATTTAGACACAGAAGATTTCCATCGCCCCCCCAAAATTTCCTCAGACCCCTTTTGCAGTCAATCCTCTTCCTAGGCCCCAGGCATTTCTGACCTAATCTCTGTCCCTATGGTTTTGCCATTTCCTGATTGGCACAGAAATGACAGAGCATGTAGCCTTTCACGCTGGCTCCTCTCACTTAGTGTGAGACTTTTAAGATTCATCCATATGATTGAATTCAACAAATCAATAGCTTGTGCCTTCTTATTGCCATCCATTGTATCGATATGACACTTTGTTTATCCACTCAATAGCTGACCCCCACTTGGCTTGTTTCTAGTTTTTTGCTATTAAGAGTAAAACTGTCGCAAACATTTGTGTATGGGTCTTTATGTGCACACACTCCATTTCTCTCACACAGAAACTCAGGAGCAGGAGTGTGATGGCTGTGCCATTTGTTCAGTGGATGTGTCTGACTTTCTTACAAAGTATCACACTGTTCCCCAACATGGCTATACCATGTGGCATTCCCACCAGCCAAGAACGGGCTGGTTGGTATTTAATGGGCAGCCTCAGATAATGACTGCAATTTCCATCCATGTCTCATGAATGTGTGGACTCTTCTTCTCATGAACTGTATCTCAGCACCCCCCTCAGTACCAGAGTAAGAAGTACACGAACTCAATGTTGAGATCCCTTCCAGTGCTGTCTGTCATTCTGTTGCCTTCTTTGGACGTCTGATTCTGCGATGGTGGGCACCAAGTAGTGGTTTCAGGCTGAAACCACCATAATTTGGAGACAGCCTCCAACACTGCCACCTACCAGGGGTGTAAGGAAATCTCACAGGCTTGGTTTCCTCTTCTGCAAACTGAGGGTGATACGTACGTTCCTCTCAGGTCTTGGAAGATGGATGGTGTACATGCTTGGCACACAGTAGGCACTCAGTAAACAGAATTTTCAGCTTCTACAGTTAGAGACTGGCACGGCTGAGAAGGAAACGGTAGGTGATAAACTTGGTCCCCCGGGACCACTAGATACGTGAAGACGGAGGTCCCTGTGTTCATCACAAGTTTCAAGGTCCCTCCTATACGTGTGAGGCTGGTTTCTTCACTCTTCTATCCATTTATAATACATGCATGTGCATGTGGGATGACAGAGAGAGAGAGATGAACCCCTCCCTTGCCAAACAGTCTAACACGCTCCTCTTAACCGACGTGTAGAAAGACACGGGGCAGAAGGTTTGCCATGGGCAAGAAGAAAGGCAGAGTGCCAAGGCCCCACATTCTAGATCATAGCAAAGCAGCTTAAAGTGTGAGCATTTATAGGATTTCAGCTCTGATTTTCAGGTTATTCAGGGAAATAATACTGTGGATCTAGAGTTTACCCAAGTGCCAATGTGTGTGCATAAGAGGGAGAGGGGAGGCGAGAAAGGACGGGAGGAACCACCGATGGGCATCTGAGCTCTGAATAATGCATTGACACGTTCTGTTTTAAGTACTGTTTATGCTCCAGCACCCCCCCACCTCCCACAAGCTAATTACCTCGCCATTTTGAGCACCCAGCTGTTGCTGTCTGAAACCTGACCTTCACCGTGAAGAGGCTCACAGCTGCAGTGAGCTGCCTACCTAATAATGCAGGGGGCTCCCAGCAGCTTCATACCTCTCCTCCCCTCAACTAACTTAGTGAAACAGGCTGGTTCCCCTGGTTCCTCCTCCCCAGACCATCTGTACCTCAGACAAAAAGAAAGGAAGAAAGCCAGAAGCAGGGCATTATATGGGAGCTGGTCAGAACGCAGGATCTCAGGCTGCCTTTATAAAGACCTTCTGGATCGGAGTCTGTGTTTTAACGGGAGGCCCAGAGAATTTGTAGGCACATTAAAATTTCACGAGTGCCAGAATGGGACATAAATCCCCAAGAGTTTTCATTCATTCAATTCAAGAACCTGACCTAAGACTATGAGAGGGCCAAGCTGATCAGGAAAGCACAATATTGGAAAAGCAGTGTGGTGTGAAGGAAACAGCCAGCCCCCAGTGAGCCTCAACTTTCTGATATCCATGCCCTTGTGCAGTTTCCTTGAATAGAGTCAGGTCTGGGTGGCAAATTGATTATGTAAGCAGTGACAGTATGAAACGTTTGAAGTGAGGTCATAAAAGGCACTCAACATTTTCCCACCTCGGTCCCTTGGAGCACTTGCTCTGGGAGAAGCTGGTCCCTATGTTGTAGATACTAGGAAGAGCTAGTGGAGAGGCCCACCTGGAGATGAACTGAGGAATCCACACAATGTCAGCAGCAACTGGCCAACCACGTGAGTGAGCCAGCCTATATAGAACTTCCGGCCCCAGTTGAGCTCACAGATGAATAATCAACCAATGCTATACCTGCAACTTCATAAGAGGCCCCAGCTAGGCCCATCCTGAATGCCTGGTCCCAAGAAAACTTAGGAGAGAAGAAAATTTTCAAATGCTGTTTTAAGCCACTAAGTCTTGGGGTAACTGGTTACTTGGCTATTAACAACTACTGCAAGGACAGAGAGCTGGGTCTGAGGCTGGGCTCCCCCAACCGGTGGCAGAGCTCCATGGTCACATCGCCTTCTTAATGTCTCAGATGCCTCATCATCTGTAAAAGGAGCAACTATGGTTTATCAGATCTTTAAGACCTTTGACTATAAAGATGCACTATTATTTTATAGATCACTAAGACCAAAAAAAAAAGTGCCGCCAGAATTCTAAAATGCGTACTCATTTTAGAGATGTAAAACTGTGGGAAAATTGCATCTGAAAATGGATGAAATACGGTGTTATACTTGTTCTGCACCCACCACACGGGAGATGTTACAAGGATCAATGGCATTACAGATGAGAAGGCCCCTGGGGGGAACTGATGGGCAGCATCCTGAAGCACCAGGACTTGAGGAAGGGGAATGACATTATGGCTCCAGACCAGCTAATTAAACTGGCTCTGCTGGGCTTCGTCCCCTCTCTTGCCTCAGGCTCCTATCACAATTTATGCTCAAAATGACTGTTACAAAGCCCAGCTGAGAGGGAAAAACAGTCAAGGAAAACCATTTGTGGCAGTGCTCCCTAAACTTGCTGGAGCATAAGAAATCACCTGGTGCATTTGTTAAATATACACCGAGGCCCCTTCCTAGAGACTTCAATTCAGCAAATCTGGAGCAGGCATTGGATCTATGTTTTAACAAGGGCCCCAAGCCATTCTTGTGAACACACAGGCTTTAAAACACTGATTGAAACAGGGTAATATCCATCCACTTATTGGTATTTTTCCTTGTATCAGATCATAATAGAAAACTGCGAACCTGGACTGCCTTAGCTATGTCCCCATGTAAGAAATGCCTTCAACCCAGTATAAGAGTTTACGGAAGGTCAATGTAAAAAAAAAAACAAAAAACTGTCTCACCAAGGAGAGTTTACATTGACTGGAAAATTTATGGAAGTTATGGAAAATTCTATGTTTCAATGTTTACAGTATATAAATTGGCATAATCAATATATTAAAGAATAGATCCCTTGACAGACTGATCTGCTTTCTTTTTTATCAGTCAATGCAAGTTGCTAGGCAACCATTTTTCCTTTTTTTGCTTAGACTGCCAGGAATCTTTCACCTAAAATTCATGCCCCCAAACAATAACAATACTAACAATAGTTATATACCTTGATTTAAAAAAAAAAAAAAAAAAAGGGCAAACAAAAAACCAGCTGCTGCTATACAAAACTTCTCATGATGTTTCGGCTTTGTTCTGTATTTTAATGGTTATGCTACACTCAGACTTTTTTCCCTTCAAGACCTTCGAGTCCTTTCGGAAGGTAAGAAAGGGAACAAATTTTAAAATCAATCCTGTTAATTTCGTTTTGTTCTGTTCCTCATCACATTTAGACTAAGCGACCACAACCCAGTTTCCAGCAACACTTCACGTTGCGTGGGCTTTCTCCTCTCATGCCAATCCCTTGGCCAGCTTTTAAAACACCGCCGGAACGCTAACCGTATCTTGGCAAGGAGACTCTACTTCCTATTCAAGCCAAATACTTAAGAGAATAAACAGAAAATAATTTTAGAGCCTCTCTAAGAAAGCTCTCCTTGTCTTTCTCTGGTGGATAACAAAATATCCTGGCAATCTGACCCAACTATGAAGCACAGAAAAGCCATCAAGATCCTTCCCTACAAGAACAAAATGAAACCAAATCCCCAAAAACCCTAAAACAAAACCTTGCACTTCATTTTTAGTATTTTTATTTTTTAATTTTCTTAAAGATTATATTTTTTTATTCACGAGAGACACAAAGAGAGTGGCAGAGACACAGGCAGAGGGAGAAGCAGGCTCCTCGCAGGGAGCCCGATGTGGGACTCGATCCCAGGTCCCCAAGATCACGACCTGAGCCAAAGGCAGACGCTCAACCGCTGAGCCACCCAGACATCCCATCACTTCATTTTTAAACATCTTACCCGTGTGCCTTCAGTTTTGCAACAGAAATTCATCCTTGACCTGAACTTCTAAATATCCTACAAACAATAATTAAGTCGCTAGAACCCTGCTGTGTAAAGGGCACTTTCTAACAGATGGGAAACCAAGCCAGAGCACAGGAACCGTTTCCACGCTTCCCCACCCTCACACAGCAAGGAGATTAGGGGCAAGGATTTTCGTAATCACCTTGGAAACTGGGGTGCACGCAGAATCCCAAAAGGACATGCCTATGCTATCAATACTTCAGAGTACAGAGTAAGGACTAAGGACACTCATTATGGTCCCAGTGAATATTTCCAATCTCCATGGATTGTTTCATACCATGCTGGCTGCCCAGGCTGACTTCACCCTGCTTTCTGGTGAAAGGTCTCTTAGGCCGTGAAGTCCTTCAGGCTGCCATTCCCCTCCCATCAGGGCTAATCCACTGTCACCTGTCTTCCCCGGACACGCACACCACAACACCACAACTGGCTGCCTCATCAGTTTGTCTCTGCTGCTGGATCCAGCTGCTGGGGGTGAATGATCCCAGTTAAATTCAGTCAGGACCAGATTACCCGGTACACAGTAGCTGCTTGGGCAATTTGTGTAAATGAAAGAATCTAGTTCAGGGACTCTGAGGTCCCTCAGATTCTGTGATTCATGCAAATAAGGATGTGAGGCCCAAAGAGGTGAAGTTATTTTTTTTTCTCCCAAAGTCACACCAGAGAAAAAAAAGAAGACACACAAAAATCCTCTCCTTTGCAACCTGAGTTTTTCATCCTGTCTTCCCCCTTCCCTTTCATTTCTCACCCCAGAACAAGGTTCCCAGGGAAGCCTTCCAGCCTGGGGCCAGGCAGGCTCCTTGGTTACCTGCTCCTGTAGCTTCCTAGAATCACGTTCCTTTTTTTTTGGGAACTTTAGCCTGACTTGCAGTTTTACTTTCAAAAGCGAAATCATCTTACAAAGGCCTTTCTCAGTAAAATAAAAACTCCCTGAGAGCAGGAGCACGTCTTTGTTGCTGTGGTTCGCTGCTCTGTGGCTCGTGGCCAGCACAGGAAGCCTCGCTAAATATTTGCTGAATGAAAGAATCATTCTGGAACCCTCTGAAAACACGGAGTGGGTCTGTGGTGCAAATATTGTGTCTCATGAACAGCAGGCATACAATAAAAGTGGCAAATCATTCTTATACAGTATTAAAAGATACCTCTATTTTTGCATTCAGATGACTCACTTTATAAATAATAGGTGGCCAATGCTTCAACACAGATGTCCTTGTTTCAGACTCTGGGAAAAGCTGGCAGCCTCTCTCTCAGGAGGTGAACAAGGATATATTATTTATCACGGGAGTAAGACAAACGTGGAATACCAATGTGACGCTCACACAACTTCTTTCATGGGACAAATGGAAATATCTATTGATTTAGGTAAGCAATTGTTTCCTATCACAGGTACAGATAATTGATAGGATTATTCTTATTTGATTTACCCACCATCTTTTAAAAAAAATTCTTGAAAGTATGTAACAATATTTGCAAATTGTATTCCACTTAACCCAGGGAAAGTGCTAGGTCACATCTCTGATTTTCAAGCCACTTACAGACTCCAGAAAGAATTAATAACAATTTGATGTAATTACTTAAAATATTTCAACAGTCTGTGGGTTTCTAGAAGTATTAGACATCATCGCTCCCAGTCCTAACCCCAGAATTAAAGTAGAAAATTCAGTGGATCACTTCTATTATTGTTTCTCGCTGTTCTTCACCTGTTTAAATATAACAAAAATCTGCCAATTTACAGATTTACTACCCTTGATCCTCTGTCTCATGGTGAGAGATCTGCCCGGCTTGGGAGACCAAGAAGAAAGTGTTGAAAAAAGCCCTCTCCTGGACAAAAAGCTTTTGATTACAGAATGTCACTATTTTGGGAAATGTTCTTAGCACATCCCAGTGAAGTACTGTTATACCTCCCCTCCTCGGAGCTTGGGAAAATGTCACAGCACCTAAGTTGGGGTGTCTCAGAGGTACTGGAGGCAGCACCGAAGTCAGAAACTATGGTTATATGCTCTGATTTGTCTTTGAGCAGATGTAATGGGATCACAAATCAAGAGACCTGATTATAAACCTAGTGCCATCCCCCTCTGGCCTTCTACTTCTTCTAATGTTAAACAGAACCATTACTCGAAGGTCTCCTTTATTACCAGCATTCAGTGACCTTAACTTTGACTCTTCTGACACGCAGAGATAATGTCAGAACTTGTTTCTGGAAAGGCAGGGAAAAGACCAGATGTCTTCAGGGGGTTTATCAGTCTCTCCTACCTCTACCGTAGATACCCGAGGGTGCCCCGCATCTATGCCCGGCCAGTGCTTCACAGTGGGTCTCTAATAATTGTGAAGGTAATCCAGATGCTTGTTATGGGCTGTATTCCCCCCAATTCACTATTTTGAAGCTCTAATCCCCCCGGATCTCCGAATGTGACTGTATTTAAAGATGGGACTTTAAAGAAACTAAGTTAAAATCAGGCCACCAGTGTGGGCACTCATCAGATCCGACAAGTGTCCCCATAAGAGGAGGAAACTGGACACGCACAGAGACAAGGGGAACCCACGTACACAGACAAAAAAGGCCAGGTGAGGATACAGTGAGAAGAAAGCCATTTGCAAGACAGGGAGAGAGGTCTCAGGAGAAATTAAACCTGCTGACACCTTGATCTTGGATTTCCAGCCTCCAGTAATGCGAGAAAAGAAATCTGTTGTTTAGGCCACCCAGTCTGTGAGGTTTCGTCAGAGCCGCCCTCGACAAGGAACACGATGCTGAACTGATTCACCTGTTTAGATGAGACTGTGGATCATCTGTCCACATCTCTCCCTTCTCCAACGAAAAGACTTGAGCCCTACAGCAGGAAAGTAACTTTTCCAGGGCTACACACTTACTTACTTAGTGCCAGGAGAGATTCTAGATCAGAGCTCACAGGGGAAATGGGTATACTTGACCACCCAGACTTTCTCCCTTTAAAAAATTCCAAATCAGACAATAAACACTGCATTTGGCATAGACATCCACATGGTATACGTCACAGAAACTACACCCAGTGCACAGTAATAATGTTTGAAGAACTAATTTTGTTTCTTTTGTTTGTTTTTTTTGAGGATCGGAGTCATATTTAGGCTTTTACCAAAAATTTACATTTTCATTTATTAGATGTCGTCTGCATTATTTCTCCTCAGCCACTGTCCACAAGACTCCAAGAAGCCAGACGAATATGCAGGTGTGGACTCCAGGCCCAGTTTCAACTCCACCGTTGTGGCAAAGGCTTGTCCATCACAGAGCAGAGACCTGGACCCAGGAGTACCCACGTTGGATGAAGAACTGATTTTCTATTAGGACTATAACCTTTCATTGAAGAAATAAAAACACGCCTTTAGAATATGCCCTGTTTGTGCCACAACTCTGCCAGTATCTAGTGACCAGAGTATGGGACTGGGACTTCTTCCTTCATTTCAGAAGGCCCCAACGTTTCCCCCAGACAGCACTCACCATAGCTACCGATTCTCTTCTGTGCTCCTTCCTTTCCCAAAGGGGCCTTCTGCAATCTGTATACACGGGGAGACACTCTGACATAAACATGCCTGATTTTGAGACTAATACCAGGTATTAGACTCAACATTTACACTGGAACCTGTCTCTGTTCTCTGCTCTTGGTCCCATGCAGTGCCTAGGCAGTCTCCCAAACCTGGTCTGACACGGGCTCCAGGCCAAACACAAGATGGGGCTTGAGTGGGGGAATTTCCCTGCAGATCTGACAATGGTTGTTCTTCGTTCCAAGGCATGCTCCCCTACTACAGAAGACTTTAGGATGAGACCCAGCAAGAGAACTGAACGCAATTATCCATAGCAAACTCTCGATGATCAGAACTGAAAAAAGGGAAAAGCATTCCGGTCCAGTGGTTCCCAAACAATACTCCTTGGACAGGCGATGGCTGTCTGCATCTGAGTCATCTCCGTTTTTTAAAATATAAATTCCAAAATGCTATCCTCAGGATGCTCTATTTCATTGAACTGGATTGTGGGTTTTTAAATGATCCCCAGGTGATTATGTATTTTGGGAAAACCTCGGAACTGTTGCACACTTTTTCAGAGTTGAAAGAAAACAGAGAAATAGCCAGTGTCTACAGATCACAGTTCGAATCCCTGAGTCACTAACATTAATGACCAGAATCATCATGAGCCTAGAACTCTTTAGGTGAGTTTCATCCAATTCTATATTAGTTCCTGCACTATTATGTAATAGAACACCCAGAACTTAAAACAAGTGTTTCTTATCTTTCAGTAGGCCTCTACATAGGGATAGGACATCCTAAGTGTCCTCATAACATGCAGCTACCTTCCCTCAGAGTGAGCGATCCAGTAGAGGGAGCAAGGAGGAAGCCACAGTGCCTTTTATGATCTAATCTCTAAAGATACTCATTGCCATTTTCACTTTTTTCTACTTGTTAGAAATGGGTCACTAAGTCCAACCCACATTCCAGGAGAATAGGCTCCATCTTTTGAAGGGACTGTCAAAGATTTGTGGGCATATTTTAAACTACCATGATTTCCAATGTCTGTCATATTCTGAGAATGGAATAGAAACTAGAAATATAAAAGCATCTGTGGCCTTGACCTCATGAAATATGGGAGCAGGGGTGGTAGAAAGAAGTAGTAATAGAACCAAAAGTATATTATTCTTCTCTTATGAAGTCAAGCTAGTGAATGCACAGTTAGGTTAGGGACAGAGAGGCAGGTAAGTGTGCTAAATGAGAAGTCGAAAAGGCTTGGGTTTGAAATTCTACTTTCCCAGCTTGAGCTATGTACGTCATGTAGCCACTGAGCAGGACTTACTTCGTAGTGGTGAGGGAGCAGAGTCGCAGGCAGGGATTCTGTGAAGCCGAGGAAGGTAAAACCCAAGACAGTGCTAGACAAACAGCTAAGTGCTTTACACACTAATAATTATGACTGCTGGCGTGTTTGCTGTAAGTGAGGGTATTCACATCAGAACGTACTGAGGCCAATATACTGGGTCCTCTTAAGTCCTTTTGCATATACCGTCTGGGTTTGTGCTCTTGCCTTCTAGGGGCAAAGCAGCCCCTTCAGTGCTAAGGAAATCCTACCAAAAGGGATGCTCATCTTCCTGCTCCAAACTGTGTTTTCTTTCTGCTGGGCATGTCTTACCTGTGGCATGCCCAGGAACTGTGTCTGGCTGGGCCCCCTAAAATGTACCTGAACTGACCAAAGCTCCCTGACCAGGTAACTTCTCTCAAGGACTTATAACTGCTCCCCTGCATGTTTAAATGCCCACTGATAGTGGAGGTGAGAGTGAGAAGGAACTGCAAATGTATACAGACGTTTCTGGAAATATTTTGTGCTTGAGGCCATGTCTCCACATAAAGATTTAAGTATGATTTGCATATATAGAGAGAGACATGCAAACCTGAAAACAAAGTCCTAAGACAGAATTCTACTGTCGTCAGAATGGGAACTGCCTCACAGCTCCAGAGAAAAGAATTTGACTCAGAGTACTCAGCTCAAGAAGATGTCAATCTATGCGGAAAACAACTTATAAACACCCAGGAGTATGAAAGTATCTGAGAAAGCTCATTCCCAATTCTTTTACAAATCCCTTTCTTACTCCTCTCTTCCTCCCCAGTATTTTTGGACTCTTTAAAGAGATCCAAGAAATTCCACAATTTTGGGAAAATTCAGTGTGGTGAGACATGTAATATTTAAACCACTCAATGGCTGCGACAGGGAAAAAAAAAAATGAAAAGCATGCCTATGCAGAGATATAGAAAAGTGCTTGAAAAACAACACTGAAAACTTTTCCAGGCCTAAGGGGCGGGGGGGGGGGGGGGGGGGGGGTGGCAGACAGACCTAAATCAAGAACTTTAAAAGAAGAAAAAGTATCTTTTGCCCAGAAGTTAAAAATCCAAAGGAGAATTACTACTGGAATAAGTCTAAATGCCCCCCCACGGACATAAAAGATGATCATGAGAGGGAACACAAAAACTCGAGGCGGTCAAGTTTTAGAAGGCCACCTGCTGTGTTCCCCTTTCTGCAGAGAATAAAGGAAGAAGGACTAAAATTAGGAACACTTGTACTCATTCCCCACTTTGAAAGTCAACTCTGGGGGCCAGAGTTTTGTTCAAAATGAAAAAGAAAATCAAAGCTCCTTTAATTCAACCACCATAACTTTGTGTTCGAGGGTACAGTGAGGACTTTCCTTTTCCTTTTTCCCCTTTTTATTTCTCTTTTCTCCCCTCCCCCCAACCCCATCATCACACCAACCTCCCTGTGAACTGAGGCACAGTATCTAGGACAATTTATCAGGAGATATCCCAATTTAGATTATGGCTTCATCCCACCAAACCTAGGAACCCCAGAGTCTGTTCTCATTATGTTTGAAACAGATGAGCAAGGTTTTGTGGTAGCCAGTGTCTTGTCATGGACGGAGCCAGGCGAGACCTCCCCCGGAGGACCGAGAATGAAAAACCTGTTGAAACATGGTGCTCATATGGGCCTCTTAATCTGCCCTACTCAGTAGAACAGTCAGATAAATCAAGGGCTTTGATTAAACAGCTGCTGAATAAATGAAAGCCCAGAAGATGAGGTTTCAGTTGATTAGGACAACCTCTTAGAAATAACTTCCTATCCTGGAATTGCTTCATACAAACACTTCCCTGCATCGTCGGGTGCCACCACGCTGTTCCTCTTAATTATCACCAAAGCTGATAGATAAGAAGCAGGTTGTAGCCAATATTTTACAGAAGTCAAAATCAGCAAATCATTTGTAAAATGCAAAAAACCTAAGTTTTAGATCAGAAAGACCCAGGAGTGAATTCACAAACTATCATATAGTACCTGATTGACTTAGATTAAGCCAAGACACTCTGGGCCTTGGTTTCCTGCTTCCATTTTAATTAATTAGTTTTTTAAAAGCCCAACAGGTTACTGTGAAAACAAAATAAGCATCTCCATGAAAAAGCACGTTGAAGTATCTGAGCAATGGCAGTGAATGAGACCACTCTCTGGTCTCTAACAGTCCCCAGGCCAGCTGGAGAAACACTATCAACAGGCAAAAAGGCAAGGCAGGTGTGGTAGCCAACCTCCAAGGTGGCTCCCAATGACCTCACCTTCTGTCAGTCACATTTTCGAGTGGTCATCTTCCATGATGTACCAAGGTTGGCCAGTGTACCCAACAGATGTGCCGGTTTTTACTTCCAAGATTAGGTTACAAAAGGCATTACAGCTTCCATCTTAGTGTCTCTGACCGCGCACTTTGGATAAGCCAGCTGCCATGTCATTGAGCAGCCCTGTGGTGAGGACCAAGTGGAGAAGGACTGAGGCCTCTCGCCAAGAGCCTCTTCTTGAGTGAGCCTGGAAGTGGATCCTCCACCCCCAGCCAACACCTCAGATGGCTGCGGTTCTGAGCAACAGCCTGACGACAATCTCCTGAGAAATCCTGAGCCACAACCACCTACCGCCTCAGCCACTTCCGGCCTCTTGACCTTCAGAAATTATGAGAGACAATATACGTTTGTTGCTCTAAATCGTGGAGCAATCTGTTACACGGCACCACATAACGCGTACATGAGGCCACAGAGAGAGTTGCAAGGTTTGGAAGAGGAAGAGATCCCTAAAGGCTGGGGGTTCAAGGGAGGATGAGTATGCGAGAGGTGGGGGAGTGGCAACACGCTGCGGATGCAAGGGAACCAGACAGAGGGGCAGAGAAGTATCAGAGGAGTTCAGCAGGTACCGTCAAGAGGGGCTGGGACGCCAGGCCGAGGGTCATCTTCTTACTCAGGCAACGGGGAGCAATGAGGATCTCTGAGCATGGGGATGACTAGGCAGGAAGTGGGGCTGGTGGGCACGTACAGGATGGATTAGCTGTGTACAACCAGGAAACCAAACAGAGCCTTTTGTAATGACCCAGGGGAGCAACCAAAGAGCAGAACCAGAGTGTGGCCGAAGCAGGAACGGACAGAAGAGATGAACGAGAGGTACATCGCGAACACTGGTCTAGCCTGTCCATGCTGGCCTCCCCTGGCCGCCTGCTGGGGCCTGACGTTTCTGAATACTCACTCGGTCATTTAATCTGCGTGCATGGCTAGCTCCACGCCTGAGGACACAGCTACCACGGGACACATACTTCAGTCAAAGCACCACCATTCATGTATAGAACTTGCTGTTCTGGCACACAATACATTGCCTGCAAAATTAATGCCATAAATATCACAGACATCATAGACACAGAATTAGCGTAAATGGGTAAGATTTGTTTTCTCTTAAATCACCTCAACCTGAAGAACCGACTCCCAATTACACTGTTATCTTTAATAAAATAAAGTTAAATGCTAATAAAAGAGGACCCACTGTGGGAGTGATACACAGGAAATTCAAAAACAATCTTTCACGACAGTGGCAGGTCTGAGGAGGAAAGCACTGAGAAACGATATTGGTATCATCAATCTTGTCCGGTCATCCTATGTAATAGGAGAAAAATCATCAAGATGCCAGTGGAGATTCAAAGAACATTTAGATTGTGGGATCTCTGGGATCTCAGGGGAGTGGATGCTATCTGATTAATTGGAGGCTTTGAAGCTGCTGCTCATGTTGGGTGCAGTTAGGGCCATTCTCATGAAACGGACAAAAGGGCCCCACTCAACAGCAGACAGAACCGTATGGGACCAAAGACAAGGAGGCCACTGGGGTGGAAAGGGCACACCCTTTCCACAAGGGTGTGGATGCACAAGGCTAGTGCCCACCTGGCTTAGCATGCACGGAGGGTCGTTGAGCTCACACTCATCTCATAGCTAGAGAAACTGAGGCTGTTCTGGCCCAGGTCACAGAGGCTGGAGAGAAGATCAGAACTAGTATCCTGGTTTCTCTAACTCCCAGCCCCACACTCCTGTTTCACTCGATTTCATGGTGGAAAGGAGGAAGAAGACAGAGGAAGATCCTTCCAAAGAGTCTCCAGTGAATGCACTAGGCTCTGAGACTTACTGATCTCAGCAGAAACAAAACCTGAGCCCAAATTCGAGTCAACAAACGCTGAGCCCCTACTACACACCCAGCAGTCTGCGAGGTCCTGTCCAGTAGAGGCAGAAAATGTCACAGCAGACTAACCCCCGGCTGACCGTTGAGGGGGAAGGGGATGCAGATGTAGTGGAGCAGGTGACATTCAAAGGGCAGTTGGCGTCCTGACAACAAGGCAGTGGCAAAGGCCATCCACCAGGCCTGGAAGGCTGGTTCTGTGGTGGCTGAGATGGAGAGTCCTGGGAGACCAGGAGCAAAGGGAGGCTCCAGCCCCATCGCAGAGGCTTGGAACTCCAAAAGAAGTTTGAACCTTACCTCATAGACAAAGGGGGAAAACATGAATGCTTTTAATAAGGGGGTAACGTGATCAGCCCTGGCCAAAAGGTGGCTCAACCAGCCACATCTGCAGCTTGCCCAGAGGATTGTCTGCCATCAAGTTAGTCCTTTTGGTGGAACCATAAAAGACAAATCCTGAAAGCAAGCTCCTTCCTGTCTCCGGCATGTCAGGAGAAGAACGCTGATCAGTCTCCCCCTGAGGGAAAGGTGCTAAGAACCCTGCTTGAGTAACCCGTGCCTCTGTGACCTGGCTGGCTGTGATGAAACAGGACCATCATCACAGCTGATTGGGGGCCAGCTCCGCAAAGCCACCCGGTGTTGGCACCACAGAGATGCGTCCTTTTCGATTCAAAAGCAATTGAGGTAGGGACATTTGCTCATGAAAATTGGATTTTGTTAAATTCACAGAACTATAAACATCTCTCTGCTTGGGTAACGTTGAAATCTGTCAAAGAAAATGTGTGCAGCATGTACATATAAACTAGAGCTGGTGAGGAAAGAAAGTGCTCCGAACACTGGAACGGAACACCTGTATTCCCACCCCGGATCTGCCGCTTACCAGCTCCATAAACTGCAGGTTACTTTGCTTTCCTGAGCTTCGGTTTCCCCATCGGTACCACCTTCCTTGTCCACCTGTCAAGAAGACTACCAGAGAGGGAGGGGTGCCTACACGGTCCCCAGCCCAGGCTCGTAGGCAACCGTGGATGGCCTCCCTCCAAGTGTATCAGACAAGGAGCCTCCTGGCACTTGCTCCCCTCCCCATGCGCATACGGAGTCCAAACTGCCAGACTTGGGCCAGAGCTCCTGTGCTCCTGGCTCCTTTCATACCATGTTCACTTCATCTGCTGATTACGAAATATGTTCTTCTGGTCCAGAGTTTGGTGTCTGCTCAATCCACTTCCTTCTGGTTCAGCTCCCCTTGGGACAGAAACCCACATCAAACCATCTGAATGGGTCCCTGCCCATGCAGCCAGCCCGAGGAGACACACCATACAGCCAGGCCCCCTCATTTACCTTGTCCCTGCCTCTGCGGTGATGTGGCCTGGAGACCCAATGTCCATCAACGTTCAAATTTATTTTTATTTTACTTGCAACCTCTTAGGAGACAAGGAGTTTCATCAACTATTCTCCCTGCAGTCCTCCTCACCTTCCCCTTTCTTTTCCTTCCCTTTCACAGACTGACTCACGGGTAAATTAGCAGATGATACCACATAGCTACTGTGATGTCAAAGCTTCAAATGCAATCCAAAAACGCAGGTGAGAGAGATAAACAAAATGGCACCACCCACTTCTGTTTACAAGCAGATCTCCCCTGTTGTTTCTATCCTCTGGCAAATGGAGCCAACAAGACCTACTGAGAGAGATTAGGTGGAGGCCTAAGACACCCCTATGACAGTGCTCCGAAATTCCAACAGGTTGGGAACTCCAGAGGGAGAGGAGATGCTTTGACACCCTTCTCAATATAACCCCTTCCCAGCATCAACTCCCATGACCTGAGTCCAGCCTGTTCTTTCACAAGGACACCATTCACACACCACATTTTGCCTGAAAAAGAGAAACCTGAATAAGCAAAAAGCCTCCCTTTGATCTCTAGTCTACTTCTGAACCTCCCATCTCTCAACCAGGAGGCTGGCAGCCTCTCCCCTTATTTCCTCCAAAGGAATGGCAACAAGACTAAAAGCTCTGGCCCATCAGGTCCCACTTGGAACTTTTACAATTGGTGATTAACAGCCTCTTAAATAAGCGTGATCCTCTACTCACTACAGACTTGGCTGCTAAGTCAATCGGATTCAAAATTAAAAGAAACACATGTATTCATTGTTCCATTTCCTTGGGAAGCTCAAACGTTGCAGCAGAGTAAGCGATGGAGAAGCCTAAAGAATGTGAGAGGATTATAGGGTGACCGGCACACATTCTTCCAATGACATAATTTACTGAGTAAGGTTTTCTCCTTTTGTATTTCAGAGCCAGGGAAAAAGAAACTCCAACCACTTTCATCAGTTAGGAGTTGCAGGAAGAATAATGTGCCATCCCTAACTCGGGCGAGTTGTCCTGGCCTCCAAAAAGGCTCTCTCGTCACAAGACCAAGTCACTTATTGGTGATCTTCGTAGTGAAGACCATCTTGTGTCTAGGATCGCAACTGCCATTTAGAGCACATTTCCTCTCCACCCCTTGATTTGAGGGGTGTCCTCATCTACACTCCAGTCATAAATGGCCACCACAAGGCAGAAAGGTCGCAAAGGTGAGGAAAGTCTTGTCCTCGTTGGCCCATAATTCACATCCCAACTGTTTCTCTACCCTGCCAGCCTGATCATCTCTGCCATCCCCCCCAAGACCTCACGGGAAGGAGGTTCAAATTTCACACTGCCCACTCACTTTGTCCTCTCCACCAGACTTTGAACAAGTAGCACTAAAGAGTCCACATTCATTTTACTGTCTAAAATAATGCCTTTGGCCAAATCACGATGAAGATCTCAATGGATACCCAACCTTCAACTGTCTGGATTATACCGTAATCACAGCCATCACCTAATTCTATCAGTTATATTATAAATACAACATATCTTTGTAATTCAGAAGTCTTTCTCCCATGCACATTTGATAAACCTATACTAAGAGTAATAGAAGCAATAGTAGAAACATAAAGAATAGCATTTATTAAGTACTTAATAGATGCCAGGCTGAGAGTACTTGATACATATTATTTCAGTAAATTTTCATAATAATCCTATGACATAGGCTGTTTTGGCATTTCTTTTGTTTCATTTTGTTTTATATCTCATCCTGGTACACTGCTCCTTTCTTCCCCTCCCCCCGCCCCCGCTGCCATGCCACAAACCACTTGGTTGGGTCAATGTGCTCACGTGCACACATATAAGTCCATACCATGGATCCCCCTCCCGCCCGCCCACACTATTACCTCTGATGGAACTCAGAGATTTGGGACCCCACACAAATCTCTTTCTATAGGAAACACACCAGAAATACCCTGAACAAAAAGGCCATGCAGTTTCATTTAGAATGAGAGAAATAGCCATCATCTGGCCAAGCTGCATTCGGATACTGCTGGAAAGAGCTCCCTAAAATAACAAAGCCAGGGACCACCTATTATTCTTGCTCCACATATCGTAACTTTTTAGTCTGTGTCTTCTTAAGACTTAACCATTGTTACTTTTCTATCACACCTGTGTCAAGATGAAAGAGTGTGGCACAAGCACAGGCAAGTGTGTGCATGGGCACCCTGATTCCTGCAAACACTTTTATTAAATGCCAATTAATTTAAGAGCCCCCACGGGATCTGGTCTCAGGGTTCCCTGAACCTTTTTATTTGGATGTAACAATTACAGCCCGGATGGAGAAGACCACCACATGGAGGCAGATGCTCCAGAAATACCCTGGAAGGAGCCATTCCTGAATCTTCATAGTCTCAGGGTCACAGAGCTGGAAGAAACCGAAGTATTTATTGGTCCCCAAGATACTCACACAATTATTTGTCAGAACAAGATCCAGATGGTTGGGTCTCTGAGAACCAATATTACTTTGCTGATTAAGTGTTGAAAATCAAGTTATAATCAGGTAAAGTCACAGGTTCTCCATGTAACTAGAGATTAAGAAACATAAGGTCTGTCAGACAAAATCTTTTGGGATGTGCTTAACAAACAAGACCTTGCTCCTTCCCCGGAGATAACCAGAAACACTAAAAAGAACACGGGCTTTTGAGTAGATTAGAACCAGGTCCAAATCTTGGCTCTGTCACTAACTCTCACTTAAGGATAATAAGACTAGTGTCTCTCAAAGGCTAATTTTCTTCATTATAAGACAGGAATAAGATCAACTCACCTAAAGAGATGGATTAAACAAGACAGTATGTCACAGGACTGTTCCTGATCCACAGCAGCAACTTAATCTCCCTTCATTTTTAGGTTATAACAATGGTTATGGGTTAGAAAACCACTCCCCGTATTGCCCCCAAATCAAAGCTCTTGCAGGACGGGCAACTCTCAATTCAACACAGCAGACCAGTCGCCCATACTTTTTACAAACTCAGTAACCCTAGCAACTCAGCCAGCACTTTCCTTTAACTACAATATCCCAGAGTTGTTTGCAGAGCACTTTCCCCAGGAACCCAGAAGTAGAAATGATCATCGGGACGCTATATGAAAAATGTAAACACTTGTATTCATTTTACACTGGGATAAAATATTCTGGCCAATAAGGTCAGGTAAAACGGACACAAATGAAAGTTCCATCAACAAAGTTCGAACAGAAACTCCATTCGGGCTTTGCTTCAAAGTCCTGAACACTCTCAAAAATAAAATATGACCAACCAAAGTGTATTTATGTCTACAGCTGTAACATTAACATTAGTGGCAGCTTGTTTACATTTATCGGCCAAGAAATGCTCTTCCATCTGGTCACATACCCAGCATAACACACATATTTCAAATATATTCAAATATTTCCTGTGTGAAAACAGAGGTTATTTCATGTAGACAAATTTGGAAGAAGTCAAGTGCTAAATATGCTGCAAAGAGCCTGCTTAACCCACAGAAACTGACATTTTCCTTTCAGTCTGCCAGTTAAATGCCTACTCTGCTTTTTAATTCATTCGCCCACCTCTACAAACATTTGCATTGACATTTTGCCAAGGAGCTATCCCACAAATCTCTAATGGGTAGGGGAGAAGGGAGTACAACAAATGTAACATGAATTTCAAATACTGGAGGCATCTTTGAAAATTTCTGGCCCAGAGAAAGCCCCACATTAAGCCAGACAAAATAAGTGACATCAGTACTTTTATATGTTTATGCTACATGAGGGTGTCCATTCATAGAGTAGATAATGGGACTCCCAATGCAGTAAGTTGGGATTGTGTAAAAGATCCGGTATTTTGCAGCCTGGAAGTACACTTTTGAATACATATTACTAGCCTGAAGAAAACCTTGTGAAATGGAATAAATCAACCTATTGCGATTTAATACATCAGCATCCAGGTGCAATGTGCTACATACGTATATCTGTATTTCTTAAAGTGCATGCTTAATGTATGGAAATGATTCAGTAGTACTGATTGCTAAGTCTTACAATACAGCAAATAAAACCCAAAGCCTGGTCATACACAGCCAGCAGCAGGAAAACATATCCACCATGACCATGGTGTGGCAAGGCTTCTACTGGAGAAGGTAGTCACTTCCTGGATGCCTGGGTGGCTCAGTAGTTGAGCGTCTGCTTTCAGCTCAGGTTGTGATCCCGGAGTCCTGGGATCAAGTCCTGCATCAGGCTCCCAGCAAGGAAGCCTGCTTCTCCGTCTATTTCTCTGCCTCTATGTGTGTCTCTCATGAATAAATAAAATCTTAAAAAAAGAAAAAAAAAAAAAAAAAAAGAAGGTAGTACTTCCTCTTGGAGGCTCTGATTGACCACAGGCAAGAAAAGAAATGTATTTGGAGGGTCCATGAGAGTCTACCAGAGAACTCTAGAATTCCTCCCATTCTGTATCTACCATAGGCATGATTTTTAATTTTTTGAGTAATCTATCTACTCAAAGAAGCGTACTTAGATATTACAGATTCAATACCATTGTAAGATTCTAAATGCTGCAGCCAGGGGGATGATGTTAAAGCTCATGCACAAATGTGTCACTCCTCTGTTCAGTCCTGAAACGCTGCCTTTTCATTCAGAGGGAAAGCTGGAGTCCCCCCAGGGGCAGAGGGGTCATAAGCCCTGCTCCTAGTACTTCCCATCCGTGCTCACATTGCTATACTCGCCTCCCTGCTGTTCTGTGAACGTCTCCAAATTCCGCCCTGGGTGGAAGACTTCCTCTGGTGTTCCCAAAGCTCATCTTTAACCATCTACAAGTTTTTGCTTCAACCTCACCTTCTTATTCTACTTAACATTTCAACCTCCTCCCATCCCCTTTGCTCTGTTTCTTTTAACAATACTTAATGTGCTAATATATAAAAAACAAAATGACAATTTATTATCATGCCCATTGTTTACTGTCCGCTTCCCCAGACAGGATGCCTAAGTTCCCAAGGAGAGGGAGTTCTTATCCATTTTTTTTCAATGATGTGCATCTCAAGTGTCTCGAATACTTCTGGGCACATGGTAGGGCCTCAAATATTTGTTGGCTGAATAACTGGATTGCCAGGGACAAAAGTATTCTATCACAGAACAACACCTAAAGGGCTCCACTGAAGCAAGGACTAGCCTGGAGATTCCTGTTTCCCAGACATTCACTCTGTAAAGCCATCGGCAAGGACCTGGATAGTGATGTCCCAGCCAGCTGCTGGACAGAAGCTCGAGCAGAGTAACAGAAATACGGATGGTCTTGGGCAAGACATAAACTGCTCAAAAAGCCAGGATGGTATCACTGCAGGTTTCCACACCCCTCAAGGCATGGACTTGGACTGTATGGACTCTTCAATTTGACCTTCCAGGCTCCCAAATCTGGCACCCTCCCATGTATCCCTCATTCATGCCATCACTCATCACACCTGTGATAAGCTGGATAGGACCCTATGCCCTCCCTGTACATACTCCTCTACATTCCAGCAAAAAGGAGCTGCTTGCTATCGAGTTCCTGCCTGCCCAGCCCCACCCAGGTACACATACTGTCTGAAAACTCCTGGCCTCAGGCTCCGCCCCACCCACCACCTAAATCAGCCATGAGCAAACCTGGCAGTGAACTGAGCGCCCCACCCCATCTCCATATGGCCTAAGCACTTTTGCTGGCCTCAATCCACTGTGTACCATAATCCAAAGGGCGCGTAGGAATGGTTCAGAGCACAGCACATATTGTATCAGCCACCCTAAACCACGGGCCACCCCCAAATCTGAGCTACTAACCCCCATGATAAAGACCTGGGTAACTTTCTCCCATGTTGATAATCATCTTAAATATGTCTTATGTCCTCTAACTTGTAAGGGGGTCGGGGGGCTGTAGATTATGTTGTGGTTAAGAGCACGAAACTAGTTACACCAAGCCTTCTCTGCCAAATATTTATTAGCTGTGTGGCCTATCTGTGCCTGTTTCCTTTGGTATAAAATGGTGATTATAACTATACTTCTAAACCAAGTAGGGACGCCTGGGTGGCTCAGCGGTTGAACGTCTGCCTTAGGCTCAGGGCATGATCCCGGGGTCCTGGGATTGAGTCCCACATCGGGCTCCCTCCATGGAGCCTGCTTCGCCCTCTGCCTCTCCCTCTCTGTGTCTCTCATGAATAAATAAAATCTTTAAAAAAATAAAAAATAAATAAACCAAGTAGGTTTGATGTGACGACAAATGATTTTAAAAAGATAAAGCTCATGGAACAGTAAGTATAGAAAACATTCAAAGATATTACTCAAGATTTTACTCCAATAAAAAAAAAATGTGATTATTCACACGATGGAATATTATTTGGCTATGAAAAGGAGCAAAGTATTATACAGCCCACAACATGGTTGAACCTTGAAAGCATTACGCTAAGCGAAAGGCCAGGTATTACATAATTCCATTTATATGGAATGTCTCAAATAGACAAATATACGGATTCAGAAGGCAGATTAGTGAATGTCAGAGGGGGTCAGGGAAAAGGAACAGAAAGTGACTGCTAGTGGGATAGGCTCTGTTCCTGATGTGATGAAAATGTTCTGGAATCAGATCATGCTGATCACTGCACAACTTTGTAGATATACTAAAACCACAATATTGCACATACTTTAAAAAAAAAAAAAAAAAAAACGGTATCGTTCCTCTTTTTTTCTCTCCCAGAGCTACTTCTAGGACTGTATCCAAGTCTTATCACTGTATCCCCCAAAGTCCCCAACAGAAAGACGAGTTAAATGTCAAAGAGACTAAGTAGCCAATGACAAATGTGGAGCCAAAATTTTCTAGGAAATATCAACAAAGACTGGAACAACCGAGCAGCTGTGAGGAATGATTGGCCAACTTGGGCAAAGTTTCATCCCCCAGGCATTTGGAGTAGCGCCAGCACAGGCTCATTCCCTGTGGCTGAGGGTCAAATGCAGGTTCTGCCAACAGGGGAAATGATCAAACAACAGAACTTGGACAAACCAGCGCAGGAGGAGAAAAGAGGGAGGGGAGCATGTCCTGTCCCTTTCTGCTGAGTGCGTAACCAGAGATGGCAGTTGGAATGCACAGCAACAGTGTCCAACACGCGGCAGGATTTATAGTCTCCCTTTAATCTGTGTAATGGCTACAAAAATAAATGAACTAGAAAGGACACTTGTAAGGAGACAAAATACCACAGGAAACAAATAGGCCCATATTTCAAAGCAAGTGTTTCTTTGTCTGAGCTGGCAGGCAGTAAGGAATTCTTAAGGATATTCCAGCACTCAGCTGAACCATTCTTGCAGCCTGTTCCACATATATATATATATCTACGAAGGTCATTTTCTTAGAAAGTTCTAAAAAAGGGAAAAACAGAAGGGGAAGTGAAGGATTACTTCAAATAGGAAGAGGAAACAGTCTCCTCATTTTATGATGGAGAGAAAAAAAAAAAGTTCTTTCGTGGATTTCCTAGAATCCAAAGGCTGTAAACATAGGAAACTGAAAACAATCAGAACAAAAGAAAATGCCCCAGCGTGGCTGACATAATCAGAGATGGATAAAGAAGCAGGTGAAGCCCAGTTGTCCAGCAAATCCTCAAACCATGTCTTAGAATCTTCAGAACTAAGTCCCCACCACAGACCCTCTGCATCATCTTTGCAAGGTCACTTGAATCACAATTCCCCTGATTCTCTGCCTGCAGCACTTTTTAAAAAAAAATTATTTATTTATTCATGAGACACACAGAGAGAGAGGCAGAGACAAAGGCAGAGGGAGAAGCAGGCTCCATGCAGGGAGCCCGAAGTGGGACTCGATCCCAGGACCCCGGGATCACACCCTGAGCCAAAGGCAGGTGCTCAACCACTGAGCCTCCCAGGCGTCCTTGCCTGTAGCACTCCAAACTACATCTCCAAATTACCCTGGGTTGGCCTGTTTCTACTTTCATGATCACCTGGAAATCCAGATCCTTCAAAGTGCTTTTAAACCATCTTATCACCTTTGATTTCTCTCAGCTACTTTTCTTCCCCATCAACAATGCCCTGAGTCCCGTCCTCATCATCTCTCTCCCACTGAGACCGTTTCAATTGCTCTTGATGAAGTTTAGCAAAGACTCTGCTCCATCCTCCACACAGCCCAGCATTATACATGAACGAACAAATGAACGAACGAACGAATGAATGAGGCCTAAATTCCTTAGACTGGACTTGAAGATCAGTCATCCCGCCAGCCACGTCAGCCTTCCAGGCTCTTCTTCCCCTTCAGGCCACTTCACTCCACAGCCCCACACTGTCCCGCAGCCACTCTAGACCGCGATGACCCTCAAGGAACCCAATCTTCCTCTCTTTGCGGGGCACATTTGTGACAAGCAGTTTTTCACACCAAGGTAGGGTTTAATGCCACGTGGCTTTGATTATTTGACATTCAATACAATCTCAGTTCAGCACAAAGGTAACCACCACTTCTCAACAATGCCTCTCTGGATACCTACGGTGGGCCAAAGTAGAGACTGTAACAATAGTGTCAGGGTTACAGGCCAAGTGTCACTCAGTAAGTGCACACCAAACATAGAAATGAAATGACGCCAATAGAAAAAGAATGCCTGCAAATATTTATTCTGCACTATGCTAAATATTCCACATACATGTCTGTGGTGGTGTTTTTTTTTTTTTTTTAAGCTCTTTCATGATCTTTGAGGTAGGTAGTATCCTCTCCGTAGTACAAATAAGGAAACTGAGGTTCAAGTTTCTGAGACCACAGGGTAAAAATGTAGCAGCGCCAAGAATCTATAGTAGGTCTGTTAACTCCAGAACCCATTCCTTTCAATATTAGCCTCTTTTTCCTCCCTCCCTCCTCCTTTTCCAAGTCGTTCCATTTCATGGTTGGACAGTGGAGCTTCAGAGAAGTTGTAAAAAGAGATCTACCTGCCGTAGTGTTTCCAGTGCTCAGAAAAGAGGAAAGGAGGGGAGATTCCAGCTGCCCTGGGGAAGGGCTGCCCCCACCGCATCTTATCAGAGGTCAAGCTGGAACATCCCCCATTGGCACAGGCTCTTACACTAGCACTGGAGCCTCCACAGTTGGGACTAAAAGCCACCTCCAATCCTTTTTGACCGTGTGAACTCGGGCAGATACTGTTAGCACGGTGAGCCTCAGTTTCTTCACAGGTGAATGAGACTCACAATGTGCCTCAGTTTCCTCACAGCTGAATGAGACTAACAATGCGCCTCAGTTTCCTCACAGCTGAATGAGACTCAAAATGTCTCCCCTGCAGGAACAATGAGGCAACAGAGAGGAATCCGAACTCCAAGCACCATGAGGACAGAGACCCACATGATTTCTCCAATAGCTCTACCCCAGCCCCTGGAGTTGCACTTGGCATGTTTCGTGAAGTCTGGAACATGGTTTCCTGGGTGTTTCTCTTGTTCACTGATAACCTGCTGCCTACTTGTGATCTAAATGCAGGAAGAGACTTAAAAAGGAAACATCTTAATCATGATGATGATGTCATGGCTATCATCATCATTAACACCATCCTAAGGCACAAAGAAAAATACTAAGCCAAAAAAAATGTTAAGAACCATAAGCTACAGCGGCCAGACAAGAAACAGAAAATACTTGCATTTCCCATGGCTGCATTTTTTTTTTTTTTAACCATGGAAGAGATTTAAAGGTTGGGGGAGAGAAAGGCAAAAATAAATATGAATAAATAGATTAAGAAACCTAACTGATACCCTAAATGTGTAATCAGAAAGAACAGGCCTTGGAATATAAATTGAAAGATCTGCTCAGAGAGAGCCAATTTAAGGCCCAAATTGAACAGCCTCAGCAATTTGTGGGAGAAGAGATATTTTGAAATGGCATCATGCAGGAACAAAGAACAAAAGCATTTTTATCTGGCTCCCAAACAATTAAATGCACCTGCCAATTCCATGTGGAAGACGGGCTTTAAAGAACTGCCGTTGAGTCGGGGGAGCATTCAAAGTCAGTCGGAATTCATTAGCTGCCAGAGGAGAAGCAGCTCCAGATTTCCGAACAGGCGTCTCCAGCCCAGGCCAGAAGGAGCCCAAGGCAGTCTGGGGCTGCTGAAGACTCAAAGGGAAACCACTCTTTTATTATCCGTCCAACATGCACAGCTTGCCAGCTTCTGGACCAGCATCTCTTCTCGCAGGCATCCCTGGTCCACATTTATGTAACCCCCGCGGAATGACAAAAATGAGGCTGAAGAGGAAGAAGCCCTGGCTGCAGGTGGAGAAGGCATCTGATGAACTCTCATTCAGCCTCCCATGCAGACAGAGGAGGAAGATCCTCCCCTCTCCGACCATTTCCCCAGCTGTGACGTGGGAAAACGTGGGAATTCTTATACCAGGAACTCGGCTCCTGAGTCAATGGGTAAGGCAAAAATCACATATGCTAAGAGCAGCCCTGGAAGTCCCTAAAATCAACCAAAAGGAAGGGTCCACATGATTTAATGCATATAGCATAAAAGGCACATGGGACTTGAGACCAAGGAGATAACAGACCTATGTTTCCATCCCCACCTCCCGCCCCTGAGGACACCGTCTCAGTGTCCAGGCCTTAGTAAAAAGCTCCTTTGGTTAGGTGATGGTTGATATTGCTGCATGCAGGTCAGTCACTGAAGGATATGCTTCATTTATTTAAAAAATCTCTCCTACTGGCCCACGATAGCCAGAAGTGCGCTCTCTCTCCTGTCTCTATTTTTTGCCAAGTCCTATTACTGCATTCCTGTAATTTAAAGGGCATAAAATATAACTCCGTATTATACATTCTGCCTCGATCACAGGGATGTTTGAAGATCAATCGTCCAGCAAAAGTGAAAGCACCATGAAAACAACAAAGTGCTTTACAAATATTATTATTTATCTGACATGTTGTGAACTTCCAGAGGACTCCTGGGAGAAGTATCTCCAGTATCTATCACAGGGCTGATCAGACTCTCCAGGCACTCAATAAATAATGGACAGATGCATGGAGCTATTAATTAACTAACCCTGAACACAGAGTCTGCTTCTGCAGGGGATACACGGGACAAGGGATGTTCCCAGGCTCGCCATGCGGGTGCCCACGATCTGGTGGGAGGGAACACTCTCCAGGACCCACACTGCTGCAGAAAAAAACACATGCAGGTGCTACTGTAGGGTGCAGAGCACCCCATAAGCAGTAGAGCAGTCCGTGAGCTGGCTACATCAGCAAAGGGTCTTGCACACAATGCGACCTGAGCTAGGATTTCATATCAAGTGGAGGGACTCTGGAATGGGGAGAGTACTGAGGAGTCAGATACTCAACTCTCTTATTTTAAGGTTGAGGAAACCAAGCCTGGGGAAGGGGCCCTTGTATGCTGGGCTTACACAGCAACGGCAGCAACGTCATTAAAGCCCATGGACCTGGGGGGATCCCTGACCCCTCCTAGAACATGACACCCTACATAATACATCTTGCTTCAGTTTACGAGGAACAGCAGTGAAACAAGCCGAGTCAACAATAAAGTCTCGAGTGTCACTTAATAAGCACCAGGAGACAAAATGCTGGGCGGCCTGGCAAGTGCGTGCCCAGCTTCCTTTCTCCTGCATCCCCACTTGTTCCCATCCACATGAGAACTAGGAGAGTGCCAGAAGAAGGCGGAATGAGGGCAGTTGAGGAGGAACACAGCACTTCTATCTTCAGATCCTAATGCAAACATGACCTTGTCAGGAAGGCCTCCCTCCTGGATCATTCTGCTTCCAGACCCACCCCCACATCTCCACTTTACCATCGGACATCTTATATATACATTCTCTCTCTCTCCCTTTCTCCTCCCTAAAAAGAATGGAAAGGCCATCGACAGCAATCTTTTTCTGTTTCTTCAGTGCTTCATCCACAGCATCAAGCTCAGAGCATAGCACATATTAGATATTCAATAAAATGTTTATTGAAAGCAATGAAAAATCAATGAATAAAAACAAATTGGGAGAAGCCTTTATGAAGCAGACACCACTGATGTCATCTTTAAGTGATGGATGGCATTCAGAAAAAACAGACACTGATGTGAAGCGGGGACCAGAGGAGAGATCACAGGTGGAGGGAACAGTGCTAACACCAGAGAGGAGCTCCTTTGTCTGAAATGTAAGATGTTAAAGAAAACTAAAGCGGTGATCATGCAGACCGGAGCCCCAAGCCTCCGGTAAAATGTATACAGATAATTCTGTATAAATAAGGGTGGAAGGGTAGTACCCAATCTCAGGAGGCTACTGTGGTGTCCCCAAACTCACATGGACCCTGTAAGAAAGCAATCCAGCTGGGGGGAGAGGGGGCGATGACTCCTGAAAACCCACGAAGACAGCACAGGCCTTCGAGCTGCTCTGTATGCACAAGGCCAAGTGGTTCTCTCCCTCTTTACTCTGCCTTGGCTCAGGGCTGACTAGCCCAGAAAGGCCAGCCAGGGTCTCTACAGCACTGCAGACGGTGCATTGTGTTTTTTTCTTTTCTTAACCCCTATTTAGATTCGTGCCACAAAATTCCAGGCAGAGACTCATGGCGATCGAGAGAGGGCTTCTTTTCCCCCCTCTTCTTCTTCAGTTATTGTATTTGTTTATTTATTTATTTATTTATCTTTTAATAAATAAAATTGCAAAGACTGATCTGGGAAGCAAGTACATTTCAAAAGGAGAAAAGCCATTAGCATGCATAAAAAATCAAGGCAGTAGAATATTGATTGTGGCAATTTAGGAAAGCTGGCACAATGCACCTCTCCAATTCACAGGAAATTGAAAGAAAATAGAGTCCACGCTGCATATAGAAAATGGAGAGAACGTGGCCTCAGGACCGTGCACAGACCGCCTTGGCACAGTGCCCGCCCTGGGGCCAGCACTGCCAGGACGGACCAGCAGGAGCAGATGACATTCTCAAGGTCCGGGGCAACCTCTTCACCTCTGTCCCTGTTCCAGAGAGCAACTGCTCCCCACTGGTAATCCAGACACATCTGAAATAAATCCAGAGAGGCCAAAGAGGACCTCAATCCATGTTCCAGAAAGGGAGGTTTTTAAGTCTCAATTTTATTTCCCTTTCCTTTTTCTATGGACAAAAGCAGTTTGGCAAAAGGATGATTTCTCAAGTGCTGGAGTGGTTTAGATTGAAAGAGCCTCATCTTGGGGGGGGGGGCACGCACACACCAAGTGACCATGGATACATCATTTGATTTCTTTGGGCCTCAGTTTCCCTTCCTGACTGCACCTTGGTGAAAATTACATGGATCCTATTATCTCATTTAATTCTAACAACTCTGTGAGTCGACACTATTATTAATCCTATTTTACAAAGCATTATTTTCCAAAATCACAAATAAGAGGTAAAACCAGGAGTGCAAATCTGTCTGACCCAGGCTCACGTACTTAATCTAGACCCTGTACAGCCTTTAGGTTAACAGTGCCAAGTCCTTTCTGTTTCGAACATCTATGGTATTCATTTATTCAAATTCATCCAATGTAAATGTACATTCATTCCAAGAGAAAGGGTTGGGACCGCCGGAGTCTACTGGCCTCCAATGAGTAGCCAAGTGTCAGAGGAGGTCCCCACCCATCCACTGAACTATGTATGAAGAAGCAGTCCCCTGGAGTTACAGCTGGAGACCCTAACGCCTTTTCTATAGGTAGCACCAAATCATATCTAGGTTTTGTGCTGGTCAGCTGTCTGGGGATAGAGAAGCAGCACAGTGGTCTCTAATAAAGACTCATTTCTAGCGATGGTTGCTCCTTCTACCCTCCTGCAATGTGATCCCTGAAAACTCTGTGTGATACAGCTGTATCCACAGGCTGGGGCTACAGACCAGCACAGTAGGCCAAGTGCAATAGAGAAAAGTATAATCACATAAGGGCCAGGTCCTACTTTTGGGGTCAAAATGCTAATGGAGAGGAACAGGGCTTAGCAGCATCCTATGTGACCAAGGGTGGATCTTTCAAGGGCGTGCATTGGTAGCGAGTGTGAATTAACTGAAGCTACATGAACAGAAGTGGCTTCTCTGGGAGCAGATGTGTTGGCTCTGGCTCTGATCTGTGCTCACACTGCACGGGGAAGATTCTCATCTAGTTTCAGCCCCACACTGACAAAGAAGAAGTTCCATCAGAATGGTGGAAGCTTGGGAACAAAACTGTAACCTGGAGGAAGATTCGAAGAAATGGGAAATCTCAAGAGGAAAACCACTGGGGGGTAAGAGCATGATCTCTAGAAGCTGAAAGCTCTCCTTTCTACCCCTAGAAGGAATAAGCACATATTCCTAATTGCAGAGGGACGGGCATGGCGGGCAGGTAGCGCTGGGCCTGATGAGAGGAAAAATTCACCCCAACACCGCCACCCACGTACAGAAAACCTGCCTCTGAAGGAAGTGACTCCCCTGTGCCAGAGAAGCTGAAACAGAAGCTTGACAATGGTCACCGGGAGCAGAGGCCGAACAGTTCAAGAGTCAAGATTCCACAATAAGAGCTTGGACTGCTGTTGTGGTTGAACTGTATTCTACAAAAAAAAGAAATGCTCAGTCCTACCTCCCCCAGCTCCCTCCCCTGTGAACGTGACCTTATGCGGAAACAGGGTTTTTGCAGATGTAATCAAGTGAACATCTTACTGAATTAGGGTGGGCCCTAAATCCCATACCTGATGTCCTTTAAAGTAGAGGGAAGTGTAGATCCAGGCCCGCACAGAGGGGAGGCAGACACAGAAGTGATGCAGCTAGAGGACGGTGAACGCCAAGGACTGTAGGCGAGCACCAGCAGCTAGAAAGAGGCAAGGAAAAGATTCTTCTTCGGAGCCTTCCGAGGGAGCACAGCCCTGCCAGCTCCTTGCTGTAAGACTTCTAGCCTCCAGAACTGTGAGGGAGGAAATTTTGTTTTCACCCATCCAATGTGTGATAGTGTGTTACCACAGCCCCAGGAAACTATGCATGTTCCAAGGCCCGAACCTAACACCCCGTCCGTGTCTTAGGCATGGAGAGTTGCTTTCCAAGTGGGAATTTGGATGGGGCATAAACATTTATTCTTGAATCAAAGGAATATTAAAAAACTAGTTTAGATATTTTTCTTCTCAACACACTCGTGCACTTATTAAACATTCACTGAGGCCTTAATATGTGGCAAAAATTCTGCTACGCCCTGAGAACACAGTGACAAGTGACAGGATTCCTGCCTTCAGAAAGCTTGCTGTCTACCTTCCACCGTAACTTGGCAGAGGTCTTCACATTGGAGATGGGGGCTATAACAGAAGCATTTACAAACACAGAGGTAAGGAAAAGACAGGAATGGTCATCTGTGACAGTGGCAATCAGGGAAGACTTTTTGCAAAGGTTACATCTGCACTAGATCTTTAAAGTTTGTGTTCTGGTGAGTAAGATGGAAGCACTCTCTAGATGTGACCACCCATGTTTGAAGGCCTTGGACTAAGTCCCAGATATGGGTAGATAGATATAGGGTATAAGGAGGGATAAGAAATGAAACTCAAGGGGATCCCTGGGTGCCTCAGGGGTTCAGCGCCTGCCTTTGGCCCAGGGCGTGATCTTGGGGTCCCGGGATGGAGTCCCACATCGGGCTCCCTGGATGCAGCCTGCTTCTCCCTCTGCCTGTGTCTCTGCCTCTCTCTCTCTCTCTATGTCAATCATGGATAAACAAAATCTTTAAAAAGAAAAGAAAAGAAAAGAAAAGAAATGACACTCAAGATGTAGAAGCATCTCCAGTTGCACACAGACTAGTCCAGAAAACCTCACAGGTGCTTGGACAGCACCAGCGCCAGTTTCAGAGAGTCCTCTTCAGTTCCTATCCTGACACCCAGAGCACCATGTTATTTTCATGTTTCATTTTGGAGTGATTAGACCACTACATTCCTTCCCAATTCTGGTTCTATACTCCCCCGCGTACAGCCTTAATGGGAATATCAAAACTGAAAATACTCACTGATGAAAAGCTAGACAGAAGACGCATCAGATGGTTTCCCCCACCCCCAACAGAGTTTTAATCCATTCATTCCTCCTCGCTCCAGCATATGGAGAAGGGAGCGGCAGAAATGAAGCTAACAGCTGCTTCCCAACAGTGGAGGAGCAAGAGAGGATGTCAGTGTGTCATACTTGACAGCTGGGAGCGTTCTCAGAACATAATTATATAACCTCTTGCGTACAGCGCTTCCCCCCTTCCAGAGCACTCTCACATGTCACTGGGTTTTATTCCTACAGCAGCTGCGGGAGCTGGCAGCGTGGATGAGGCCAGGGGGTGGCCCAGGGTTACATGAACTGCAAGTTAGAGGCTGACCCAGATTAGATCTCAGTTCCCGACCTTAGGAAGCCATTGCCTTCACGGTTTTGTGTATTATTCCTTTGAAGCATGTAAACGGGCTTCTGGGATTCTATATGGAGACAAGGATTCAGAGGCATGAGTGGAAATTACTCAAACACGAACAAAGATTCCACTAGAAGGGTAAAGAGAGTAAATGTACTTTCCTTCATCTACAAGTAGGAGGCACTTCCTGCACGTGATCAAAATAATCACAGCTTGGAATTTGGGGGTCTTAAATGAGTTGGGGGTAGAGGAGGGAGCGAAGCCGTGGGATGCATGCAGCTGTGATGGCACCCGAGGAGCAGACATGGCCTAGGGCCATCCAGCATAGGACCTCTGTCCAATATAACACTAGATTTGCCCTCTTTACAAAGCAAGGGCCTACAAGTGGCTGACACGCAGGCTAACAATGGAATCAACTCATCAGAAACTGAGAACTGAGCCAGTGACCCTAGTGACCTGCGAACTTTCCCTAAACATCATTCTATTAACCTAACCATTAATCTCCAGGGCTCAGAACTTCTCCCAAATGCTCAGGTAGAGAATGCAATGGCAAACTTTAAATACAGATTAAAACCATCATGTGCAAGTATAAGCAGGAACTATATTCTTCCTGAAATAAGCGAAAATGCTGCCGGCTTGGTCGCTTCACTTTGTGAGGATTAAAACACAAAAAAGATCATCAAGTGGACTGCATCTCATGGTTATATCTCTCTGATTAAGGGAATTAATGCAAGGAAATAAATGAGGGTTGCTTGCATTCAAATAATTTCCTTACCTCCTGCCCCCAAGCCCAATATGTATGCTTTGGGGATGTGTGTCTTGTGGCCAATCTACAAAGTCAAGGACACAGCACACCTCTGCGTGCAAGTGCATATGTATAACACCTGCACATACATACACACCAGATTCTGAACTATAATCTCCTTTGCCAGGTGTCCCAGATTGTAAACACACTCTAAACTAACTTAATTATCTTATACTTCTATGAAGACACTGCCTGCTTTGGAGGCATTTGGAGTGATCACATGAAATATAAGGAAATGAAGAACACTATGTCCTCACACCAGGTATAAGATAACTCACAAATGGAAGAAAGCTCCCATCCTCAGAAGACGGGAGTTCACTGATTTCCTGAGAAGTTGCTGAAACACCTGCACTACCATGTTCAACTAGTTCTCTCCTGCCTCACACCCCAAACAGGAGCCAGCAGGCCCCGTGTAAGGAAAGGCTGCAAACCTTCCCTCCTTCCAAAAGAGAAGGAATGGAGACCATTCGCCTTCCCTCTCATCTCCCGGAGTGCACGCACACACACCACACCCAGTGTGAAGCCGCAGGCCAGAAGGAGACAAGAAAGTCAGACACTACTGATATAATTAGATTCAGAAATGAATGACCTTCACACAGAAATCTGTCAGTGGTCCACTAGGTAATAGGAGGAGGGCGAAGGGAGGAAGAGGCAGCTCAGACAAGTAGCACGTTGAGTGTCATCTTTGCGAAGGGGAAACTCACCCTGCCCTGGGGTACCAGCACTCGTGGAGATGGCACAGAAGGTAGCAGAAGATGGTAACTGTGGGTATCCCGAATGGAGAGGGTATGAACTTTCATCTCAGTTGTTGTTTGTTTTCATTTTATTTCTGAAAAGAGGGCTTGGGGAAATTAGATCACTCATTGCTTCTCTGGGGGGTCTCAGGTAATCTCACCTGTGAATGGAAGAGGTCTTCTTCCCTGGAATCTAGACAGGCTCTTTGTCAGGTCAATGGAACATCATGGAAGTCACGCTGCGTAGATTTTCAGACCCAGGCCTTAAGTGCCTAGCGGCTTCCACTTCCTGTCACTTGGACCATTCTCTCTTGGATCCTTGATTTTCCATGTAAAATGTGACTTACACTGAGGCCCTCCTCTATGAGAAAGGCCACACTTACACTAGGCACACAGAAAGACCGGAGGGGTGGGGGGAGACTGGAAGGAGCGAGGGCAGAGAGCTGTCTGGCCAGCTCCCAGCTGAGGTACAGAAACCAGAGAGCGATTATCAGCCATCTCCTCGGTGCCCTGCCTGAATTCCTGACTCACAGAATCATCAAATATAAGAAGTTGTTATTTTAAGCTACTAGGTTTGGGGGACAGTTGTTATACAGCAGTCAGTAACTGAGACAGGGACCTGAAAAGACCTCTAGCTCCAACAACTCTGTGACCATGGCCTTCATGCATCCAGTGGCCTCCATTTCTTACTCCGTACTCACCAGAAGAGCCAAATTCTGAGGACAGTAGGACTGGGGTGCACGCTTATGTGGGACCTCCATTGTCTGGGTCTTCTGCAGTCATCCTCCCCATGGCCCAGTAACAAGACCTTCAAGAACCCCGCTTGCCCACTCTGAGTACGTAAGAGAGATGTACCTACAACCCACTGCTTGGGGGTAATCTTACACCCCCATGTCCTTTGGCCTCAGATCTTTCTGATCACAGATACTGCTTCAGGGGTGGGTGATCGATTTACTCAGAGCCAATGAGGCTTCTGCCAAGAAGGCTGGAGAAGCAGCGCTTCCCCCTCCTGGACTTCAGAGAAAGGGCAGGTGGAACAAGAAGGCTGAAATTTCTCTGAAAACCGAGGCAACACAACAGCGAACGGCCATGAAAAGGAAAGAAACTAGGCCTGATTTGGACTGACAACATCATCTGACTCTTTTCATGTAGCCAGCCATCCTGGACTTTTCAAGGACACAAGTTACCAAATGTATATTCTGCTTAAGCAAGTTTGTGGCATTTTCTGGCACCGCACTGCTGCTGAAATTCCTAACCACTGGCTAATGGAGAAAAGGATATCACCAGCGCTTGCCTTCCGCCTTTCCTAGCCAATCAGGCGTCAGTGGCAAAGAGAGAAGTCAACTAAGGGGCACTAGTGGGGGACTTAGGAGCAAAATTTTTAAACACATCAGGGCTCCATTTTCGGGGCTTTAAAATGAAAAGATGGGACTGAGCCATTTCCAGGGAAGGAAAGATCCTGATGTCCCTAGGATTCGGTGGCTGCAGCTTTTCCCGGCTATTCCTCGCCACATAGAATGATGAAAAACTGGAGGTAATCAAGTGGACTGGTTATCAGTGGCTAGCTAAAAGCAAACCACCATGGAAAGCTCAGTGGGAAACGGTGCCAGTGAAATGTGAGTTTGGAGACAAGGCTACTAACGGAAAATGTGTCCATTAAATAAAACACTAAGTGATTCAGTAGGGTAGTTGCTAAAATAAACATACTATATTTAGTAATAAGAGGAGGAAAAATAACGTCTCGGGATTGGTTGGTGGAGGAGACAGATGTGGTGAATGAAACAAATCAGAATCTAAAAAGCTGGTTCCAGCTGAGGTCTGATGTTCTAGCCATCCTGCCTCCCTGATCCCTAGAATGAAGCCCAAAGCAACCATCTCAGATCACATGGTGGTGGCTGACCCTACCCACGCTCGAATCGCAGTTGGGTTTCCGGCCGGCTATGCCAAAGGAGAGTGACGACTGCCAATTACCCTGATGAGACCTTTGCTCTGCAAAGCCCGTATCCCCAGCAGTCCTTGACCTCAGCTTGCATTAGGGCTGTGGCCGGTTCCACAGGAAGTGGCTGCACCTGCTGCCATCCATGAGCCTATTCCAGTCTGCACAGGCCAAAGCCGACAACCCGCCACTAACATCATGAATAATGGAGAAGACCCCTGCTCTCTGGGCAGCCACCAGCATGCTCTACAATCGGCTGAGCTGAGCAGCAGGAAACAAGGCGGCTGCAGCCTTCACATTATATTAGAGGCATGTGGAGCAATTCCCAGAGGAAAATAAATTGTACAGCAATCGTACTTGGATGGATGATGCTTAACGGGAGCGAGGGCCTACAATTTATCAGAATGGCTCGCTGAAGAAGGCTAATAATAATCATCATGAAATAAATTACACAACCAAATACGGATGATCTTAGTTCAGGACTGCTCAGACACACGGAGATCCCGAAACCAGGCATTCAAGACTGCCCCTCACTCTTAGTGCATGGAGAGAACCTCCCTAACATGAGTCAGGAACTCTGGGTCTGAATCCCAACTCCATTCGCCAGCTGAGCCGTTGTGGTTAAGGACATCCTCTGACTCTCAGCTTCTCATCTGTAAAACGGGTAAATGAAATAGAACATTTAAAGCATCATGAACACAAGGAGTAAGTGCACAGGCAGGTCCTTGTTTAAGGCAAATATATATCCAAATCGAGAATGATCTCCTGTGGCTGTCCATCCAGTCAGCATGGCCTGATGCCACTTCCATCCTCAGAGTGAATGTTCAGTACAACTGCTTGGCCACACACAGCTTGGTTATCGTCAGGAATATCTTTTAGCTGTAAGGTGGGGATGAAGACGTTTGCTCTGCCAAGTTCAGAGGTTACTACGAGGCCATCCATGGATATGACGCAAGTCCAAGTTTCATATTGTAAAGCTTCATTTCACATGGATTGTGAGCATTTCACAAAGCCGGGGCTAAGCCAATCACTTCCACACAAAATCCACCTTCCACACCACCCCCCCTTGTGCCAACAATCACCTAGCATGAAAAGTTGCTAATATGTGCAGATTGAAGATACCTAAGCTTACTGGAAAAGGAAGGATACTAACTTGTTAAAAATGATAGTAATCTACAAGTTGGTAGTAGCTAGCAAATATGGATTACTAGTGTCAACAAAACTTGACTACTATAAAGGACGCATTCCATTTTTTTTTCAACACATCTTTCTTGAGCATACACTGTTTGCCAGGCACTGAGCAGAAAGCTGAAAATACCGTAGTCAGCAAGAACGATGTAGAGTTTGTCCTCATGGGGACTACTTTCTATGGAAAAGGACTGACATTTTATAAAAAGTAGTAAATAAAGGTACAGATGGGAGTATAATGAACAAACCTAGCCAGCCTCACCTACGGGCTGAAGAATAAGGAGGCGGAGAGAGAGGTCAGAGAAAGTATGTTCCAAGGTCTCAAGTCCAGAGTGAGTCAGGCTAATTTTGGGACCCCAAAGGAACCCAGAGTAGAGAGAACAAAAAGCATGGAAGACGATGACGAGGCTCAGGAGGTAGCGGGGAGCCAGGTGGTCCTTACAGACAGGTCAACAGGGATGATGTTTAATCTGATGATAATGGGAGCTACAGGATGGGGACAAGTGTTTGTGGGAGAGCAATGAAGTAGACTCTCTACATCAATAACCAGAAATATCGGGATCCCTGGGTGGCGCAGCGGTTTGGCGCCTGCCTTTGGCCCGGGGCGCGATCCTGGAGGCCCGGGATCGAGTCCCACGTCGGGCTCCCGGTGCGTGGAGCCTGCTTCTCCCTCTGCCTGTGTCTCTGCCCCTCTCTCTCTCTCTCTCTGTGTGACTATCATAAATAAAAATTAAAAAAAAAAAAAAAAAAAAAACCAGAAATATCTTTGAGTACTAAATAGGGATATTATAGGATGCCAATGTATAAAGATAAATACCACTATAATAGATTAAGGTAGAGCTAACTTAATCTTGTGGCATTTCTTAGACATTTCACTTTTTTTTTTTTTAAATAATCATGATCCAAATCTGTCTCTCATTAAACTGAGGTATGGAAATAATTCTTGCCTAGCTTCCTGTTTAGATTTAAAGGAAAAAAGTTTACTCATTTATTAGCTAATAAATGTGTAAAGTCCCACTTGTTTCTAAAAAGGATTTGAGAGGTTTACAATACAAGGTAAAAAGAGACAAACAAACCAAAAGGTATCGAGGAGGGTCAAGGGGAGGTCACTGTTGGCTTTCTGCATTATCCCTGGAGGGCCTCAGGATCAAGAGTGGCAAAGCTCAGACTTTATGGCTGAACATTTCAATACTGAGAAAGAATTATGGGTAAGGGGATGGCTGGAATTAAGGAGCAGAATCAGTTTCTAGGTTTTCTCTAGGCTCATCTCTGGACAAGACTCTCTGCCTCCATCAGTAGAGCAAAACAGAACAAAACAATGGAAAAATCAATAACTTGATAGCAATAAAGTCCCTATACCGTGTCTTTGAAAACAGAAGCCACAGCCAAGGGTTCATTCATTCAAAGACACAAAGAAACACACAGAGTTACAGCCATTAAGGATGCCACTGGATTCTGACCTCTACTCCCTTCTCCCTTATGAGGCTCAGCATAAGTGATTCATTAGCTCCTCAAAACCAACAGTTCCCCAAATTGTCAATGCCTAGCAAGGCACCCAAAGGGAAATTCACAAGTTTAGAAGACACACAAGCCTAGTAAGCACGCCCCTCACCCCTTGTCTTATACATCCATCAGGGAGGGAGGTGCTTATCTGCTTCAATCTGTACTGTCTCCAAAATGAAACCCTTCCCTCGGCCACATCGGGCTCCCTCAGTCTTGACAATGGAAAAGTCCACTGTACACACAATTACTCCTGATATGATTATATTAGAGTTGAGTAATGTTACCAGTACTCAAGTGGATACAGCTTTAGACAGTACAGGGAGAATTTCTAAAGTGTCTGTACTGGATAAATGGAAGAGAGTCCCTGGATATTTCCCAACTTTCATCGTGTCACACAGCACACAAAAGAGTGCTAATACTTGTATGACACCAGGGTGAGGGGGAAGAGGCTTCCAGGGCCATAAGTAACTAGTCTCAGGAGGCCTCCCTGGCTCATCCCCACCCCCCCCCCCCACCCCCCCCCCCCCCCCCCCCCGCCAACTACAGCCCATCCCCAGCTCCAAACTGAAAAGCTCTGCTCTAAAGAACTAAGCTCAACCCAGTCTTCTCAACCACTCCATTCAGCCAATTTCACAGCTGGAGAAACCACATGGCCTCCTTCATGCCTCTTCCCTGGGATCCCACCTTTGTCACTCTGACCTGCTGTCCTGGTCTTCACTCCCTGGAGGCAGAGGGCTCCCCACTGAGCACATTACCACTCTTCTCTTCAGCGCTGAGCACAGCACGTACCTAACATACTGAAGGTACTTTTAAAACATCTCCTCTGGTCCTTGAGGTGAACAGGTGTTTTATAGTTATGAGCACTGGGGCACTGCCCCAACCTGGTGTAAATGTCCCTTTATGAAACCCTCCTCCATTTACCCTAATTTGGATGTGTCACCCATTTCCTCCTGAGACCCTGACTGACTGATACAATGATAAAAAACAATAAAGCACTTATATTACAACCACAACATAAAGACAACATGCTGCACTATGATTAAATCAATTTTGATTTTTTTTTCCAATCCGATCTTATTTGCTATCTGTTAATATTGTTATCCGCCCAACCTTCCTGTTTTCCAAATGTTTAGCTTCATAAGGACAGACACTACTATAACCCCTAACATCACGCATCCAGAAGATACCTAGATGTTTGCCAAATGGATGGATGAATGAATGAACAAACGAGCAAACAATAAGGCAAAATATTTGGTGGGAGAAAAAAGTTTGAAAAATAAATGTAAATTAGAATTACCATATGGATGTGGAGAGATAGTAAAAGCACATAAAGTTTGAATTCCGTTGTTGTTATTGCAAAAAAGACCGTGGGTGGATTTTTAATTTTTAATTTTTCATTAAATTTTCTGTGTTTATATAGCAATAATACCTCAAAAAGAAAATATTTTTGTGCCACTGAAATCTGGAATGAAAATGGAAATGCAACAAACATGCGTTTATATATTTTATGAGTACACAAATGGAATATGAAAATAAACTTTTTCAAGAGACAACCAAATGATTAAACATTAAGGTTGACTCTTCCTCTCTACATAGCTATTATAGAGTAATTAAGACTTTCCACTGTGTTAAGCAACCACTTGCCTAACAAAGTCGCCATAATTGTGTTAAGACAGGGCAGATGGAATCAAATGAGATGCAAATGGGGCATAGTCCCCACGTGGATTTATGGCCCACATTTTTACTATCAGCAGTTCTTCCCAAGCAGAGGACAACAGAGTTACATAAATCTATCTCTACATGTTTTCCAGAGGCTACTGAGCCAACAACAGGAGTGGAAACACACCTAGACGCTGGAGACTTAGCTATTAGACCTGGATTAAACCAGTAAGTAGCTGTGTGACCCTAAGCCATGTTGCTCCACCTCTCCGGACTCTACTTTCCTCAGGAGTAAAATTACAGCTTTGACCTTCTGCACCCACTACTGCCAAGGCCAGGCCACCTGATAGCAAAGGTGGAATGTCAATGCCATTTCTTGAATGTTCCCCAGAGACTGCCACCTCCACAGGACCACTGTGTTTCACCCTGAAACCAGTTTCCTTTTGCTTTCTGTACTCTTCTGTTGAATGGGCTCCCTGATATGGTGCCCAAGACAATAACCTAGCCATCACCTCAGAGTTCTGACTCTCCTTTACCACTCACGTCAACAACACCCATCTGAACAAGTGTACCTTCTGATTACTTCTGGAACCTGCCCTGTTTTCTCCAAATTGCTGCTCCTCCTCCAGTTCAGGCTCCCACCACCTCTCTCCTGGACTACAGCAACTCCTATCTAGTCTGCCTTCATTTCATCTCTTGGGTCCCTTCCCAGCACTGTGGCCACTGGTCTTCCTGAGTGGTCTTCCCGAGTGCATCGCATTCCCCTGCTTAAAGCCCATCAACAGCGACTGCCTTATCTTGAGGATAATGCTCTACAAGAAGGCTGGTGCACAAGGCTCTTCATTACCTAGCCTCTGTTTACTCTTCAGCCTTGCTTCTGGCCACTTCCTCTGTTTGCTCCAAATGTCATTATGGTAAGCTATTTGTGGTTCCTGCGAGGGCCAGGTTTTCCTTGGGCTCGGTGGCCTCCGAAGAATTTTGCCCTCTCGTTAAAATGCTCTTCCTTTCTCCTCCTTTCCTCCTCTGTGATCTGGCTTCTTCCTACTGGCCCTTCGGGCTCCAGCTGTCTCTGATGTCACCAACCTTGGTTAGGTGCTCTTCCTGTGTGTGTTCTCATTGCACCTGATGCTTCCTATTCAGAATCATAAGTCTGTTTTCTGAGGGAAACCTGTGGACAGCTGCTTGCTTGGCATTTATTTCCAGCATCTAGAACAATATCTGCCCACATTAATTAATATACGTATGTGGATGTATGCAAGAAAGAGAAAGAGGGAGAGAAAAGGAAGGAAGGAGGGATGAAAAGCCACTAATCTTTAAGTAAGCCCAATATCATGTACTACACAAGATGTGTGTCGTGTAGTACACAAAGGCCTTAAGCCACACGCTTATATTTTCTAGTTTTCTAATTAAGGAAATGGAATTAATTCCAGAGATTATCATTTCTATATTATTTTGTATTTAAACTGTATTACTTTCAAATCATTCCAGATGATTCCGAGCTCATCTTTAAAGGAGCACCCATAACTACGTACGTCATAATTGAAAAAAATCGGACAATGATCCCAAGTATTCAGAACTATTCCAGACTGGTTACCTCCACTATACAGGTCATGCATGCACTTTCCCAGTATCTGAAACTTAATTCACACCATTACCACTTCCCTATTCTAGGCTCTGCCCATCTCAAATATAAACTCATCCAGGAAGCTTCCCTGGCCACCCAAATTAGTGTCCCTAAAGGTCAGGTTAATCTCACTGATCTCTCACCAGCTTTCTACAGACATTTTCCCATGGTGTACCCTATTCATCTGTAATTACTCAAATACAAATTGTCTGTAGTCCTATAATGTACATGTATATTTTATAACATTTATCCCTACTCAAATGTTCACTCAAGGAATCAAGTTCAAACTCTGAACCGATGCATCTTTATTAAAAAAAAAAAAAAAAAATGAGTAACTGAGTGATACCAGGTTACTCAGATGAGGGGGCTGAGGGTCTGGTAAGTTCACAGGCAAATATGCCAGACAGATGCACGCTTGCACATCTTTCTTTCCAGAAGTTCCCATGTCTAAATATGGGTATTTTATTGTCAAAACCTGGAAGGGCCAAAGATACCAGTGGTTGGGAATCTGGGGTTCCCAAGTAAATCATAATCTTCCTTTCACACAAACCTATTGTTGAAAAAGAAACACATACACACACACACACACACACACACACACGGAGAGAGCATGAGGATAGGCAGCAGGCATGGGATAGGCTGGCACTGTCCCTAACAAAAATCTCTCTTCAAACAGTCCCTCCCCTGCTTCCCACCTCCTAGCACCCAAAATGAAGAGTGAACTAAATGACTTCAAATGGCTTTTTGACTCCATAGTGTATTATCTACTTACGAGTTCTCTCCCCCCGGGCAAATTCAACAGCATGACTAAGTTATTAAAAAGGTGGACACAGATGAGTGGCTTTATAGACCTTTTCCCCCCACAGAGAAAATTGGACAAGAAATAAAAAGCTTAACTTCTTTGATATCAGGTCTTTACTTATTACCGGCTACAGAACAAAGATTTATTCTACAGCATCTTCTGGTCTAGTTTGCCCTTTCATGAAAAACTAACGTGTGTGGCTTTAAAAAGCATCCATTAAGTCAAGTGAGGCTTTTGAATTTCTGCATTTATATGAACTATGACTTGCAGACCTTACTATGAGAATCCCAATTCCGCTCCCCTAGTCCCAGCTAACATACGTGCTGATCACATGGGGGACACACGGTGCTGAAGAGCACGATCACGGTGGCAGCAAAATTCTCAAGGAGCACCTCCACTCCCACCCCAGAAAAAGACAGAAAGAGCCAATGGCCAAACCTTCTGCAGGCCTTCCTTATCCCAAGATACACACGGATTCTGCAATGCACACAGCAGGTGCTGGCTAAGGCTGGAGGTTAAAGGCAAAATACACTTAGCCTTGAGGATTAGGAAGGGAGATCAACAATGACTCTCTCAGAGAGGAAAGGGGGGGCTGCAGAGCACACATGGCTCTCCTTAAACCAGATTCCACCAGCACAAACAGCCTCAAAACAAAGGTCTCCATGGGGACCTTGAGAAGAGAGAGAGGCAGGGTCCACAGGTGCTCTCAGCACTAACCAAGGTGACACAGCATCTGAGCACAGGCAATGACTGAACAAACGTCCCTAGGCCCCGAAAAGGCACTCTGCCCCCTTCACCTTCTACCACCATATTTCTTTCCAGCTGATTAGTGAGGTTATCATTTCTGCTGGAAATACAAGAGCAGCTGGAGAAGTCGTGCAAATAAGGACCCTCCAGAGAGGACCCCATTTATTCTGCAGCAGGTTTGAAGTGGGGAGGACCAAAGAAGGGGTTATCTATTGGAGGCAAAAAACAAAACAAAACAAAAAACTCTTAGGCAGGAGCTTTCAATTGTTCCAGAGCAATTTCTCCCAAAGCAGACAAATCTTCAACAGATTAATATCAAATAACGAGAACAGATTTTCACTGTAGAGAATATCATTAGCAAGAAAGACTTTTAAACTTTCCTTAAAACCACAGAACAGTCGGCTTTAGCAACTGCCCAAGGCCAAATTCTTCAAACCCCAAACCTCTGTCTAGGGGTAGTGAAGGAGAGTATGAGCTCACTCTGAGAGGGGGGGATGGATCAAGACATTAGGATCCCACTGGCTCCCAGGATGACATCCAGGGCGTCACAACAGCAACAAAATTCACTGTTGCAGGCTGAGTTCTCCAGCAGCAGAAGCTAAGATGGAGTTTGGAGTTCAGAGTATTAAGGACCAACCTCTGCAAAGGGAAGAGGAGGGGGGAGGCAGAGGGGCAGAGGTAAACGTGGAACACCAAAGCAACCAGACAGCCCCAGCTTATCAGCGGGACGTTCTGGTATCCAGGAAGTCTTCCTATTAAGTATTGCCAGATGTCATCAGATGTCACCAGATGCAGATACCCTCGGGGGCTGGGGGGGGGGGGCGGGCAGGGCCTAGTGTGAGCAGCTCGTGCAGCTGCAGCCAAGGGGGACTCACATGGAGTGACAACCAGCACAAGACTGTCTGCACACTGCCCTCCCCCCAACTGTCAGCAAGCCCTCCCCTCAAAGGGAACCTGCATGGTGCATCTCAGCAGCTAGCATATCGACTGCTTTCAAAGACATAACCTGTCTTTACATTTATGATTAAGAATATTAAAACTTTAAGTTATATTCCTAGACATATATTAATATGAGTAAAATACATTCTAAGAGGAAAATACTTCCATTTGTACTTAAAATAATTTGAGTAACATTTTTCTGCAAGAAAATGATGCTCATCTGATTTGCTGAAAATCATAAGGAGATATATACATCTATATCTAAATGCACGTATAGCTATAGATGTAAATACTTACTGAGAGGACTTGTCTGGAAGGATGTTCCCAAAAATGTTCAGTAAAATTATTTCTGGAGGCCTTGATTCAGAAGATTTTTGCTTTCTTCTTAATATCTTTAAGTATTCATTGAATTTTCTTTAACAAGAATCTAGTACTGGGGATTCTGGGTGGCTCAAACATCTGACTCTTGGTTTCAGCTCAGGTTGTGATCTCAGGGTCATGAGATTGAGCCTCGCTTTGGGCTCCCAGCTCAGCAGAGTCTGCTGGAGATTCCCTCTCTGACTGCCATTCCAAATAAATAAAATATTTAAGAAAAAGACAAAAACAAGGACACCTGGTGGCTCAGTGGTTGGGCATCTGCCTTCCACCCAGGGTGTGATCCTCAGATCCGGGATCAAGTCCCACATCAGGCTCCCTGCATGGAGCCTGCCTCTCTGTCTGTGTCTCTGCCTCTCTCTGTCTCTCTCTTTCTCTTTCTCTCTCTGTCTCTCATGAATAAATAAAATCTTTAGAAAAAAAAAAAGACAAAGACAAAAACAAAAACAAGCATCTAGCATCTATCTTTGTAAAAAGATACAAAGATGCAAACTCAAAAGAAAAGCATCCTCTCTGGAGGACTTCTAAATGTTACCAATAATCCAGGTGAGAACCATGATTATAGAAGAAGGAATCCAAAACTAAACAGAAGCTTCAGATCTAGTAATGACTCATCTTGATAAAAAAAAAAAAAAAAAGGTTAATTAATACTGGCTTCTCTGTATTTATTTCCCAGTGTTAGCTGGGAAAGGGGCAAGCCAGAAAGATCGCTAAGGCTCCTTGCAGCTTCATGATTTATGGTTCTAAGATAAATGTCAGCCATGCCCCCCATACACTATTTTTTGAAAGAAATAACTAAATTAAACTGACAAACATCCCCAAATACCCTAAATAAATGTAAATACATTTGCTATAAGAAAACAGTACTAACAGCCATGAAATTTGAGCTATCGGTTACCAAAATCCTTCTGGGGAAAAGCAACCTCTCTGGCAGGTCCCTGCTGCTTAAGTTTGTGTCACAAACTGGTCTAACCAGTTAAAAGCACATCTATACCTGTGGAGGCAAACAGAGGGAGGCCTTTGGAGAAACCTGGCAGTCCAGGCCAGTGGGAGCCCTTCATGTCAAAAGGCAAAAATCTTGATTCTGTGAAATTTTATCACTAGAAAGGTATAAGTGCCACATGAACAAAAAGAAATGGCATGGATATTTGTCTGCTCTTATCCCAAAAAGTATGGGCTCCGGTTGTCATTCTTGGTGATATTTGCATTTTGGCCTAGCCTCATAAGCACTGAGGCCCAAAAGAGATGATGAGCCAAAAAAAGATGATTCTCATTGCTTTTCCCACAATGAAACTGATTCCTGAAAAGAACCCCCTGCCTCCCTTTTAGGAGGTCAATAGAATAGCCTCTGAGCTCCAGGAGAGCAAGGACCAGCTGACTCATTCAGTTATATATCGTAAAGTGTCTACATACTATTTGGCACAAAACAGACATTCAGTAATTATTAAACAAAAGAAGAAATGAATGAATGCATACATTTCTTGGCCAAGTGCAACGACAGTAAGGACATTAGAACACATTATGCAAATCTTGGAAATAAGGCAAAAGGTGGTATGGACTTTCGATGCCAGTATTATCTGGCAGGTATATACTCAAGGATCATTTCATTCTCTAGGAGCTGCACCTGTGTTTGATTTGCTTATTACCATTGATATAGGTTCAGACTTTGTGAAGTTACATATGAACGTATAGATTTTCCCCCCATTATAGAGCCACAGGACTTCTGATTGGTAGAAACGAGAGCCCCAAATGTTACTGTTTTATTGCCCTACAGGGGCTTAACCCGTTTCACATCTAACCTAGGAACCTTACTTCAATGTTTGTTAGTGTCTCCGACTACACAGCTCCTCAAAGGCTCTTTGAACTTGCTTTCTCTTCCTGTCAGTTCCATCATTCCTGAGTTCAATACTCCTCAGACATGTACTCATCTTACATTTATATGAGAGTCCTGTTTATAACTTAAAAAAAGAAATCTACATTAACAAGAGATATACAAGAGAAAAGGTCTAATTTCTAGCTTAGCCTAGAAGTAAAAGATGTATATAAACATTTATATTTTAGATTAGAAAGAGTAGTAGAGGATATACATGTAAAAAGATGCCAAAATGTAGGGAATTCTAAATTGCTTCTAGCTTATTTCACAGTATTGTCAGTGATGTAAATCTTTTACCATTCCCTAAAAGAAAGGGGGAAAGGAAGCAATCCATTAGAAGTTACCTTAAAACGCTGCACAGTCGTCCTATCTCTGCTACAGTTCAGGGGGTAGAGTCGCAGAATGGAATCTCAGGCCCAAGGGTGGTGGTGTAACAATAAGAGTCATGTTCCTCCAAATGCCAGTTCCAGCTACAAGGTTGTATGATTAGTTCCCTGACTTGAAAAAAATTAAATTTGCCTCTTTTGCAGGTACCGCCATTCTCCATCAAAACATCTCATTAAAGAGACCCAGATAGGAGAGTTCTGTTTGTTTTTTTTTTTTTTTTTTTTCTTTTTAAGTCAGTTCTAGTAATTTCTCAGGCTTGGTCTGTTTACATGGTTGTGTCTGGATATCTGGGACATCCCGTCACAGCAAAGGAGCTAGCCATGACTCAAAACCACTGGGATTCAGAGGGACACAGTTTCACACACATGAAAAGCCATGCCCAAAGTCCTTGATATTGGAATGTATCAGATATATCAAAGGAGATGTCCCCTTACCTTTCAAAGTCAGTGTCCGGAGTCCATGCAACGATGTTGGCATGGAATTGCACTGCATTTCCAGAATTGCTGTTATGTTTTAAACCCATCATCACCCTCACTCCTCCATCATTCCAACACACTCAATCATGCTGCAATTTTGCACTAACCCTCTCTCCCTAATAACTGTTTACAGTGAAAATTAAAGTGAAGGACAACAGTGAAAGGAGGTTGCGGGAGGCAGAGGTACACAGGCATGTTTCAAAACCAGCAACTGTTCCATCCTGATCAAAGTCAAACAAAAATTCTGAGGTTGCTTCCCGCCTCTCTCTCAGCACGTGTTTCTATGTGTCTATTTCGCCTTTCCTCCGACTCCCTTGTAGCATCCACCACAGCTCCCCACACAGAAGATGCGCTCAATAAATATGTGAACACCTGAATGAGAGGACAAATCCATGAATCACTTAGAGAAAAGGACAGAGTATCATTCCTACTCTAAGAGGTAAGACCAAATACAAAATGATTTAGTGTTGTTCAAGAGCCAGGAAGCAATTCTTCTGCTACATCTGGCACAATTCAGACCCTTAAAAGATAATTATATATGTTTCTGGAAGATTAGAGATATTTGAGAGTTGAGATAAGAGCAATAAATATGATTAAAGGGACAAAAATCGGTCTGTGAGGGAAATAAAATCACAGTTGCAAGGGTTACATTAGACTAGAGGTAGACCTCCAGGCTGTCTTCAGGTACTGGATGGGACTACAGTTGTAGGTTCAATTTAATTACTAACAATAAAACATCCACAACTAAGGGATCTTGATGCTAGACAACCTGAAGAAAGAACACATGATTTAAGCTCTTGGCATGACATATTCTATCATTCTTGTCAATGGGGCTTAATTAACATGTCTACTCTCCACCCCCAGAACATATACTTTGGCTTAAAAAGCCCGTATCTTCCCCACTGCCAGAAAGAACATCCCTGGTGAACGGTTTCCGTCCCACACTCATGAATAAATATCAGATGCGTGCCCTTTATCATACCCTCTAGGCAGGATTATTATAATGAGACCCCTGATCAGTGGGATCCACCTGCACAGCAGGAAAACCCACATGTAAGGAAAAGGTGATTCAAAACCAACAGTCCTCCAAGAAGCCCCTTTCTCACTAATCTCTGGAACCACCACCTGTCTCTGAGGACTCAGAGTCCTGCTGTCTACGGATGGGACTGCAATAAAGCCAAGTGAGGGCAAAGTGCAGGCTCTGTGGCCATAAGATGCAGGCTACACAGCCCTCCCTCCTCGGGACTTCGCCACCTCAAGTCTTCCTCGGAAGTAGGGGAGCAATACATTCTGAGAAAATACACAACAGTTCTGGCCCACTGTTTAAACTTCTGTACTTCACCAGAATCCATATACATAAGATGGGCAGGGCAGAGAAGACTAGTGTGCAATTTTGAACAACTCTACACACTTCACACGTGGCTCTTCCTAATTTTTTTTTTTTGGCATCCTTACCACCACCAGTTAAATCATTTTCATAATTTCTGTACATGGTTATCAATTTCTTTTTCAGCTTTCAAACGTTTCTGATGAGCTGTGAGTAAAAATAAAACATGCCTAATAACATTTTTGAGTACCTGAGTCTATAAAAGTTTTGCACAGAAACTGGCTAGTTTTGAAAAAGTCTTCCTGGTGCTGTATTTCCAAACATACATAACAAAAATAATGCCATGAATACCCAGCAGGCAGCTTTTGCAATGCTTGACATTTCATTACACTTTCAGGTTTTTGGATAGTAAAAAGCTATAGATACAGTTATTCTGTGCTACTCTCCTGTCACTGAGGGAGGGGACTGCTATCCTGAAATGTGCAGGTGTCATTCTGAAGCATGTTTTCACGCCTTTACTACATGTGTGTAATCATAAACAATTTATAGTATTTTTTGTTTGACATTAAATAAACGGTGTCATGGTACGCAAATCATTCTGCAACTTGCTTTTCTAAACAGTTTTTGAGAATTATCCACATGGGAAACATGACTACTTCATTCATTCTAATTGCTATATGGTATTCCAATTTAATTCAGTTTTCATAGAAATCTTGTGCCTGAAATAATGAAAGAGTAAATATTTTGCCCAATTCTAAGAAGCAATGAGTGACTCAGACTTCGTTCTTAATCAAACATCCGTGCTTTTTAACTATAAGACTCTCGATTTCCAAAAATAGAAGAATATTAGAAATTACAAAGTCTTCATACAAAATTTTGCCAGGCTACCGGGTGGGAAAGAACAACCCCCACCACACCCCTGCCTCTAGATTCTTCACTGAGCAAACAAGGCCACCGACTTCACAGAGAGACGACACTGAACTGAATGCCTTGGTTTCTTTAAACTACAATATGGGGAATTTGAATACTGGTTGGGTATTTGATACTGTTAAGAAATTAGTGTAACTTTTTTTGAGATGTGATGGGACTGTGGTTATGTTAAGGAGGAAAAAGAAGTTTAATGTTTATAGAGTTTCAGATTTACAAGATGAAAAGAGTTCTCAAGCTTGGTTGCAAAAAAATGTGAGTGTACTTAACACCATTGAACTGTGCACTTCAAGATGTTAAGATGGTAAGTTTTATGTAATGTATATTTTTTAAAGATTTATTTGAGAGAGAGAGAACACAAACAGAGGGAGTAGCAGAGGAAGAGGATGAAGCAGGCTCCCCGCTGAGCAGGGAGTCCCAATGTGGGGCTGGATCCCCGGACCCCAAGATCAAGACCTGAGCTGAAGGCAGACGCTTAACTGACTGAGCCACCCAAGTGCCCCTATGTTATGTATATTTAACCACAAATTTTAAAAAGGGAAAAAGAAATATTCGGGATAATTTATATGACTGTAATTTATTTTAAAATAACCCAGGATGGGACGGGATGGGGGAGAAACAAAATTAATTGGGTTGATAGGTTTTAAAGGTAGGTGACAGGTAAATAGGAGTTCATTATACTGGTCGCCCTACTTCTATATATTTGAAATTCTCCAAAATAAAAAGTCTTAAATGAAGGTTTAGCCCAACCAAAACACATTTCAAAGCTGTTTTACTTTTAAGCAGAAATAAAAACCAGCATATTTTTTCAAGTGCTAACAGTTCTCAGACCTCTTTCCCCTGCTGTAGTTCTAGAACTTGAACATGCAACTAATTTGCCTCGAGATCTTGTTAAAACACCTGTTCTGTTCAGCAGGCCTGGGACAGGGCCTGAAACGCCACGTTTCTCACAAGCTTTCAGGTGATGCTGCAAGCCCACAGGTCACACAAGGAGTAGCAAGGCCAATAGTGGACTCAAAGGCAACAAGCAAGCATTTGCAAGGGGAGAAGCCAGCTTTCTTTAGATTGCTTCTCTGGGGCCCAGAATGGCTCCAACACTGCTGTGTTCCACAGAAAGGTCTCCCCAGCCTTCGCACCCCAGCACCAGTGTCACCATCCATTCAGTGCTAACCCCCAAAACAGCAGACAGTACAAAACCAGAAGAATCCCAGCATTCAGGTTGGTTTTTTTTCAGGGCCAGCCCCGTACATCTAAACTCATTAAACAACAAGGAAAAATTACTGCCCTGATAGATTTGTTCCTGGATCTATGAAGTAATGACTAAACTAAAAAAAAAAAAAAAAAAGGTCAAAGTTCAGAAGCCAAGGCAACACTTGGGAATCATTAACAAACTGTAAGAAGGTTAAGAGGAACAAGATATCTTGGAAACTCTAGTAAATTCCATCTGATAAAAAGAGAAAATCCATTTAAGCATGAACATTCCGAAACGACCATCAAATCTCTGAACAACAAAATTTCTACTCATACAAAAATCTTGTCCACAAAACACAATTAGTTCCTCTAATGTTTCACGGTCATCGGTGAACGTGACCAAAGTCTTCTATCCTCAGAGAGTGCTCTATTATCTGATAGATGAGGCGTGCCCAGAGGGCAGGGATTATAATTGAGGATTCCCTCCTTTAGCCAGTATGATACGTGATTAAGCCATTCCCATGTGATCATACAGTTCCCATTTGTTGAAAGCTTGCTAAGTGCCAGGAAGCACGACGCAGTTTATATGAATTACTCTTCACCTAAAATGCTTTGTCTTCACTCACTGTCTTTTGAAATCTAATTATAAAAGCTTCTAAATCCCTCCCCTCTTGGCAAAAAAAAAAAAAATGTTTCCCGAAGTATTAATTCCCGCCTCTCTCAGTGAGGAATGAGATAAAGGACAAGGCACTAAGGCCTCTGCCCTGTGATCTCCAGGTCCAAGTCCCCCAAAGTCGAGAGGCACAGCTCACACCACGTCCCTCCCTCATCGTTCACACAGTCCACACAGGGACCCGCTATGGGGTGGGGTACGGAAAAAACCCCACACAGTCCCACCTTCCACAAACAGGACTGTATAGTCTGGTGGAAAAATGAACAGAAAAATTAAAATGTAATTTATCTGCTCAACACACACATATACACACACACACACACACACATTAATTCCATTCAGAGTGAGCAGAATCCTGACAAAAGGATTAAGAGGTCTTTATTAAAATGGTTTTCAGGCTGGGCCTTAAAATACTGGTGTGTGTAACACATGAAGAAGGAAAAATACCAACCGAGTGACTGGAGCATGTGAGAACCGAAACCAGTGCTTGGCTTGGAATGAGTGGAATGCAGAGGCCCAGACTCCTGAAGCTCCCTGGAGAAGGAAACTCAATGAATTAGCTATTCCAAGAGGTTTCTTGGCCCTGATCTCTCATTTCACACTTCATACCTAATTTGCACTTAATATGGGTTATTCTTTTTATTTTGGGGGGCGGGGGGTGATGGTTATTCTTTTTAAAAGTCCGTGCCTAGTGCCATAAACATTTCCCTGAGACTCCAGCCTGCAGGGAAAATTCAAGACCTCCGCCCAGGCCAGGCCCCATCTGCCCTGGCCCTGCAGTGGATGGCAGGATGATAAACACACATACACACACACACATACACATACCTAAAAACAGTTTCTAGAGGCTTGTTCTAGGATGGCTCAAGCCCAAGCCAAAAGCTGTCACTCCTCCACCCTGCAAAATGAACAGAGAAATGAAAACTATGCACCCAGAGTACCAAAACTTGAAAAGTATTTTGTGCATTATTTGCCAAATGGGCAATGTAACAGTAACACATCATGGCAAAAGTTTTCATCCACACTAAGGAATAACTCTACCATTTTTAAGATTAAACCCGGTCTAAAAATCTTCTGTAAAAAGACATCAGGTCCTGAATACTCGCATCCAGAGACTTAGCACTCAGTTTAATAAAATAATGAAAATGCTGCTCAGTCAGTAAGAAACTCAATCTAATGTTTGGCTTCAGAAAAGTCTTTTCTGTGAAGGGTGGATTTTAAGAAATGAGAAATGTCTAATATGATTTCTGAAACTACAGCTAGTCAGAAAAACATTTCACTTTTCTTTATTCCCAGAATATACAAAAACAAGAGCAACCTTTTCTTGACATCCTTCTGGAAAAACAACTCCTTGGAATAAGTAACTGAAGAATGGTCCTGCCTCCGCCACAGGAGAGGTATGAGGATCAAATATACAAAAATAGCTTGGTTAATGGTGAAGTGATGTGCAAACAAGCACAAAGTCTCATCACTCTGTAGTTTATTTTCACAGATCACAGTTGTCAGGGGAAATTCCCATCAGAAATAAAAGAATGAAGAATTCTCCTAGTGTTTGCAACTCTACATGTTGGGAAATCAGGATTTCAGTGAACCTTGAAAATTCAAGACACCAGATAAACAAAGAGCTTGTATTTGTCCTTTAAAGAAAGGTGGAGCTTTAGAGGGTGGCAGGCTTAGCTTTTAATGCCTAATGGCCTAACACAACAAAAGGTAAACCTGAGCTTCCCGCATGATGGTTTTCCAGGTATTGAAAAAGTCTGATGCAGTCTGTTTTGTAAGCAATGATTAAAGACAAAAACCTTACCTATAAAGTTAACAGTTGGCATACCATGCCTCTTCCTGACTCCACAGGTACAAAATCATAAATTCTCAAAGATGTGAAACCAAGCAATTGTGCTATCTTGTAAAAAGCCTTTGAAACAAGTGAATTTCAGCAAAAATGATATATGGTGTAAGAACATGGCATAAAGTCATAAAGGCCACCCTGACGTCATCCGTGGCAGGTGCCTACTGACACAGGATACACATACCTCTCAGAAGTCCCTAAATATCACATCCAGGCAGAACAGTGGAGAGAGCAGAGAAAATGGGGATTTTTGAAATATTAATAAAAATTCAAAGATTGTCTTGAGTGGGGGAAAATGATGGTTGATGTGCTCAAAGTTCTGGTATTTTTAGAGATAATTTTCATCACTTATTAATGCTTTATCTCAAAGAACAAGATCACCACTCAGCAGAAGCTGAAACCACAGATTTATTTAGCATGTAAGACACACATCATCTTCTAACCTGTGTAAAAGTTCCTCTGGAAGCTTCCTGCTCAAATTAATTCAATGTACCATTTTATCTCCAACAGGTAGATAAGGTCCTGCCTTGGTATTCCTAAGCATGCTTGTCTTAGCTCACTCTCTAAAAAGGCAACTCAATTTTGGCCATAATAAACACACATCTCCTCCCCATCCACGTCACCCCCTCTTCCCCACTGCACCCTCACACAGGGAGGTACCAGCCCTAGCTCTACATGGACAGCCACTACATTTCACCAACCATTCCTGTCTCTCTACACTTTCCTTTCCTTTCCTTTCCATGACAACGAGGGTCACTATTTTTCTTTGGTACCAAATCCATATCAGGCATAGTGCTAAGTGCTTTACACTTAATTCAAACCTCACAAACATCCAGTGAAATGAGGGTCAAGGAAGTTAAGACTCATGCCAACAGTCACATAGGAAAAGGCAACCGAGAAATTTAGACCAGAACTTTCCAACTCTAGGGTCCTTGGCTCTTTGTTCTTTGCACATCTCTACATCACATTAGGAATGAGAGTGATGAGCCTGATTGACTGTGAAGGGCCCTTCTAGATCTGACAGTTATTTCCAATAGTTTAATCTCTGGGTCCAGAATTCCATGTGTCTGAACTCATGCTGCCCCTGCCTAATCCTTTGCCTGTGGCAAGCTCTGGGTGAGAAAGGTCAGGGATCAGCACAACAGAGCAGCTCTGGCACTTGTATGAGTTTGCTTCTGTCTGTCCAGTGTCTCACACACAGCCTGGGGCTCTGTGGCCTTCTGTCACCTGCCTGCCGGCACACCTGCCAGCCCTCCCCATTCCTTTCATCCAAAAACACAGATCATCCCCTAGCCCGTGTCTAGGAGAAAGGTTTAGAAAACAGTCGAGACTAAAAACTGCAAGCTAATATATGCTGACACTCTACTTGATGCTTTATGTGCTCAGCAAGGTCTCAAAAATCCCCTTATCTATGTATTTTTTTTCTTCACTTATTGGCACACATATCGAGTACCTTCTGTATATCAGGCACTGTACTGGGTTCTGGGAGACCACATCAGCCACATTTCTATATACCTATGAAAAAGGCTCGGACAGGGTAAGTGGCTTGTGGAGCAAGGTACAAAGTGGGGGAGGGCAAAGATTTCAACATCTGTCATAAGCTTGAAACGATGATAAGGTGATAACATTCCCAAGAACATCTCCAATGGCTCGATACTCAGTAATACACAAAGTACTTTCCCATACATTATCTCATTTAACTCAACAAGTCTATGATTTGTTTTAAAGAAAATAGTTTCCTCATATTCCCAAATGCTGACTAGTCCAATAAAAGTCATTTTATCAAGAGTAAGTCTAAGTACATCTTCTAGCTTTGGATGAGTCATAAACCTTCAAGCAGAGGGATGGAAACTTTCTTCCCTTAAATAATAGATAAGCCTAATACATCCATCTGCCCAAAAACTATCATGAGAACAAGTCAGCTCTCAAAGAGCAAATATTCTATTACCAAACTGAGACTATTTCTTAAGCCACCAACTGTAATTCAATTCAACATACACTCTTCTCTATGCCCAACTTTATTCACTTTTCTCTCTTACATAAAGTATACACTCCTGTATACTTTATACACAGTCTGGTAGTTAGGTAGGGGATGGAGAAAGGAGATAGGAAGAAAAAAAAAATGGAGGCCCTTTCCAGTCTAGAGGGAGTAGTCTGATGCTAGGTAGGTGGATAAGCAAATCCCATACTGCCACAGTGTTTCCTAAGAAATCCTAAATCTAGATTTTTTTTTTCATAGTCACCTGAATTTTTAGATGCTGTCACCTGACCCAATTTCGTGTTTGTTTTAAATACATTCAGGGCCCAGTGTGACAGGTCTACAAACCAAATTCAGGCTGCAGACAGATGACATGGAACAGCTAGATTAGGAGAGTAAAAAGCACCGTTAAGAGGTTAACATTTCCAGATCTGTAAGAGAAAAGCAAAAGGGAGATGCTGTAAATGGGACTGTGAAGTGAGGAAGGATGATAGGAGTTTCTCGCCTGCGGAACATTTCCCAGGGCCTCTTTCACAGGGGTGTGCCACCAGACAAGGTTCTAAATGACTGTTACTTACACAGAGCCTGGCACCTAGGACACAGCCAGTGCTTGTAAGCATGCTTTTACACCTAGTGGTACAGAAATAGCTCAGATGGGCCTGCCACACTAGCTGTGTAACCTCTGGCAAGCTATTTACATCTCTGTGCCTCGCTTTCTTCATCTGTAAAATGTGCTGGCATAGGCAAGCTGCAATAAACGTCAGCTGTTATTATTGTTACAGAGGTGGTGAGAGGCTTTCCAACGTAAAATGTGATAAATGAGAAAAGAAAAGCTCCAAAGGCTGTGAACACAAGCCAAAAAGTTTAGCAAAGTATTTTCGAACAGTTTAATCTGATTCTAGGCATATAACTTACCCCATCTGCACCCGAAATGCTTGGTAGGATATAAAAAAGCAAAACCACTTACCTCAGAGAATTTGGGGATAAATGTATTCTGTATGCAATGACGTGTACAATAAATATACCAATCATCGGCCCAAATATTAAGTATAAAATTTCAATTCACAAAACACACATATGAGACCGCCCAGAAGCACATGAGAAAGTGGCAGCCCCTTGTTGCTCACACCTCAGGAACTGTGCTAACAACTCCCACTGCTTGGCACTTGTCCATCCATCATCAGCTTCCAACGTGCTTTCACACCCAACGGGCTCTCTGGTCCTCACGTCCACCGGAGACAGCGAGTTCAGACAACTGTGTCCCCACTTGGAAACAGGGTCTCTCATCTCCTAACGCAAAGCACATCCCCATGTATCACCCTCCCCACCTGTAGTAAGTAGCACGTAAATGCAAGGGAGGAAGGCTTAGAAAAATCTTAAGTTAGGAGTCCACTGAATTCTTTTTAGTTTCCAGTCATTACCTATTAATGTGGCTAGAACAGGCAGATGGAGGGCTAGCATTATAGCAAATGAAAAGCAGAAAGTAGCCCTACAATTACCCTAATGTTTCTAATGGAGCTACACAATGGGCCTAGAATTATTACAGAAGGGAGAAAATGTATTAGACACCTCTGAAACTTTGAAATGGTGTTATACAGGATCTGGGTGAATGAGCAGAAAGTATTTAAAGAAGATTAAGATGAAGTCTGCATTTGGTGTCCTACTTAATTTGCACGAAAATATTGGGCTTGTCACCTTCAGCTGCCTTCTTGGTGCTTCCACGGGGTCGTCAAAGCGCGCAGAGCCCACAGCCTTATATCTCTGTACCACTAACAGCAGAAGGGGCCAGGTCACCCACCCCTAACAGGGGCCGCATCCCCTCCAGTCCACAGGCAGTCACCCTGCAGGGAGCCACGGGAGGGGAGCCGGGCTTCCCCATGGGTCGTGTGATGTGACGCCATGACTTCCTCAAATGAGAACAGAAACTGCTCTCCATACATTCCCTGGAAAAATAACTGCCCCCCAAGCCCAACTACCTCAGCAAACCTCCTTGTCTATTCCAGGAACTTCAAAAGTATAGCTATTTGATGTAAGTATTTGCTATCAATAAGAGAGAGGGTTCTAACTTAGGAATCCTAAAATCATCGACCCTGCCAACCCAATTTCCTCATTTATAGAAGGGAAAGTGAGTGCTGGAGAGGGGAAGTGGCTTTATTGAAGACAACCCAGTAAGCTAGTGGGCCGGTCTCAAATGCCTGTGGTATCACAGGACCACCCTCCATCTCCTGAAACACCTGGGAAGCATCCTCAGCAATTCTTAGCCTTGCAGAGGCCCCTTCCTCAACCCCCCCTCCCCAGGCTCTTCTGTTCCCAACGGTTTTTGAGTACCTGGTCTCCCCAGCTTTTTTCCCAGCCCTCCACCTGGCTCCTGCTGAAGACAAGTACGCCTCTCATCTCAGAGGTCTCTACCTCTCACAAGAGCAGCGAGACAACGGGTAATGGAAGCAACAAACCCAAGAGCATTTAAAAGCTTCCAGAACTTTACAAACTCGTTGCCTGTGGCCCACAATGTTGTCTCATTTCTTTTCTGAGGAAGTTACTAGAGCTTCTGCTTCTTTTTTTTTTAAAGGGTATTTATTTATTTATTTATTTTTATAAATTAATTTTTTATTGTTCAATTTGCCAACATATAGAATAACACCCAGTGCTCATCCCGTCAAGTGCCCCCCTCGGTGCCCTTCACCCAGTCACCCCCACCCCCCGCCCACCTCCCCTTCCACTACCCCTAGTTCGTTTCCCAGAGTTAGGAGTCTTTCATGTTCTGTCTCTCTTTCTGATATTTCCCACACATTTTTTTCTCCTTTCCCCTTTATTCCCTTTCACTATTTTTTTATGTTCCCCAAATGAATGAGACCATATAATGTTTGTCCTTCTCAGAGCTTCTGCTTCTATTCCTAAAACCAGAGATGAAGCTCCACCCCTCCATTCCCTAAGAAACCATCTTCCCAATCCACCCAGCACCCCACCCCTCCATCTCCCAGCCTGAGCAACAGGAGCGGGCATTTGGAGGAGGCGCACATCTACTTCATAGGGCAGCTCTCCCTCTAAGGAAAGGCTTCCTTCCAGCTTTTTCTCACCCAATCACCACAAAAACACGTAAGATTAATAGGAAAGAAAGGCACTAGTAAGAAATCTCCTCTTTGTCTGACATCTCAGAGAACATTCGGAAGCTCTTCTCAGTCTCTCCAGGATCCCATTTGGTATCCAACTCATCATCAACTCCAAGTTCACCAACACTGTCTCCAAAACAACCAGTCACCAATTCCTGGAGGGTGGGTGATGGATAAGTGAGTGGGGGACCTGCTAGGACCTCTCTCTTGGCCCCCACTTTTCAAGAAACCTGGAGGAGCAGAAGTCTCTTCTTAATACCCTTATTTCTGGTCCTGGGCCCACCTCCTTCATTTCACCGGCAGGTGCCCAGCCTCTAGCACCACCCTAAATTCTCAAAAGTATTTTTTTAAAAGATTTTATTTATTTATTCATGAGAGACACAGAGAGATAGAGAGGCAGAGACACAGGCAGAGGGAGAAAGGAGGGAGCCCAATGCAGGACTTGATCCCGGGATCATGACCTGAGCCGAAGGCAGACACTCAACCACTTAGCTACTCAGGTGCCACTAAATTCTCAAAAGTATTAATGCAATCTTAAATTCCTATGTAGACTTTTGAGCAAGAATGCCACATCCTCCCACACCTCAGCATATACCCCAGTCAGCTCCCAGGCCCATCTCCCCTATATTATCTCCCTCTCCCTCTCATAGGTTTCAAATTTAAAATCTCAACTTTATTTCAATTTTTTTAATCCAGGCAGCCCATCGCTGTGGCATGGGGGCTTCTTTTCCCCGCCACCCGATGGCCTCGTGAACTGGGTTTATGTGGTGGCTGGAATGAGCATCCTGTTTGGCCAATCCTACCCTTCTCTGAAATGTCTGGGAAACTAATAAAAGGCAGAAAAAGATTTCTTTTGGTTTCCTGGAACATCTACTTTGGTTTACTTGCAAAATGTAAAAAATCACTAGGGAGTTTCATTCTACCTATTCAGGAGAACGTGGAGCCCAAATGTTTGCAAAAAGAATCATACGAGACCTCTATTCAGACACCTTTATGCTACTTCTCTGTTCACAAGCTGACGGACTAATCCTACTTCAGTGAAAAAATGGATGGGAAGGACAGTTTCATGTACAGACACACATCATTTTATTGTGCTTCTCTTTACTACAGTTTGCACGTTACTTTTTTTTTTTTTTAAACAAATTGAAGTTTTGTGACAACCCTGCATCAAGCAAGTCTATGGGTACCATGTTTCCAACAGCACCAGCTCGCTGCATGTCTGTGTGTCACATTTCGGTAATTCTCGCAATATTTCAAGCTTTTTCCTTATTACTACCTTTGCTATGATGGCATGTAATCAGTTACTGTCACTCTCTGAAAGCCCAGATGACAGCATTTTTTTAGCAATGAGGTGTTTTTTAAGTAAGGTGTGCACATTGTCTTAGACATAATGCTTAACTGCACAACTTAGACGGTAGTATAGTATAAACATAATTTTATATGCACTGAGAAACCAAAAAATTCATTTAACTTGCTTGTGATATTTGCTTTATTACAATAGTCTAGAACCGAACCTGCAACAGCTCCATATAAAATTAAAAGATGAAATGTATTCGGTTATCCCTGTTTTATTAACAAAGAAACAGGCTCGGAGAGGATAGTTTGCCCAAGATCACACAGCTATCCTATAACAGACTCCGGTCTGCAGACTCCCAAGACAACATTCTTTCTTTCTCCCATACCACCCTGCTTCATGAAATCCCAGAGGCTGACACTCCTGTTTATTATTTCCTATTTTGTGGCACTGATGCCTACCGTCCCTTGAAGATCCACAAGGACAAAAGCACTGGTACTGTTTCTTTCACACAGTACGACTTAACACAGAACCACAGATTTTGCCCACAAGGACAATGCCACTGAAAATTAAATCAATCCTCCCTGCTAGCCTAGTATCCTGTTAGTGTTTCATAGACATTAGTAATGCCACTGTTGGCTAGTTACGGAGTATCTCAACAGGCAACAATGCAACTACACTTCTTTGACATTTAGAGTTCAACTTTGATGTGTCTTACATGTCACTGAAGGAGCTTGCTTATGGCTGTGGGACACCCCGCAAGCGCAGAGGACATGGAATGAAAGGAGCAGAGCTGCTAGACAGGATAGGGGTAAAAAAATGGTTGGGAAGAGAAAGGAGGGAAGAACCCCTAGCTCCCTTCTTGTATTCCTAAGATGAACATCGAGGTGCAACAATAATTTAACCTCCATGAAAGAGAGCCAAAGACAAGGAAAGAGAAGACGGGAGTTAATAACAAACATGTCCCATTGTGCTAATAGGCCAATCAACTCTGGGGGGTCCAGGAGGTATTTACTGCAAGTAGATGACAAATGACAGAACTGAAGCTTGGAGACACAGGCTATCTTATTCAGGATCAACAAGCTAGTCAGTAACAGCAAGGGGACAAGGACCCAGGTTCGCTGACTCTGGGGCACGGCTCTTCCTGGGCAGAGGAAGAGATGCAGAGGAGAGGCATTCCTCACCCAGGGGTGAGGTCACTAGGTTTCTAGGTCCCATCCTACTGGCCACTTGCTATCCAGGAATAGAGAAAAGAGAGCCCCAGGACAAAGAGAAGAAAAGTGTGGCACTTCTAAAGGAGGCGTTTACTGTTCAGTACCAGATGATTATGGCCATATAGGAAATAAGGCCCAGGCCTTTTAGTTTTTCAAGTTAGAAATCTGATTTTGTGAAAAATCTCCCAGCTTTTAAGTGTTTGTTCTACATTTTTAAAAACACTATGCTGGTCAAATTAAATACATACAGAGAAAACTGAGCTCACAGGTAGCCAGTTTCTAAATCTGATGCAAATGTAAAATAAAGAGCCCGACTAAATGGCTAGTTCCTAAGAGATCACAGATACATGGAGTCATTGGTGCTATAAATTCATATGCCCACCAAGCATTGCTCTAATGCATACACATTACTATTTTTCAAATACATGGAGATGCTATTACAAAAAAATTGAAAGCTATTTGCATGGTTAACTAGATCCATTGTAGCTTTCCGTAAGTACTCATTTTCCCCCCAACAAACTGATAGTAAAAATATAACCACTATCATTTAAATCTTTGTAATTGTTTTCACTGGAAAGAAAAAAAAAGTCATGTTCTAAAAAGACTGGAAATAATCTCTAAAGTCCACATTTTTAATTCCATGACTACATGCTGCAGAGAAGTTAAGAGACTGGAGAAGACAGACAACCCCCCTAACCACACCAAGGTATATACTCAAAACTCACTACTCACTACCCACATGGCCATCATGAACTCATCATGAACCGTATACCACCTAACTGCTAGAATGACAGCAAGATAGCCAACGATTCTGCCCATATTTATCAGACCCCCTCCCAAATATTTCTTGAACAACCCTACTGCAGGTAAGCAAAACAAGAGAAACAAAAACAGATACACCAAGGACTATCATCAAGCTTTTATGGCACTGGGAAAAATCAGATATTCGGCACAAATAATTGCAAATTCATAACTGACCAGTATGGCTAAGACATCTGTAAAGGTAAGAATGCCAGTTTAAGAGAATTTGGCTTGTTCCAGGCTAGCCTGAAAGACCTCCAAGAAGTGCTGATTTGATGGTGCTGAGGTCTTCCGGGCAATAGAGGTTAACGAGCTATGTGGGCATGTGGTGGGAGGGATGGGACATTCCAGCAAAGGGCCTCAGTGGGTGGCAACATGGTATTTCCCAAGAACTGAAAGGCCAACGTGACTGAAACCAAGTCAGTGAGGACATCTGAGGAGATGAGGCCAAAGAGGCCACAGGAGAGCAAGGAGTCCCACTCACAAGGTGTGGGATGTCACTGGAAGAGAGAAGGCAGCGTGGGCGCCTCCCCCAGGGCCTACCTCCTAGCATGTATACAGGAAATAACTGGTAAGGTTGGCAGGGGATGCCAGAGACGTGAGCAGCTGGGTCTCCAAAGGCCTCATGAAATATGCTGGAGAGTGGGAACTTCATGTGGGGAATGATGGGCTGCCCTTGAGCGATCTAGGCATACTTAACGATGACTCAGCACGGAGAATGGATGAAAAAAAATGCAAGGCTGGGAACGGAAAACCCAGCAAGAAGATTGCTGCAGTAATCCAGGAAACAGATGGCCGTGGCCCCCACTCGGGTGGCGGGAGGGGAATGCAAAGAAGGAAGTGGGGTCTTAAAGGAGGAGGCAGATTTGACAGGCCTAGGTTCCTCGTCAGCTCTGGGACAGGACGAGGAGCGGGGAGCTCAGGAGGACTGCCAAGTTCCAGTGTGGGCCCTTCGGTGCAGGGTGCTGTGGCTGATTGAAGAGGAGCTGGTCCACAGCCTCAATTCACGTTGCGCACTCAGTCTGTGGCACTGCTGGGTCACCCAAGGGGAGCTGTCAAAGAGGCCGTAAAGAGTTCTGGGCTGGGACAAGCAATAGCACTGTGAGGTAGGTCAGAGACAAACCAGTCAGCAAGGGTTGGCCAAAACAATTCAAGTCTGTCCTCTACACGGAAAACCGAGAAAAAGGAGAACCAGCAGGAAGAGTATGTTGCCACTGAAGCCACGGGAAGAGAGTTGAGAATGGCCAACCATGTCAAATTCGAGAAGGAATGACAAATCCCAGCAACGTGTTCTGCTGAAGGACTTTGATCATAAACTGTATGTTTTTTGTTTTGTTTTTTCACTGTCCATCTCCTCCTAATACTTGTATCAACAACATCAAAGGTTTGTCCCGCGTTGTATGTCCACTGGCCCGCAGAGGACTTGTTGCAGAGGTCCTGCAAGATCTCTGTTGAAAAAATTGAGGATGCACGCAGGAATGTGTCTCAGAAGGAGAAACTGCAGTCGCAGGGGGCAGGACCAATCCCCAGGGCAGAGGCAGTGCAATAAGGATGGGATCCAGGGAGACAGGAACAGGGGTCAGCTGGTCTTGAATGACACAAACACTGAGTAAAATCATTTCCTATCAGTCCTCTCTTCCCCGAGAATTAGAGATCATAAAATCCCCTCCCATGAGTTGCTGCATTGTGCAGATGGGTTCACCAAACCAGGATGCTCCCATTCCCACCCATACTGTACCACAGGATATCTATGAGTAAGTAGGCTGGGAATGAGGCTTCTCCGAGGATTCCAATTCCAATCCTCTGGAGCATAAGCACTGGGATCTCAAGAAGTTGTTTCATCCCGGTAACTGACTTTGTAGCACGGTGACAGTGGTGAAGACAAGTCAACATACAAACATTTGCCCTTACAAAACAGGGAAATTGGATGGGTTTATTTACTTTAATAATTCTTCATTTTCAAAAACAGCACGAGACTGAAGAGGCAGATGCCTTGGTTCATATAAAACCCAATTCAATTTACAAATCTTGATTTCAGGGCGCCTGGGTGGCTCAGCATGTTGTGTCTGCCTTCAGCTCAAATCATGATCCCAGGGTCCTGGGGTTGTGTCCTAATCGGACTCCCTGCTCAGTGGGGAGCCTGCTTCTCCCTCTCCCTCTTCTGCTCCCCCTGCTTGTGCTCTCTCACTTGCTCTCTTTCTTTCTCAAATAAATAAAATCTTTTAAAAAATTTTTTTTGATTTCAAAGTGCATTTGGCATCTACCTTTCACTGAAAAAAGATCTGCTCCCCATTTTCCCCACAACAACAGACTACATTAACTATGTCCTAATTAAATGTTCTAAATCTGGAATGAAACCCACTTGGGAGGGGGATGGGACTGGAAGAGAGAGAGAGAGAAGAGGAAAAAGCCTTCATAAAACTGCCCTAATTTACTTAGTATCAAGGGCCCAGTTGACCTTTATACAGCTTTAAATCAATCACTTAGCTGGGACACACCTTCTTTCTTTCAAAATGAGAAGACCTTGGATAAGATGAGACTTAACAGAAAGGACTTTCAATAAACAACCACCACAAGCATCAGAAGAATGTTTGTCCTGAGGGCTGCCAAGGAAGGTTAAATGATGGAATGACGACAAGGTTCTGGACCAGGAGCCTGAAGAAACGTATAAGCCACTGGCTTGCAGGGTAGCAGGATCACCATCTTCTCCATCCTGCTCACTATTCCCATCCCTTCCAGCCACCCCTCAGCGTTCAGCGCCACCTCATGTCTAGATGTCAGCAATCAATACAGACCTGAGAAAGTAATGCTACTCCTGTTTTGGAAAGGTGCAAAGAGGGGGAAGGAGCAAAACTCCTGGGTTGGAGTGGAGCTCTTATCACCAGCTGGAGCAAGTGACTTAACTGCTAGAGTTTCCTTATCAGGAAACTGGGGAAGGTAACAGTACCCTCATCACAAGATCCCTGTGAGGATTCAATGGGTTAATGATTTTTTTTTAAGATTTTATTTATTTACTCCTAAGAGGCACAGTGGGAGAGGCAGAGACACAGGCAGAGGGAGAAGCAGGCTCCCTGCAGGGAACCCGATGCAGGACTTGATCCCAGGACCCCAGGATCATGCCCTGAGCCAAAGGCAGATGCTCCACTGCTGAGCTACCCAGGAGTCTCTGGGTCAATTATTTTAAATCATTTGAAAGAACCCCTGGCCAACAGCTGGGACACATTTCCCAACCACCACTACTTTGACCTTGAGCTTGACCACCGTCTACCATGGGGTTAAATTTCCCTGTGGGCAAAATGCTGGGATACATGAGCTGATCTCCGGAAGATCCCCACTGGCTTCACTCCTCTATGATTCTTTGAATCCTATTACAACTCTCTACATCCTCCTAAGGCTCTGAGCCCTCAGCCCAGCAGAAGGGAGGGACAGTAGTGGTGGTTCTCCTTTGCGTCCCAAGAAGGCGTCCTTGCGCCTGAGCATCACTTCCTCCCAATCACAGGCTGGCCCAGCGTCCTGCGGTCCACCCAGCCAACACACAGACCGTTCAGAGGCAACCGTGTTCATCATGACGCTTGGAGCTGTGCAAACAGCACAGGTGTGAGAGAAGGACACACTTCACAGGAAAGAAACCAGACAGGAAGGGACAAGGGACAATTGGAAGACAAAGGCAAACACGAAAGGCCAGAAATACACTGGGCCTTAACGAGGTTATTTAGTGTCCTTCATCTATAGCAGTTAAGAACACTGCAAGTGACACAAGGTGGCTCTCTGGAGCAAGGGAATGTTCCCGACTTTGAAACACAGCTCTGCTTCAGGGACTTGGCCTCCCTTCAAGCCCAGGAGGACCCTTCCTTCCAATGGGGGGATCGGGGGGAGCAGAGGCTACTGAGTGACCAGGTCTCAAAGGTAAGCACCCTTCTCAGGAAGCAGTCGCTCTCTGGACACTTTTATAACCCCCACTCTGCCCAAAACTAAAATCAGTGTTCAGGATGCTTAAGTCCCCTTTCCTTTCTGAGCCTCAGTTTCCACTTTTGTAAAATGGAAAAGGGAGACACTCAAGCCAGCTAATTCACAAGTTTCCTAGCAGCATGAAATTAAAACTGTAATATTCCATCAGTGATTTCCATTTTGCAGGAGGAAAGGGGGTTTTTTTGTTTGTTTGTTTGATGATATACCCAAGAAAGCTGTTAATTATGTGCTGCTTTCTGCCTGAAGCTGGGTCTCAGCGTTGGAGTCCCCAGTCTACCAGTACCTCGGGGGCACAGGGTAACAGTTTAACCTCTCTGTGCTTTTGACTGCCGGCAGAGAGTAGGAATCGGAGGAGTAACCGTTCTCCGGGGGCTGTGGTCAGGACTAATTTGGTCAACTTACATCAAGTATAAAGTATTTACAACTGTGCCCGCGACGTGGTCAAAAGTTGTTTCAGTGCGACTATCCTCCAAGTTCTGTAGGAACAGGCAGGGGGCGGCGGCAACAGGCAAGCTGGCGGGGAGGGCAGCGGGGAAGGGCTGCGGGCGCCACGGGCGGGGGCTGTGACCGTGTCCCCGCAGCATCCCTGACCCGGGCACCAAGGGGAGCCGCCCGCTGCCCCCGCTGTCCACACCGCCCGCTCACCCGCCCACACCCGCCGTCCACACCGCCCGATCACCCAACCGCACCCGCCGTCCTCACCGCCCGCTCACCCGCCCACACCCGCTGTCCACACCGCCCGCTCACCGGCTCACACCCTCCGTCCACACCGCCCGTTCACCCGCCCACACCCGCCGTCCACACCGCCCGCTCACCCACCCGCACCCGCCGTCCTCACCGCCCGCTCACCCGCCCGCACCCGCCGTCCACACCGCCCGCTCACCCACCCGCACCCTCCGTCCACACCGCCCGCTCACCCGCCCACACGCGCCGTCCACACCGCCCGCTCACCCGCCCACACCCGCCGTCCACACCGCCCGTTCACCCGCCCACACGCGCCGTCCACACCGCCCGCTCACCCGCCCACACCCGCCGTCCACACCGCCCGTTCACCGGCTCACACCCTCCGTCCACACCGCCCGCTCACCCACCTGCACCCGCCGTCCACACCGCCCGTTCACCTGCGCACACCCTCCGTCCACACCGCCCGCTCACCCACCCGCACCCGCCGTCCACACCGCCCGTTCACCGGCTCACACCCTCCGTCCACACCGCCCGCTCACCCACCCGCACCCGCCGTCCACACCGCCGGTTCACCCACCCGCACCCGCCGTCCACACCGCCCGCTCACCCGCCCACACCCGCCGTCCACACCGCCCGCTCACCCGCCCACACCCGCCGTCCACACCGCCCGCTCACCGGCCCACACCCGCCGTCCACACCGCCCGTTCACCGGCTCACACCCTCCGTCCACACCGCCCGCTCACCGGCCCACACCCTCCGTCCACACCGCCCGTTCACCCGCCCACACCCGCCGTCCACACCGCCCGCTCACCCACCCGCACCCTCCGTCCACACCGCCCGCTCACCCACCCGCACCCTCCGTCCACACCGCCCGCTCACCGGCCCACACCCGCCGTCCACACCGCCCGTTCACCGGCTCACACCCTCCGTCCACACCGCCCGCTCACACGCCCACACGCGCCGTCCACACCGCCCGCTCACCCGCCCACACCCGCCGTCCACACCGCCCGTTCACCCGCCCACACGCGCCGTCCACACCGCCCGCTCACCCACCTGCACCCGCCGTCCACACCGCCCGTTCACCGGCTCACACCCTCCGTCCACACCGCCCGCTCACCCACCCGCACCCGCCGTCCACACCGCCCGTTCACCGGCTCACACCCTCCGTCCACACCGCCCGCTCACCCACCCGCACCCGCCGTCCACACCGCCCGTTCACCTGCGCACACCCTCCGTCCACACCGCCCGCTCACCCACCCGCACCCGCCGTCCACACCGCCGGTTCACCCACCCGCACCCGCCGTCCACACCGCCCGTTCACCGGCTCACACCCTCCGTCCACACCGCCCGCTCACCCGCCCACACCCTCCGTCCACACCGCCCGCTCACCCGCCCACACCCTCCGTCCACACCGCCCGCTCACCCGCCCACACCCGCCGTCCACACCGCCCGCTCACCCGCCCGCACCCGCCGTCCTCACCGCCCGCCGGCTGCACCCGCCGTCCTCACCACCACCGCCCCCCCGCACCCGCCGTCCCCCGCCCAGGCCCGTGGGCGTCCGCAGGGCAGCGCCGACCTGGAGGCCCGGCACCAGCGGCCCAGCCTGCGTCCGAACCCCACACAGAGCCCGCCCCGGAGCGCGCCGCGCACAGCGAGGGCACAGATGAAAGAACAAAGTGTTGAGTTTCCTTTATTAATCACAGCACAATCCGCACAAGCAGCTGCTATTAAGAACAGCTGCGGCTGCTAAAAGGGTGGTCTTGAAGCAGCCTGCAAAGTGCTTACAAGTTGAATATCGGTACCAGGCACGTGCAGACTCGCAGCCTGTTGGCTGGGTTCCTCCTGCTGACCCGCGAGCCCCTCTCTGGACCAGAAATCCTACTGCCTCCACACCCTGGGACTCGGCAGCGAGGGGCCCGGGGGAAGGCTTTTTAGAATGAGCATAACACAGAGAACCTGGAGAGAGCCTCAGGTTCCAGACTGGAGTTGGATCCCATGGAGTCAACCGTTTAGTGACTGTGCCTTACTTTACTGCCCTTGTCCTTGGGTTTCTTCCTCTGTGAGGGGCAAACACCACACCTACTTCAGAAGGTGGTTGTGAGCTGTCCATATAGAAGTATTTTGGGAACTGAGCGGGGCTAGACACAAGGAAAGCCTTGGTATCATCTCATGAAAGCTGCAGTTTGACCCCGTAAGTCATCTAATACAGGACTCACTGTTTCAAGGGTGAAACCAGAGATTCACAGACTGACTACAAAGGGCCTTCTGAGAACCTATAATCCAACCTTTCTACACTGTCCTCCTCCCTGCTAATCCCTGCATACTGTGAGCAAGGCCCTAAGCCAAAGGGCCTTAGCCAAAGGGTCCACCTGGGAAACCTCTACCTGCAGGAAGCCCATTCCTCCCCGCTCAGGCCGCATCTGCACAGAGACCATTCCTCCCTGGACAGGCCAAAGCAGACTGGCTATCATTTAAGCAGCCCGGAAAGCTGCTTTCAAATTTACCCCCGTCTAAGGGTCTCTGTACCTGCTGTGCTGTCTCCTGGAATACTCTGAACTGACTTAAGTCTTCCTTTCAGATGGTTGGCTCCGACTCATCTTTCCTTCAAAGGTCTCGGCTTCACCGAGGCCTCCTCTCCCACTCCCCTCCAGCCTACCCAGTTTCACCCTCCATCATAACTTTCCATGCTTCCGTTTTTAACAGCGTGTGTCCCTACGTACTTGCATACTTAATTCTTGTTGAATCCCCCAGAGCATGTTAGTCCCACGGAAGCACTGACCTTGCTTCTCTTACTCACCACCCGATGCACTTACACAGCGTAGTAATTAACACAAGTCTGCGGTAGGCGTTCCCACCTATGCTAACCGAATTTATGAATGAATGCTTACACGATTCGGCACACGCTGTAGATATTCAAACACTAGTCTCCGGAGAAGCAAAAACCTACACAAAAATTATACCACCTCCCATTACTGACTTAACTGGCCAAAAGTAACCATGTCTTCTTGAGTGCAGGAAAAAATATTAAAAATAAGCAAACTGAACAATAGCTCCCCATGCTAGCTTGGTTCATAGCAGCACTGTACCTAGTTATCTGTCCCTCTATCTTGTGCGGAGGACACTGATGAAAAGACACTTAACAAGAAACGGGCAGCTATTTCCTAGAGACAGGGTCTCACATAACAGGATAATTACAAATGTCTTTAAAGAGATCCCTCAGCTGGCAAGGAACACCGTCACGGACCCTAAGAACCAGCGAGGCAAGGCCTAACCTTCACATCTGGAAAATGCAGACCTATGGGGCATGTACTTACCCATTCCAACCTCCAAGGGGAGAGCAGAGAAGCCCAGAGAGGAATGAAAACAGCTACCCTCACCCTAGTCTGGGAAAACAGACTCACCCCAGCAACCTGTGAAAGAGGTCTAAAGGCAGAAAAGCACACAAGCTCTTTGCAGACCACGTGCTATAGCAGAAGACACTTGAGAGCCGGGTTGCGTCCTATTCTACAACTTACTCCATGACCTCCAACTCCTCCCAGGGTCTCAGGACCCCCATCGGTGAATGGAGGGGTCAATAAATCCTACACAACCCTTCTCAGAGGCCTGCCAGAGAATAATACCAAACACATCAAATGTGGACATGTATTATAACCAATAAAGCACTGCACAAAGATAACTTATTATTACTGATGGCAAACAATAGTAGTTTATAAAAAGAATTGCTTGAATTCAGATTCCAGAGTAGGCATCTGGAAACCTGGGGGTTGACTGACAGGCATATGAAACGCCTTCGTGGAAAAGATGACTCACGCCCTCTGCGTTTGGTAAAGCCCCAAAGGTGGAACTTCCATGCAGGAGTTCCATGTGGACCCCGAGTGGGGAAGAAAAGCCAGTGTCTACAGAAAAGGGGACATTCCCACAACGCACTGTTTGTTGCTCTGGGTCAAAAAGCTACGGCAAATAGATGGCACATTTCTTAAATTGCCCTACGATAAGTCTCACGGTTATTATTCTTGGAATCTAGAAAAAAAAACTCCCCTACCAAGTAAAAAGATCAGATCAAAGATTTTCTTGACTCCAGCAAGGACGATGTAACATGGCTTTCCAGAAGGGAAAATTCTGAGAGACAATGTCAGAAGGTGCTCACTCCTTAAACTGAGGCTGAAATAAGCTTCAGGCTGAGTGAATCAATCACTTAACACTCTGTGAGCACCTACTGTGTACCTGACCCCAGAGTGCTGCAAAGATAAATAAGCCTTGGATTCTTCAACCTAGCATGGGAAAGAATGTGCTAAGGGCTATAAAAGGGGGACCAGGTGTTAGGAGAACACAGGCAAGTTAAGTTTTTTTTTCTCCTTGGAGAGCCAGAGGAAAGCTTCATGAATCAAGTGGCATTGGAGCTGGAAGAGGCAAACGAAGCCAAGGTAAGATGTTATTGCTTAGAAGCTGAAACTCTTAACTGTCTCTGTGACACAGATTATCTTGACAGGCTGGTGAAACCCATGGAATAATGCAAATAAAAAAATAGTATATGAGGATGAAAATGATAAAAAAAATCACACAGGAATTTAAAGAAAATCAATATTAAAGCAAAAACATACATTTAAAAAGTAAATTTGTGATTGAATGCATGTGATTCTTCACTACTTCATGACATGAAATCTAGCCTAAGAGAGACACTATCATTTCAAAGCAGCAATAAACAATTTGAGATATCTGCAACAATTATAACGTGAAATGAAACTGATTTCTTTTGGCAAGAAAAGGAAAAAACATAGGTACTACTAATACTACTGTGATTTACTCTACCTACTTTTATAATGGAAGAAAAAGGCTATATTCCAGTTAGGGATTAATCAAAATAAAGCTGTAATTTTTCTCATTCAAGTTCACACACTCCATGTTATTATCTGCATGGACCCAGGTTAAGAAATCCTCACAGAGAAAAGAGTCCAAGCTAAGGAAGGAAGTGAGAAGTAGGGGTAGTACTCTGTGACCATCCAGAACTTGCAAAGACACAGCAAGGAGAAGGCCCTGGAAGGCGGATAAAACCCTCAGGAGCCAACAACATCAAGGTTCAGCACCCCCAATTATCAAATCACAGAATGTGCTCTAAGTTCTTGAACAGTATCTACTTCTGGAATAAAAGATGAAAGAAAGAAGCTGGAAGAACATTTGTCCAAGGGCTTTAGATTATAACTCCTTTTTCTAAAGTGTGGTAGATGACAACATATTGATAAATTTACCAAGAGAAACCATGTATCTATATGATGTAAAACTGTGTGCCTGTAAGTATGAGTGGGTATAAGTGTGTGTGTAAACACAGATGTCTAGGAAAAGCGCACGTCAAAATATTAATAGTGATCCGAATTGGGGAATGAATTTGCTTTATTCTTTGTAGTTTCTATATTTGGAAAGTGGGCAAAAAGAGGCTCCAAGGAGACTTATTCCCGGCAACGCATATCCCGCACAGCTCAAAACAGAGCTGGTACTAGAATTCAGACATGTCCTTCAACTGTACTGCACAAAAGTTTTCAGATTCAGAATTGAATGCATCTGAACACACGAGGTGGTTTTAACTATTAACCCCAGCTTACATATCCCAGAAACTGAGGCACACAATCAAAGTGACTTGCCCAAAGTCACACAGCAAATAACTGCAAGTAGGAACCAGAATCCAGGTCTCCTGACAGCAGGGTACACTTCCCCATTGGTACACTTGGGAAGTTCCTGAATTTTTCACTGTTTTTTTTTTTCCCCCAACAGTTACCATAACAATTAGATGATACAATGATGTAAAGCCCTATGACAACCTCTGGTGCAGGGTGATTACTTGCTTCATCTCAGTCGCCTCCCTGCCTCTGTTCCAGGTGGAAGGACTCCATTTCCAAGAACTAGCAGGCATATCTACCCATTCGGCTCAACGGCCTGGTCCTAGCCTCCATGCCAACTGGGATCATATTCATTGTGCATAGGAGCAGTGCTGTTATGGGAAATGCATGGCATTAGGCCCAACACAGGACAGGATTGCAGAGTGCTGAGCAGTTTGGGGAGCTCCAAGGATTCTGTTTCAATAGGTCTGAAAGGGCACCAGAGATTCCAAATTGTTTCCAAAAAAAAAGAAAAGAAAGAAAAAAGAAAAGAAAAGAAAAGAAAAGAAAAGAAAAGAAAAGAAAAGAAAAGAAAAGAAAAAAGCTGCAGGAGAGTCTAAAGAGCTAATTCAATGACAAGTTCTCAGTTTGACAAGAGAGAATCTAATATTTCCGTGTAAGCAAAAGAGGCCCAGTCTAATCACGAGCAATGCATTATCCCGTGGGCAGCAGAACGCCCAGAATCATCAACAGTTCTAGGGCTCTTCTGTCAAGGACAAAGGTCAGCGATGCCCAGTACCACGGAAGGAGAACCCAAACTAGCAGCAAAAATAAATATTCAGAGGGATCTCCCCGCCCTATATGTGTAATACTTTCAATGCTAGGGTAGACGTCAAATACAATCTTGCCTATTATTATCCAGATACAGTAGGTTAGTGACTAGAACTCTAAGGAACTTACCAAGACTTGGAGGCCCATGAGGCAATGACCGAATAAATGCCCTCAATAAATACTGCTGGATAAATACATTACAAGGACAATGTCATTCAAACACTGGAAAAAAAGACCAGGCTTCAAAATGGTCTGTTCTCAAGACACAGAAAGTGCCTAAAAATATAGTAGGTCTGGAAGCACACAGAAGCACCACACTGCAGGATTTTGAGGTGGCTACAACATATTTATGTTTCGAAAAGGACGCAAGAGCCAGCAAACTACCTTGGGTAGTGGTTGTGGGCAAAGGAGAAGAGGCAGGGCCTCCAAGAGCCTGTATGAATTTCTCAAAGTTCCTGCTCACTGTGCTATCCTCGGGACCCTGCATGTTATTTGGCAAACAGTCTAACATTCAGCAAGTATTTGCTGAATGCAAAGGTATAAGAATACTTATCTTCACAAAGTTTTCGGAAGAAAATTACATAAATTAATGGATTTATGCAAAGTGGCTAACACGAGCACCCACGTATAAAATGAGCGTAACAAATGGCAGTGCAAGTTAACAGTCAGTCGTGCCTTCTACATACAGCCAGAGCCTATATAACGTGTTCTCCTAGGCCACCTCGAATTGTACTCCCTAGTTCTTTCTGATACCAACCTGCAGAAATAATCCCAGGCTAAGCTCACTAGATTTTCTAATGTCCGTTTCTTTAAATAAATAATGAAATCATGTATACATTCCTTTTCAGTTTACAAAATTACCCATGTTTAACAGATGAAAAAACTAAGACCACTCAGCTAGCAAAGAGGCAGACTAGGACTGGAATTACAGATTTCCACATCGTATTACAATGACCAATTGCTCAACCAGAAATTCAAATAAGTGATTTTTTTTATGGAATAAAATACTGGAACTCAGACTGTTCCAGAAATCAGCTCCCATGCTGCTTGGATCACTCTAACGCTGACAGCTGAAATCAGGAACAAAATCCTGGAAGGAGAGGTAGCAATGTTTTAAGCTATGTTTTTATCCTCTGTACTTTTTTTTTTTTTTTTAAGATTTTATTTAGTTACTTATGAGAGACATAGAGAGAGAGGGGCAGAGACACAGGCAGAGGGAAAAGCAGGCTCCATGTAGGGAGCCGGACGTGGGACTCGATCCCGGGAATCCCGCATCACGCCCTGAGCTGAAGGCAGGTGCTCGACCACTGAACCACTCAGGCGGCCTGCTGTCCTCTGGACTTAATGCATTTATTCTTAATAGGTTCTCTAGGAGGAAAGGAGGAACATGTCTTAGAGGCAGGGTGTTGTGAGTTTGAGCAACATCTGTACCATTTTTTTAGCCTGAGGACCTGGATGGGTCTTAAGCCCAGTAAATTTCAGTATCTTCATCTGCGTAATGGGAAAGCAATACCTACTCCTAAGACCATGTGAAGTTCCTGGCACTGAGAAGGCAATCAGCAGATGAGAGCTGTCCTAATAACTATCGCCCTGCTATCTACCATTCTGACTGTAGGGTGAGTGACTGCTTGTCTCCTTCCTGGCTTCTAGAGCTTCTGCATAGCCCCTGTTCTGCATCTGTTGAATGGGGACACAGCTAGTCTCCATCCAACCTCGCCAGGGAATGAAGATAACAAAAGAGTTGGCAGAGACATTATGCAAATACCAAATATTATTAAAACATTAATGAACTCTGGCAATTTCCCTGAATTTTGATAAATGGTGTTTATTATGCACTGCCAGCCTCTCACACAATCTGGGCTCTCAAATATTAACTAGATAATAACAGCAATCAGTCTCCTAAAAGACCAAGGTGTAAAGAAATAAAGAGTGAGTCTAGAGGTTTCTAGCCAACATCTGCCTCAAAGGAATCAGAATCTCTGTACAAACACAGAATGTCAGGACAGATCACAAAGGCCACGGTGACCACCAACAGGTTCAGACCAACCCCACACAGCCTATTACGAGCCCTGCTTTGACAGGACAGTAGACTTTCTTGGTGCTGACAGGTCACTGATAATGACCACTGTCTACCACCACTTTATGCACTTCTGCATAAAGTTGCCTCCAGAGTAGACAATACAAAAAGGGCAGGGGGGGAAGGCGGCGCTTGGGTCCAGACTAACAATTTTATAGAGTGTTTGGTTCCCCCACCCCAGCTGCCTCAAAACTGAGGTAGTAGTATCCACAGCTCCATTAAAGGGGCTTGCACCAGATTCCTCTACGATTTCACTGTGTGAGGAGATAATGTTTTTAAGCCGCTGACAATCCTCAGGTACACACAAGCTCAGTTAGAGGCAGAACAAAGCCAAGACGAGTTGCGGCCCCCCTCCCACAAAAAAAAAACTCCCAGAAATGAGGGCCTGGTGCCACCCCAGTGACACCTTAACAAGCTGAGGGTCATTAAGACACCTCATTTACATATTCATGAAAGACTCAAGGCTGTGGCAAGTGAAACAAAGTGCACAAAAAGAGATTTTGTTTTTTAAGCCAAGCGAAAATCCGCTTTAGAAAAAAGTAAATCCACACGGGGACCCTGGCTGTCGCCAAACCTTCACTTGTCTAGAGCCGCCAGCATCTCATTAAAGGGAAGCAGGGAACTCACAAATGAATGCAGCACCACACACAGGCAAGCGCATTTTGCCATCTGCCTTCTAGTGTCCAGAGGGGCAAAAGGCTTAAATGACACTCTCCTGAATTTTCTCTCCTGCAGGTGGATGTATCAAATTCCCAGGGGAGCAAGAAAGACTTCTCTTGCAAGGTCAACGGGATAAAAGGGAATAGAAGGGAATTCAGCTTACCTGTCAACAAAATGCCTCTGGTGGCATTAAACACGCGTATAGATGAAGCACCCTGGGATAACTCACCCTTCCTATGTGGGTGAAGGTTTTGCTAAATCAGTGTCTCAGCCGTGGGGTTAGCATGGTAGTTCCTAATGAGGTGCAGTATTTAAACTTACCCCTACCTTTTTCTGTTCCCCCCTCCCTTTTTCTGTTCCATGATTATCCAGAGTGATGGTCACCCAGCACCTTTCTCTAGAAAACCAACAAAGCAGGAGACATCAGAACTGATGTGGGGGCTGTAACAACACAATGGCAGACTTCCATTATTTATGTCAGAGAAAGGCCATGATTAAGCTACTGAAATCACTGCCCTGAGCCTTCTCTGTGCATCCCCACCCTCCTGACAATCACTGTGCTCGCTTCCAGATTTGGAAGCTCACTCCCACCAGGTTAGCGAGTTGTTTTAAAAAAAAAAAAAAAGAAAGAAAAAAACATCGAATTCATCTGAACAGCTGAATAGCCGAGTATCTCAATAGAGAGCTTTTCAACCCCATACAAAATTCAGGACACACTTGGGCAGTGTGGAGCCAAAGGTAAAAAAAAAAAAAAAAAAAAAAAATGCAGCCCCAAGTTTTCACATACTTTCTCCAACTTCCCAAAGCATTACTATAAGCGGGCCCCACACGTTCAATCCGTATCACCCCCGACTTGGACCTTAGGCTTCGGGGAGGAAGAACAGCGAGGGCGAAGAAGGCACCTTATGATAGAACCAGCAACGACAAACAGCCGGCTGAAATCCGAGTAAAGGGGGTAGCAGGAAGGCAAAAAAAAAAAAAAAAAATCTGTCTCCCTCTGGGGTCAGAGCCCTTGTTCAATAAAATTTTCCAGGACTTGGAAAACCGGCTGAGGATGTAGAGGGCTCCGAGCCCCGTAGCAGGGCAGCCCTACCCCAGAACCCCAGGTCTGCGCGGCGCCAAGGGCCAGGCCACGACCGCAGCCCTAGGGTCGCCGGGGTGCGGCCGCAGGCTACGTGGGAGGGGGGCTCCCGGGGCGCACGCTCGGCCTGCACCCCGGCGCCAGCATCCAACGACAGGGCGCTGGAGGAGGCATGGTGTCCAGGTGGGCTACATTATTTACCTTTACGCACACCTGACAATCTCGTTGAAGGACCTGTGGGTGCCGGGCTTGGAGGTGGGGGGTGGGAGTGGCGGCGTCATTCTCTCCCCTCCCTCCCCCCGACGTGCCCGGGGGGCTCGAGACTCGGGGCGCTCGGCCGGGGCCGGGGCCGGGGCACGGACCGCACACAGAGGAGGGGCCCGGCGCTTCTGGGGTCCGCGCTCCGAGCCGGGTCCTCTTCCAGCTGGGGGGGAGGACTCGCGAGCTCCGCCGGCGCCCCGGGGCGGCGCAGGAAAGGCTCCCGAGCGCTTCACAGGGGAGGTCGATTTGCAAAATCAAAGTTGCAGGAACTCCGGGCGCCCGGCCTGGCCGCCGGAGCGGGTTGCTAAGGGAACACCCAACAAGTTTGGCCGCCGGGGGGCTCGGCGTGACGGCGCGGCCGGACCGCGGGCGCAACTTGCCGCCCGGGCGCCGAGCCAGAGCCGCGAGCGGACGGTCCGCGCGCCCCGGGCTCAGCACGGGACCCCGAGCCTCGGCGCGGGAAGGCGCAGGTCCCAGCCTCCGGGGCCGCATCCCGCGTCGCCAGGCGCCCCGGGGCCACCTGGACCTCGCCGCTCCCAGGGGCTGCCCTCCCACGGCGAGGTGCTCCGCCGCCCGCGCCGCACCTGCCCGCGAGCCCCGGGCCGCCGAGGCAGTAACAAAAGAGCCAGCGAACGGGGGCCGCGGCGGGGAGGGAGGGGGGCAGACCCGGGGGCCCGGCGCGAAGTCCATAAGGACGGGGGAGCTCGGCTTGCAGCGGAGACAGGGGAGGGAGGCGGAACGGGGATGGCTGTGCCCCAGGCGCCGGCTCCGGGAAGGGAATCACGGAGGGAGGAGAGCGCGGGGCGGGGGCCGGGTTCTGCACCCCGCTTCCCTTCACTCGCGCGCACACACGCACGCCTCCCCCTTTTCCTCCTTACCCAGCATGGAAAAGATGAAATCCTTGGCCGTGTGGATCTCCAGCGCTCTCTGGTCGTCGTATTCCCGCTGGTCGTGCTTGGCGAATTCTTGGATGAGTTTGTTCAATTCCTCCACCCGAGCTCCCGACCTGAAATCCAGCTCCGGGAACGCCGGCTTGTTGTTGCAGCCCAGGGAGGCTGCCTTGCTGGCGGTGGGAGCCGCCATCTTCATGCAAAACGCGCCGAGGAGCAGCTCGGCGGCGGCGGCGGCACCCACCCCGCCCCCCCGCGCGCCCCCCGGGCCTCCGCCCCGCGCCCGCTCGCCGCCCGCCCGCCGCGGCCCCCGCCCCGCCCCGCCCCGCCCCGCCCCGCCCCCGCCCGGCCCGGCCCGGCCCGGCCCGGCCCGGCCCGGCCCGCGGGCAGGCGGGCGTCTGCGCGGCCGGTGCCGGCTCGCTGCGCTCCGGGCGTCCCGGCTCGGCCAGCGGCTCTCCGCGGCGGGGTGCGCGGGTGACCCCGGCCGCCCTCCCCGCGGCCCCGCGCGGCGCCGAGGCTGCAGGTGCCCGCCCTCCGCGCGCCCTCCCCGCGCCCCCCGCGCCCCCCCCCGCGCCCCCGGCCTCGCCGCCGCCGCCGGCCCGAGCCTCCCGCGAGCGAGCGCGGAAAGTGAAGTGGAAACAATGTGAAATTCACCAGCTCCGAAATCAACAAGCGGCCGGCCCCGGGCTCACCGAGCCAGCACCGGCGTCCCCATTTAAAGGGACAGCGCACCCAGTGGAAGGAGAGAGAAATAAATGACAGAGGTCTGCGCGCCTGTGCCACTTGCCAATCCGCACCGGGGCCGACGTGCGAGTTGTGGACGTAGCCTCTCTCCACCCCCACCCCTTGAGGGCAGGGCTTGCCAAGCTCATTCAGGAGAGGGGGAGTCTTCCTCTGTCTGATTTTAAGGGCGGTGTTTGGAGCGAGGACATCGCCACGGGATGTGGCATCTCCATCGCAGTAACTCCAACGAGCCTGGAGATGGTGAAGGAACCTGCCCTAAGGAATATGAAACCAATCAATCCTCTGCCCTCTTCTGCATTGATTGCCAAACACGATAGAACTAAGCATATATAAAAAAAAAAAAAAAAAAAGAGTGCCCACCACGTGCCATATAGCCACTGCGGCACCCCTATCTTTTTGCCCTAGGAAAAATTAATTTTCCTAGACAACACCTTACTCGACTTCACACAAAATGAGCCAACGTGGCACAGCCTGCTCTAATCTAAAGACAGGACAACTAAAGGGAGGGGGCGCAGAATGCACTGCCCCAGGTTCCAATGAACGTTGAATGTCGGAGGTGAGACTTTTCATTCAACAAATACCATCTGAGCTCCCACCATTTCTTTGGCAGCATCTGGTGGGCAGTGATAAAGCGGAGGAGGAGTTCTTACACTGCGGTCATACTTACTCCACAGGGCAGGTTCCATCTCAGTCCTGGTCCTTTTGGACAGAGTAGGATCTCCCAGATGCTTTTAGTGTTTATGAGGTTTCTGGGGCAAACACTTGGAAGGCCTATTGGTTCTTAGAAACCAGGTATCTTCCTAATTCTCTAAAATCCATCTCTTCTCTATTCCATAGTCTCTGATTCTGATAGGAGCTTTTTCATTTTTCTGACAAGTTCCCACTGCCAAGAATACAAACTGTTTTTTCGTCCAGGTTCTTTTCCCCATAAAAATGGAGATGGCAATCCCTACCTCAGAGGCTGTTTTAATGATTACATGAGATAAAGTGGGTCACGCATTTAGTGCAATGCCTGACATTATAAGTAATTAATTGTTAGCTGCTGCTACTGTTGTTATAAACGTAATCCTTTCCCTTCTCCAACCTGTTCTCCATATTGTTGCTGCAGTGATGGTTGCAAAACGGATCTGGCCACTGATACTGCCTTGGAGTTTCTCTTCCCTCCTTGCTCTTCTCTCAACTTATTACCAAAGCCAATTCCATGCCTCGCTCCCCCCGCCCCCCCCCCACACACCCCAACAAAGTCTTCCCCAATCCCTCCCTAACCTGGTGGCAAAGTTCCTCCCTTAGACCCTCCACTGTTTCCTGCAGAAATAATCAGGTGGCACTGATGAATTTCGACCTTGCTTTATCATTGTTAATGCAAGTTTCAAACCATGAGATTCTTCAGGATAAGGACTACATCATATCCGAAGTCATATTTCCCATGGCATTTAGCCCTGTAGGAAGGTCCTCAGAGTTTATTGAATCAAGTAACAAGTGAAGAACTTTGGCAGAATTGGTTAATTTCTTTTGCTTTTGGTTTCCTTCTCCTCGAAACCAGCTTTCTTGCCCACTCCATATTAAAGAGGATGCATGCCCAAATAAATGCTGGCTTTTGCAGGTCTGCTATGCTACCCTGACTTCTCAGCTGAGAGGGTTATTACCATTACCTGGGTAGTGGTATAAGCTATGTGAGTGATTGGAACTCCAACATAAATCGATGCACTCCCATCTGTCAGTGCCTCTCTCATGATCAATGGTAGGCATCTGTGGGACAGCTGGCTGAGGCACAGCCACCCCATGGATCCATGGATCGGAAAGATCCTAGTGCACTCATGCAAGTAACAACCTCCAATCTTCATGATAACAGTTTGAAATAATTCAGGCCAAAAAGTCAAGACACTTTCTCTTTGTTAATTTCCCAAAGCATAAATAAGGCATTGCTCCCCTCTTGTTTCTCTTTTCTTGTGATACTTCGGTTCACTGAGAGAAAACAGGTAGTTAGCCCAAATTGCTCTGAATGTGCCTTAGCCTTGGGCCCTGGATGTTTTGAATGAGTGAGTCAATAAATGGTCTCTCTGTTCTACATTGTTCTACTTTACATGAGCCAGATCAGAATTCTATGAATCACTGACCTTTAATGAGCCTATATATTCAGAGAATGTCCTGAATAGAAAATGAAACACCTTTTATATGATCTTATAGAACTCTAATAAGATGGTACAAATATCCCTTGTCGAATTGACAAAATAAGAAAGAGGATCACGAACCATAATTTCCTGAATTGGGCTCTTGGGAGGCTTTTTAATCTCTGGGCCCTAGGAAACTCATGAGCTCCTCAAGGGCAAGCGCTGTGTCTCTCCAGCTTTGTAAACACTACATTTAATACAGTTCCTGGCCCATCTTATGACCTTAATTAGTATGTTTGAATGGATGAATAAATAAACAAAAGAATGACAAATTAATATCATCTCCCAAAGTCCAGGAAGTCAGCATTTAGGTGGGTTTTGCTACACTTAAATATCTCGGTGTAAGCTCTCTATGGTTTCCTAACAATCACTTAAGAGTTGCTATAAATATAGGTATTTCTGCTTGAATTTCACTAAATGCTTCTATTTTCATGCATTCCTCCCCGCCGCTTCCCTCCCCCCCCCCGCCCCCCCCCCCCCACCACCGTCACCATGTATGTTAAATGGCCTAAGAGAAGGAAGGGAAATAGAGAGGAAAGTGAAGCAAGAGAAGGAAATTATTAGAAGATATTAAAGAGTGTCACAGTCCTATAACAAAAGTGTACATCTCCAGAGTTTTGACAAATGACTCAGAAAAGGTCAATGGAATCTACCATCTAAACAAGCACTAAGGAGGGCCGTTCCTTTACTTGCTCCTCTGGCATCAAACAGAGCACAGAAACTCACTTCATCCCACTTAGAGGTAAAACTTACGCCTTTACTTTCCCAATCCCGAATTTTATTAGCTTGTGAAAGCAGCCTTCTTATTGCTTCTCTGGGGCTGTTTGTTTTTAAATTCAGCTCTAAAGTTCTGTGGCACTCTCAGCCATGAATAACTGGGCTGTTCAGAGCATGTATTAAAAATAGCAAGCTCCACATCCACATGATGGATTAACAAAATATAATTTTAAACAAAGTTGCTCTGGTCTGACAGAGATTTAAATAGCAGCCCAGGCTACCAGATCTGGCCTTCTAGGGCGGTTGGATTTTCAATAAAAGTCTAACAAATGGAAGTGGCCAAAGCTTCTTAGATTGGAAAATGTAGGCAGGGAGAAGAGAGGCAAGCAGCACAGACATACAGGATGTTGATGGTAGAGGGACTTGGGATAAATCCCGTCCACCATCTCCATTTTGCCCATAGAAGTGGGGCACAGAAAGGCAAAGTAGGCCTGCCTGAAGAGTAGAGGTGTTGCTGTTTCCAGTTCTCAAACTTCGAATTTAGTAAACATTTAATATGTTTCCAGGCCACCAGAGAGGGTATAGGAAATCCCACAAAATCTGACCAGAATTCATAAAACAAAAAGAGGAGACTGACCGTTGGGCAAAATGCACTCCTTGCTCTTGAAAGTTAAATCTCAGTAAACCGGGAAATGCTGACATTTGGAACTGCTTGGCTACTGCTTTTCCCCACCATCAGGATTAGCTGAGCTGAATCTCCTTGGCGTATCACAAAGTCGTTCAGGGACATGCAATCTTGCCGGGGTAATTTTACCTCTGGTGAGGTCAGGCCATGGAAATGTTAGTGAGGCACCCAGAACAGTGTGGATAACCATTTGACTCAGTCTGTTCTTTCTAACCAGGTGAACCCCCCCCCCAGTGAAGCGTACCCCCTCTGGCCCACACACCTGGTTCCACCTGTGCCTTCACCTGTATGCCCCGTAGCCCTGAGGGCCTGGGGGCTCTAGGTGGAAAGAAACTAGCAGTGTAAATCTCTGCACCCAAATCTGCCCTTTTATTCTCTGCTCCTGCTGTGCTCAGGGAGCCAGATCTGTGCACATGGAAAGAAAATAGAATCTAGGAATGGAGATAACACAATATCTGATAACAATTATTAACAATTGTCATTTCTTACAATGATAGAGCACTTTACAGTTCAACGGAGCACTTATCACAAAAATCTGTTTGTGGATCCTCACAACCTCCCACTAAAGCAGGTGAGTCAGGGCTGTTATTCTCATTCCAATTTTAGAGATAAGAAACTGAGGCTCAGAGAGATGGTGATTTCTGTGAGGCCACCAGCTAGTAATTGTCATCCTTCAGCTCTCCGGTTAGATGTCATTTCCTGCCAATGGCTTTTCCCCAACCTCTTCCACCTACACACCCCCAGGTCTAGGCGGTGCGCTCCTTACTGTTCCTTACTGCTGCTCATTGCCTTTGGTCCTGTCACCAGTCTTTTGCAAACACCATTGCCACTGCCTGACCACTTGTCTGTCTTCTCCCCCATCAAAAAATACACACTGCATGTGTGCAGTGGCTGTGTCCATCTGCACCAGATGCATGCCCAGTGCTTATCACTAGAACTGGCACACAGTAGGTGTTCAATAAATATTTGAAAAATAAAAGAGGAAATAAATAAGCAAGTGGCTGGTTGTGGCCCCAAACTCAGGTTCTTTCCGTCAGACCTCAAACTGCATTGTTACCAGTCCACTGAGGATCAACACCAGTAATCTCTTCTGTCTTGGAGAGCGTTACGCCTTACCCAGCATTCCACACATGCGGTCTGATCCCAAAGTTCAATTCAAGTTCCGTCATGGCAAACAGAACCTTTGATTCCTCTTCCAGGCCCTTGGTCAATAAATCTTCTGACAAAATAACTTTTAAAAATGAAGTAAAAAAAAAAATAAAAAAAATAAAAATGAAGTCAAAATTTTCAGTTCTCCCTTTTTTGGGGGAGACCCACTCTGCTTGATCTCATACATCAGGCAAGAAAAAGCCACTGATTAATTGCTCTAGAAATTGTCTTTCTACAAATGCCTTAACCTCCTCAAGTGTTCTGGGGCAAGGGTAGGGCCCTCTTACCAATCTCTTGACGGACACTGCTCCAACCCCTTCTAGCTCTTCAACTTGCCCAGAGGCCTAGCTCCACATCGCCCATGTCAGTCCTGCCTTGTATACACCTTGGTTGCTGGGTCACGGGCTAAGGGGGAGCACAGTACCTTGTCAGTGTAGACTGGAGATGTTTGGTTTGATTTGTCATGAATGATTGAATCAAGGGCTGTCACAGGGAAAATTAATTTATTTTTTTTCTGGGTGGTTGTAGAGAATGGGATAAGGAAAGATGGGTGACAGTTACAGAAATACAGGCTTCAGCTCAGGATACAGAAGCGTTTTCTAACGAGAGCCACTCCACACAGAATATGCTGCCTTATGAATTAGTAAACTCCCCATCACCCATCACAGGAGGAGCTCAGAGCCGTGATACCCACTTGTCAGGGTTACAACACAGGAGGGTCCTGACTTGGTAAGGAGCTTAGGCTCTGACCCAAGGTGAGTTTCAGCTCGGAGAAGCTATGACTTGATGATTTTTTTTTTTTTTTTTGTCAGTTAATATAACAACTAAGAACTCCTTTCCTCCAAGGATCTACCTCACAACAGAACTGTGAGTTCTGAACTTTTCACACAAAGTGTTTTATGTCTATTTTCACATAAAGACCCAAGATTGAGGATTGTGTCTTTCTTTTCCTAGGCTTAAAATACATTCATATTTCATTGTTTCTGGCTTTCCTACTGTCCAATTCTAGCAGGCTATTTTTTCCACCCCATGGTATAGACATGCCACAGACATCACACCCACATCCCACACCCAAATCCCCTTCCAGAAGCTCTAAGGAAAAAGAAAAAATAGGTATTTCCTTTAACACATTTATTTACACACTTATTTTATAATGATAGAAGCTGGCTCTCTGAGCAGACCTATAAAATTAAGCAGGGAATAGTGGTGGTACCTGTTTTGTTTTCCAAAGCTTGTTAAGAAAAAAAAGAAAAGAAAAAGATCCTCTAAACCCTGCAGTATATAACAAGCTTATTTGAAAAATTTTGCTTTTTTTCCACCATGCCCAGCGCAGGACATGAGTAGGAGGAGTTATTTCCCCTGATCCAAGACCTGGTGGGTTGAGTTGTGGTCCAAAGCTCATTTTAAATTCCAAGTTGCAAAATCTGGAGAGAAGGCATCTGAGGGGAACGCTGACACTCCTCCAGCTCTGACAACATTATCACACACAAGCCTAAGTATACTTCCTGGACTGTGCCTTCGAATTGTGCTTTCTCTATTAGTAGTTTCTCAGCATAAACATAAACATACACACACACACATACATGCACACACCAAAGAAACCCTCATATTCCCCAGTGCTTCTACTTAGTCTAGTGGGAAAACAGGAGAAAAAAGAAAGAAAAAAAAAAGGAAAATATATAGAAAAAAAAGGAAGAAAGGAAAGAAAACCCCACAGCCCCCTCTCTCTATTTAATTTCTAATGATTCATGTCTATTTAAACTACCCTGGAGATATGAGTATGTGCATTTTATTATGATTTGCCTCATAAAGTTTTTTGGGGGAAGAAGGGGTATTATAGATAGGCATTATGAATAAATACATTTAGATAAAATCAGTGGAATGGAAGCCAGGAGTGATGGTAGCCTGGCTTTCGCCCATTAGTTAGTTCCATGATGGGTGGAAAAGCCTCTCCTCATCTCTGAAACTCCTTTTCCTCAAGTGTAAATGAATAGACTATGGTATCATCCAGGTGTGACATTCTGAAACTGTGACTTTGACATGAAAAGACAAATAAAGCAGTCTTTTGTGCTGGGTACAAGTTCTTGGTACATTTTGTTTATTTGTTTATTTTTCCCCAGGCAACCCTTGCACAGTTTAACATTCCATTGTGGGACGTTCCAAGAATTTTTGTTTTTTGGATGTTGGCTCTGAAAGAATTAGCCTGAAATCAGGAGAGGAGACTCCGTGAGTGCCTTAAGACCTCCTCCTTGGCACATCTTGGCTAATAGCCTCTTATTCTCTGCTGGTGGGGGTTAAAGCAAGATCCACAGCTAAAATTTACTCAGCAGTCTGGCCCTGGGGCATAGACATATGACCTCTGTGTTCTTAGGGCCCAGCAAGGGCCCAGCAGGTATGTTCAAGTTCCAGAAATCCTTTTCCCCACAGGATGAGAGGAAACAAAAGGTACCCAAAGAAAGCCCTGCAGGAAGTATTTATAAGAGGCTGCAAAACAGTTATAAAATAATTTCCTGACCCTAAAATTAGAAGCCAAGGCTTGAAGTTCTGAAGGCTTGGTGCAGGATAAATGAGTATAAGGGCCTTTATAGCCGGCTTGTAAAGCACTTGTGGACAAGGAATTGTGGTTCTGGTAAAAAAAAAAAAAAAAAAAACCTAGGGAGTCTATTTTATTTCCTTACAACTAAGATATGGAAGGAGTCTGGTCCCAGAAATTGAGGCTGAAGTTTTCTTTAAGTACTTTGGAAAAGAACAACTTTATATAGCTCAGGTAGTAATTGATGATAGCATAATTTGTAATGAAAGAAATTACGACTACCATGCAATAAATAATATGCCAGTCTGCGTGACAACAACAACAAAAAATAGATGCAAAATTGAGGCTATGATAGGCATGCGTCAAAATAAAAAAATGTCAAAGAAGAGTGTGGGGGAGTTGAGAGTTCTAGGAGATTAAACTCTTAATCATACAGATGAAGAAGATAGAGTTCAGAGAATGGTAGTGACTTGCCTATGGGAACGCCCAGAGTGGCAGGACTGGGGTTTTTTTCTGCCATATGTATCAGCACGAGAGCCAAGGTATGTAAGGGGAAGTTCAAACCTAGTAAATAGCCAGCAGTGGTATTTTCCATAAAGCTATCTTTTTGATTCCTTCATATATTCAGCAAACATTTATTGAACTTCCATTATGTGTCAGGCACTGTTCTAGCCACTGGGATATGGCCGCGAACAAAGCAAAAATTCAAGGCTTCCTGGAGCCTATGATCAAGTCACTTAATTTAAATGATAAATAGGATATATTGTGTTATCTCTATTAGTCAATGTTCTCTGATGAGACACCACCAATAGCACATACATATATAAAGAGAATATTTCAAGGAAATGGCTCACGCAGTTGTGAGGACGGACAAGCCCCAACACCTGCACAGCAGGCAAATCCAAAATCTATTGGGCAGGTTGGTGGACTAGAAACTCAAGCAGGAGTTGATACTGAAGTCTTGAGGCAGAATTTCCTCCAGAAAATTCTGTTTTTGTTTGTAAGAACTTCCAGCTGACTGGATAAGGCCCACCTACATGAAAGCCAACTGTAGGTGTCAACCATATCTACAAAACACTATCTCAGCAATACCTAGATTAGTATTAAATAACTGGGTATTATAAGTAACTAAATTAAATAACTAGGTACTACATACAGCCCGATCAAACTGACACATAAAACTAATCATCACACAATCTATCTAATAAATATTAAGTGCTTATTGCACATTAAGTTCTGTGACAAATCATGCACAACGCCTGCCCTCTCAAAGAAGGGCATAAGCCACATAAATAAATAAATAAATAAATAAATAAATAAATAAATAAATAAAAATATGAGGCCCTACCAATCCATCAGGGAGGTAGAGAACAAGAGCTATCTTTGAGAGTTTGGAAGAAGAAACAGTACTTCCAGGTAATGAAATCAGGAAAAGCTGAAAACACAAAAGAGTTGACCTTGTCCTTAAAGAATGGGTAAAATTAGAACAAGGAACACAGGAGGGTGGATTCCTAGTGCAAGAAATGGCATAAGCAAAAGTGTAGAGTCAGGAAAATGTGTGACGTATATAGAAACACTGAGTGGTTCAGTTGGGCTAGAAATATAGAGCATTCATCAAAACCTCTTTTATTTAGCCAGTGATTACTCAGTGCTTGTTCAAGTACTCATTCCAAGATATTAAAATATTTGCTGATGAAACAGAGAGATCAAGAGACTCCCCCAAAGTCACACAGAAAATCTTCACATACAAGTCAATGCCGTTTTCTTTGGGACGCTAGAAACTATCGACTCCTCAAAAATGAGTTTTACCATGCCTGAGAAAGAAGGCTATGCTTTATCTTTGCTGTTTTAGTTTAACTGTCTTTTAAAAAGTCATTTTATTCCTTGATACATGGAAAGAATTTATTAGGCCCTAACTTTCAAGGCACATATAAGTCTCAATGCCCCAAACAAGATGCTTAGGGCTATATATATCATAAAATTAAAACCTTACTGCTTTTGCCACTCAGTTGAGGATATTTCTTGGGGATTTTTTGGTACTATAATTAAATTGCTATGGTCAAGGGGATAATATGCAGGGAGAAAATATACCTAGGAGCCATGGGGGGGGGGGGTCACAGGAAACTAAAAGTCATTCAGGACTTCTTTTATTTCACAATCATGTGCTTTGTATACTCCACTTATTACAATTTTTCTCTGCCATCTTGTTTTCATGCCCCACGCCCCTCCCTCATCTTAAGGAATAGCTGTTGGTCTAGAAAGTCCCACATGGCCTGGGCCTTATTCCACTACCTGCCTTTCCCATCCCTACTTTAAACTCAATCATCATTTCGCCTACATAGGAATTCATGTTTTCCACTACTGAACTAAGCATACATGGGTTCGTTCCCAAATTTGATGGTTTTACGACTCTCGAAACAATGTGCTCGGCTTTATGGCTAATGTAACATTAAAAAAAATTAAGATAATTATAGGAATTAGAGAATTTCAGACACTTTCCAAACAAGTCTTTATTTGGTTTCATACCACTGTGAATTGAGCAGAAGCAAATTGTACCTCTCCTTCCCCCTCTGTCCCTCCTACTTCCACTTTATGAAAGAGAAGCTTGAAGACCCAAACCAGGAAGTGACATCATCAAGTGCCTGGTTTCATATCTCCATAAAGTGCATTAATTTAATTAAACCTATCAAAGAGTCTAGTAAAAGGGAGGCTGGGGAGAAATGAAGTTATTGATCAGAGGTATTAAATAAATGGACATAACTGAGAAGTAGATGTTCAAAGATATATGGAATCCTCAAGGAGCATCAAAGTTCAATTTCCTCAGCGATAGCTGAATATTTGTCTTGTGGTAATGTTCTTCACCCTTAGTTACAAGGGTGGAGAGATCAAGAAAGTGTCTAAAGGCTTAGAATCATCACTTTACTTCTAAGTTATGTAATGTTTTAGGTTGATTCTATGCTATCTCTTTTTTTTTTTTTTTTTATTTATGATAGTCACACACAGAGAGAGAGAGAGAGAGAGAGAGGCAGAGACATAGGCAGAGGGAGAAGCAGGCTCCATGCACCGGGAGCCCGACGTGGGATTCGATCCCGGGTCTCCAGGATCGCGCCCTGGGCCAAAGGCAGGCGCTAAACCACTGCGCCACCCAGGGATCCCTGCTATCTCTTTTTAACACCAGTCCTCACACACAACCCTGTAGGGATAGGCTGACTATAGATTCATAGACCGTTGGAACACATTTTGGCAGGAGGACAGAGTTTGACCCTCCACAGCACATGAATAACACCTGGCATGTGTCTAGGAAGGTGCCTGCGTGTATTTCAGAGAGGCAGATGTGGAGAGAGAGACCTGGAGCATCTTGGCGAAGATAAACCGTAATCACATTGACTAATGACCTTTGTTAAATAAAATTTCTCTTCCAAGAGTGATTATTAACCTATTGTAATAGGTTTAGTTTACTGTGTTTCACTCTGCCTCAGGACAAGGTCACGTCCCTTTGGATAGAGAGCTGAGTTTCCCCTAAAAGAGTAGATGTCGGGATCCCTGAGTGGCGCAGCGGTTTGGCGCCTGCCTTTGGCCCAGGGCGCGATCCTGGAGACCCGGGATCGAATCCCACGTCGGGCTCCCGGTGCATGGAGCCTGCTTCTCCCTCTGCCTGTGTCTCTGCCTCTCTCTCTCTCTGTAACTATCATAAATAAATAAAAATTAAAAAAAAATCTATGGTGTCTTAAAAAAAAAAAGAATATTTATAAAAAAAAAAAAAAGAGTAGATGTCTTTAGAGACCATCATCAGGGCAGAGTCAGAGCCTCAAAGAAGTAGGAAGGCGAAGGCGGGTCTAGGCAGGTAGAAAAGAAGAACCTTCACTCAGTTAGGATCGGAACTTGAAGAGTATCAAAACCCCAAATTCACTTCCAGATGGGTCAGGCTCCATATGGCAGACTGTGAGGTGGGTAGGTATGTGTTGGCCGGGTGAGGCATCTACTCCTTCTAGGATTTGACCTAAATCCTTTGACGCAAAGTGGGGTGGGAAAAGCTGCAGGTGGGGCTGATCATTAAAGGAGAAAGTGCTGTGGGGATGTGCAACCAGTGCTCCAGTAATAAATGTCTGTGGAATAGGAAATCCCAGGTGGCATGGGATCACCAGAGATGTAGCTCCTCAACCCAGGGGATCCTAATCCTGCCACTGCCCTCCTTGAGAGATCCTAGTCTGAGTCTACTTGGGTAGGTTCCCTCACATATTCACCCAGGAATAATATTTCGATAATAGTATTGTGGAGCTGGGGCCGAATGCCAGCAATGACTTCTTGATGTTCTCCAAAGAAGGAGCATTTCCCATAGTCCTGGTCCTTCACAGTACATTAAATAGACATCATCGTCTATTTAATCAAAATAGAGATGAAGTCCAGCTTTCAGATGTGCAGCTGGCTAGCTCCCCATTTCCCTGACAACTTAATCCTTAATAGCTAGTATTTTCAGAGCACCTATCAAGTCTCAGCCACTGGGTCATTCAATCCTTACCATCTCTATAGGAGGTTGTAGGAGTATTCCTGTTTTCAGAGTAGAAAACTGAGATTTGAATTCAAACTGAGGTCTGAATCGTGTAACTCATCCAAGGTCACATGGTACCAAGTGGTGCCCTTGGACTTGCACCTATGGCAGCTTCAGTACCTGTCTATGGTCTTGACCCCCACCCTGGGCTGCCTGCCTGATAGGCCTCAGAGCACATGATGATATAGTAGGTAGGGTACAGTGTGGGGGAGGTGCTGACACCTTGGGTCTGTTGTTTGTCAGCTGTATGACCTTTAGGTTCCCTGGACTCTCTGAGCCTCAATTTCTTCCTCTGAAAAATGGATATTCTTCTTCTTTCTTAGCTACGAAGTTTTCATGGAGGGCATGTGAAAACATGGATTGTGAATAAAAACTATAAAAATATTTAAAGATATAAGGAATTACGCCTTGATTTGTTTTGATTTTTAAAAGATGTTTTATTTATTTGACAGAGAGAGAGAGAGAGAGAGAGTGAGTGAAAGCACACAAGCAGGGGGTAGGAGCAGAGAGAGAAGGAGAAATGGACTCCCTGCTGTGCAGAGAGCCTGCTGTGGGGCCCAATCCCAGAATCCTGGGATCATGACCTGAGCTGAAGGCACTTAACCGACTGAACCACCCAGGTGCCCCTACACATTGATTTTATACCTTAATTTTGTATTTTCCTAATATTTATCAGGAATAAATGATGTCTGGGGTTGGGGGGAAAAACCCAAGGGAAGGAGGGGATCATTTATTCATTTAACAAATACTCTCCACCGTGGCATGCCAGGAGTGGTGAAGAACAGATATTTAACAGCTCCAGGATAGCTGATCTCTGAACAAGCTGATTTCTTCTTTCACACTGAAGAGAGTCTACCACTCGCATCAGTTCCTGGGAACCCCTGGCTGAACTGCCGCCTGAGCTATAACTGTGTTGAAAATGAGATAAAGAAAAAAGTGACCTTAATGCTGGCCTCCAAGAGGGCTTTGGTCAATTCAGCACCTTTCTCAAGCTGTAAATTCACTCCCTAAATTGTCTACTTAGATAGTTTTTCGCTTCTCAGAAAGAAAAAAAAAAATGTAGACTGTTCAAAATTAAAAGTCTGCTTCCCAAAGAAATATCACTGTGGAAATGTAATTCAACAAGTATTTGCTGAGTGGTTTATGGGTTGGGTACCATGCTAAGAATTGAACTGTTACACGGGGGGAGGAGTACGGCTGGTGATGTTGACTACCACTGGCTGTGAGACCCAGCTCCAACCTCAAAGCAGTAATAATCTCTGCGGGAACCGTGCTAACGTATGGAAAGTCTTAGAAGCTGAGACAGATTGAGACAGAAATGGACTGAAACCAGATGTCAATATAAGAAATAAATGCTTGGGCATTCTAAGGTTTACGTCCCTGGATGAGGAAGGTGAGCCCTTTTTGTGAAAGGTTCTGAACGTGAAGCAGAGGAGCTTTAATTCAGCTTTGCAGGCAATTAATGAGACCATTAAAGGTTTTAGAACAGAACAGTAAACATGATGAAAAGATATGAAAAATTCAAACCAAGTGTCATCGTTGGGACCCTTTTGATTTTGAAGGGTTTGTTACCAGAAATAAATCAAATTAAGCAAAGAGAGGAAAAAGAAAAGGCATAAGTGGAGAAATTTATTGGCTCATATAACCAGAAAGTTCAAGTAGTGGACTTTGGCCATTATTGTCCAGGCATTCAAATAATGTCATCAGCTTTCTGATTGGCTTCATTGTTAGGCTCTCCGTGTAGTAGTAAAATGGCTGTCAATGCCTCAGGCTTATGGGTTTTTGACACGATGGCCCCTGAGAAAGAGTCTCTGGATAAAAGGCACCATATTGGGCTCTGATTAGGTCGGCTTAGGTGGAGTGCTCATCCCTGAAAACTCACTACTCTTAGAGGGATAAAATTGTTTGATTGGCAGGGAGTCCTATGCAACCCCAAGGAAGGGAGGTGACCCTGGTCAGGTTTTTCTCCACCTCCCTTAGCTGCAGTTAGTATGATATTTACAGAATGAGGGTGGAGTGATTTTTCAAAGGAGGAGACACTGGGCACACACACACACACACACACACAGCCACACACTACCCAAGCTTGACTTTAGAACATTTACAACCTAAAATAGAACACCTCTGTTTTCTTTAAACTGTCGTTGGTTCCTTAAAAATTTGCTTTTATTCATTCATTGTATAAAATGAAGGCACTCAGTGCTGTGAGTCATGGTTCCTATTTTAGAGTACATACCACAGAAGTTTCTCTATTTCTCTATATGCAAATAGGTTAGGTTCTGAAAAGTTCCTTGCAAATCCTTTTGTTGGTCCCTGGGATTAGAAGGTGTGGCAGACCAAACACTCCTTCCTAGTATAGGGTTGTTGTTAGAGTGTGATGCCCAGCCTGGGGTTGCTGGGGTGTCTTTCCTGCTCCTGCTCCCCGCCTCTCAAGTAGGAGCCATCTGGTTAATTCTTGCCAATGCGAGGAGGTGATTATGTGTCCCTTCTGAGTGGGATGGTAAGAGGTGGATGTGCCTGCCCCAAGGGCCCTTTTTCTATCTTTTTGGACAATGGAGAGACTCCTGGACCTGAAGGAGGACCGGGTCATGAGACAGAGAGCTCCTGTCACCTCACAAGCATCACCCACATTGAATTCTTTCCTAAGTGAGAAATACACCTTTATCATGTTAAGCTGATGAGAATTAGTCTTCCCTTAACAAATACAGAATGGTTTGATCTTCTTGTCCACACCCTCATTTCCACCACATAGAATCCTTGAGTGTGACCTTCAAAGTTTTAAAACCAAGTACTCCTTTCTTCTTACAGATAGAAGAAATCTTCTTTCTCCATCTTTCCCAAAGATAACCAATTTATTTCATATGCTGGAAATCTGTTGAGTCAGGTCACCTCCCTCCTTGACAATTCCTCTAAGCATCATGGGGGAATCTGGTACTATTACAGTGCCTACACTCACTCCCTCTTCACCGAGATCCTTTTTTTTTTTTTTTTTTTAAGATTTTACTTATTTATTCATGACAGACACACACAGAGAGAGGAAGAGACAGAGGCAGAGGGAGAAGCAGGCTCCCCGCAAGGAGCCTGATTCAGGACTCAATCCCGGATCCTGGGATCATGCCCTGAGCCAAAGATAGATGCTCAACCGCTGAGCCACCCAGGCATCCCATATATTTCCAAATGTCTTATCAGATAAAGAGTTAGTATCACTGAAATCCTTAAACCCACAAACTCTTCGTGGTTTGTGACAGGTCTCATCAGCAAGGTTACCATGTTTCACTTTAAATTCTTTAACAAACTCATGGCCTTCTGAATGAACATACTTTTACGAATGCTATTGTCACATTCAAATGATATTCTGGTTCATCCATCACTTTCTTTTGCTCTTAAAAATTATTGCTGATTAAAAAAAAATATTGCTGATTGCAGAGGTATAGACAGATTCTTGCACCTGCTTCATGAATAGCTCTTTGTCTTTAGAAATTTCCCTGTAATCTAGTGAATCATACCACTTAAAAATTTAAAATATATCCTACCTTGCTTAGATAATTACCATGTACCTTTTCTTATTAGCACTTCTAATACTTTCCTTGCTTTTGCACTTATTGGATATTATGGATCAATAATCTTTGCAGAACTACTCAAACCCCAGCCACGTGGGGCAGATATGCAGTAGAATGTGAAAAAAAAAAAAAAGAAAAAGTGTTGGCTCCATGACCAAAGACTGATGTCCCCTGTTGATGGTCAGCTCATCTGATGTATTTTTACATTGTTCTGAACTTTATGAACATGAATTCAGACCCTTAAGTATGTATACATGTTAGAGCACCAGACCTAGAGGGGTTTATTTCATTCAGTTAAACACCTACATTTTACACATGAAATAGTGAGGGAGTTGCAAGGTTGAGAGAGGAGAGTAACCGATTCTTGGTCACATGACTAACAATTTAATGCAAATATGAGTGAAACAGAATTTAGAAATATGTGAGGGTTTTCTAGATTTCTTCTAGTTGACTGTACCCACTTTTAATAAAGACATTTCTTTTTCACAGAACAGCTTCTCACCTAAGTCTTCTATGAAAATCTTACCTTTGCTTCATTTCCAGAAGGGAGCACAGAGAGTGAGCCACCTGGAGACACATTGCACACGATCTGGATTCTTGTGCGTTTCATCAATTTTTAGGCTCTGAGTAGGAGTGGGGGAAAGCAGAGAAGCTGAATAGGTTTATATGATCTGTGAAAGAAAAGAAAAGAGAAAGATTTTGGTTTGGGAGAGAGATTGAAGAACTCTGAAGGAGCTGACACTTTGGAGAGAATTCAAAATGTGAAACCTATCATTTTCCCCTTTGCTCTCAGAATCCAGCGCTAATTAGTTTGAAAGATAGCCATTTCTGAGTGAGAGCCAATTATTCCCAGTATCACTGAATATTCCAAATATCATTGAATAAATTAAACCCTGCAAAGAGCTGCTTTTCAAACTTTTATTTTAAATATTCCTCATATCAATGGAAAGAGAAGTTTATTTCTGGGTCTGGGATGAAACCCAAAAAAACCATTTCTGTTACTTTCAAAATATATTAAGTTAAACCACAGGTAACTGCCAAATTTTAGGCCAAAAATGGCTGAATATTGTCAATTGCATGTCGTTCAATCAAATATAAGAACTCCTTTTCTGTTCACAATATGCATGTGCTTCTTTTAATATAAAGACAGGATTTTTTTAAAGATTTATTTATTTATGATAGACAGAGAGAGAGAGAGAGAGAGAGAGAGGCAGAGACACAGGAGGAGGGAGAAGCAGGCCCATGCCAGGAGCCCGACGTGGGACTCGATCCCGGGACTCCAGGATCGCGCCCTGGGCCAAAGGCGGAGCTAAACCGCTCAGCCACCCAGGGATCCCCAAGACAAGATTTTAAATTCCTTATCTTTGAAATTTTATGGACAGAAAGATACATCATATTCAACCTGTGGCTTTGAGGATCCTCTGGCAGATTATGGGCAGGAGAAAAGCAGCAAGCCTCCTACAGACACCAAGCCAGGCAGTGTAAGAACTGCCAGGAAAGGGACAGCTTGATTCAAAATCAAATGATGATGGGCTTTGTGGGATATCAAGAGATTGGGGTATAGGAGTCAGCAGAGTGAAGTCCTTCCAAACGATCTGACCCCTGATTTTTTAGGGATACTGAGTATGCCCTGTGTCATTCATTCTTATGAAAAGTGCGGAGATGCTCAGTGTGGAGTTCTCAGAGACAAAAGTTGTACTGTTAAGAGCCAGGAACATCTATTTCGTCTTGATTTCTTCTTCCAGTGTGTGTGTGTGTGTGTGAGCGTGAGTGTGTGTGTATGTAAATGAGTGTGTGTGAGTATAAACTTAGTAGGCAATTTCCCTGTGTGGAAATAGGATAATGCTTTACTGGAATAATGAAGATAAAGGGTAGAAAGCAAAAAGGTAGAAACTTCACACGAGCTCTGGATACTGGCCCTACTTGGTAAGACACTGGAAACTTTTCATCTTCCCCATGTAATTTCTGTTAGTTACCCTCTGTTCCCTATTCTATTTGGTAGTAAAATGCTTAAAATAGAGCCCTGGTGTCTCAGCTAAGGTATAGAGTGGGAAGAGATGGTAACATCTAGAAGGGGAGAGACAGTAGGCTGAGTTCTTTGAGATCTAAGGCAAAGCAGATAAAAAGATCCTAGGTCTGAGATATAGGCCCAGTCCCTGCTGTCAGAGACATGCACATGGGGGAGCAGGACCCCTGAAAAGCCCTGTAAGGGCCTGAATACTTTTCCCTGACACTGGTCATGAAAGTGCCAGTGGTGTGGGTGAGAGCCTGAGGGCTCACGGGTCAAACCTAGAAGGAGCCCTTTACCGAAGACTCAGAGCATCCTTATATAGCACTCTTGGCTCCTATAACCTTGAATACTGATGCTCATTAAAAAAAAAAAAAAATACAATAGAGAATGGCAGCCTCAGGAAAGGAGAAAAAGGGGATTTGCTGGAGGGGAGGAGATGGGGGGATGGGGTAACTGGGTGATGGACATTAAGGAAGACGCGTGATGGAATGAGCCCTGGGTGTTATATATAAGATTGATGAATCACTGACCTCTACCTCTGAAACTAATAATACATTGTGTGTTAATTAATTGAATTTAAATAAAAAAAATAAAAAGAAACCCAACTAGTAAGAGAAGTCAGCACTGGTTTCCTTTTAAAAATCCAAATTGGGGGCACCTGGGTGGCTCAGTGGTTGAGCGTCTGCCTTTGGTTCAGGTCGTGACCCCAAGGTCCTGGGATCAGTCCCGCATCAGGCTCCCTGCAGGGAACCTGTTTCTCCCTCTGCCTGTGTCTCTGTCTCTCATGAATGAATAAATAAGATCTTTAAAAAAATAAAATAAAATAAATAAAGATCCAAATTAATTCAGGAAGTGGTGTTTCTATTTTTCAGAGTCATGTCTGGATGTTAGTTTTCACCCAAATCTTACAGGAAGAGGACCAGGTTCAAGAAAATATTTTGTCCTTCTCCAGAGTCATACTGAACACTCTGTGCTTAAGTACTTACTTACTTTATTTCCAAATGAATTTTTGACTCTTTGATAAAATGTGATGCTTCTTTATTTTCTTGGTCACTACTAGGACTTTAGAAAGAGCTCTCATTTGACTTTTAAAAGATAATTAGCAAACTGGATATCTATACAAAAGTAATTTTGTACCTCAGCAAAAGAGTGTAGTCAGCAGATAATTCACTCCCGTGGCTTTTCATTAGCTAGCTCTCCCTCGGGGCAATTTAAGGTTAAGGCCCTACTCATTGGAGTTCTCAGCTGCGGTCAGAATTACCTCTGCAATTCACCAGTCAAGTCAAAAAAAACCCCCACCTCTCACCAGAGCTAAGCCTTGTGATGAGGTAGAAGGCCATTTGTTCTCTTATATGATATTCATTTAATTTTAGGCGTATTATTTAATCCCCTCAACAATCCCATGAGTTAGACCTGACCTCTATTTTAATGAGAAAGAAACAGGTTTTGAGAAATTAGGTAATATCCCCCAAATCACACAGTTAATAAAGGGCAGAATTGTCACAGTCTTTGTGGCTCCAAAGTCTGCTTCTTGGCTTTACAGCATCCCCCTCTTTTAATCTCACACATGGGATAAAAAAAATCTCAGCCACCATTATGGCTGCTGGGATTAAGAGAGTCTAAGAGGAAATGCAAACACTTCATCCGCCAAGGGCAATACGTGACTCCATTTCTATAGTAGTTTTCACATATTTTAATTCACTAAATCTTACCCAAAGCCTGCTTATAAGACAGAAAAATATTGTATTGGTGTACATTTATTTGGTAAGTCCAAATGAATAACATTTGCTTAGTATAAAGAAGTGAGCTATTTTTAACATATGAAAATTGGAAATTGGGAACAAAGGTGGCGTTTTTACTTTTTTATCAATTTGACTGTTAATGAAATACAAAATATTTGTATACTCCCCCAAAACACCTGAAAATCGTTACTTTAGAATCCTTTCTTCCTTCTTCTCTTCAAGATATACCAAGCATCTTTCTGTAAAACCAGAAATTGGGGCAATGAGAAAGACATCCTGCTCTTAAGAGCTCATGTTTTAATCAAAGGAGAAGTAGCAACGTCAGGTAATGATAGGATGAAAAGTGTCAAGTGAAATACAAAATATCCTGGGAGTTTGGAGCAGGAGTGACTCTTCTGCTGGGCATGGGCTGGGATTCTTGGGAAACGATGTAACTTTTCGAGAGTGGTGGAAACAATACATGCTGTGATGGAGAATGGCTTTAGAATGGAGGGAGAGACATGATGATGGAGGAGGAAAAGGCAGATGATAGAGGGAAAAGATAATTCGGGTAGTGCAGAGAAGAGAGTCGTGAGCATAGGACTATAAAGGTGAGCTAGAGTCAGTGGTCAAGTCTGTGAATGTCTTCCTAAGGAAATGTGGCCCTAAGTGGCCCTGGTAATAAGGGTCATCAGAAAAGTTTTTGAGCAGGGAAGTGAAGATAACCAAGCTTTCCTTCTTATAAGATTAACTTGCCAACAGGCTCCTTTGGAAAATGGATGGAAAGAGGGAGAGCCTGTTGTCAAGGAGAACAATGAAAATGATTATCATGACTCCAGGGTGGGGGAGTCATTAAGGAGGAAGGATTGTTCATGATGAGGGCAGGAGACAAGGTCCAAAGCTATGGGATGGGAGGAGTAGGGCTAGAGATATCCTGGTGTGCTGGGTTGAATGGTGTTCCTTCAAAACTAACATGCACTTAGAGCATCCACTGTAAATGTAACCTTATTTGGAATTAAGGTCTTTTCAGAAGTAATCAAGTTAAGATGACATCATACTGGATTAGATTGAGCCTTAAATCCAATAACTGGTGCTCTTCTAAGGAGAAGAGAGATTTGAAGACATGGAAAGACACACACGGAGGGATGAAATCCATGTGATGATGGAGGCAGAGATAGAACTGATGCAGTTACATTGTCAGCAATGATCAGAAGCTAGGAAGAGGCAAGGATCGATCCTTCCCTAGAGCTTTCAGAGAGTATGGCTCTGCAGACACCTCGATTCTGGGCTTCTAGCCCCCAGAACCATGAGAGACTACATTTCCATTATATTAAGCCACCACATTTGTGGTAATTTGTTACAGCAACTCTAGGAAACTCATCCACTCGGGCAACCTCAGGAAGAGAGGATGATAGTGGCCACCTTCAGGGACAAGGAGAGATCCACAAAAATTCAGTGTACTAATGAGGAGAAAGCACCTTCCTATGACAAATTCATAACGAGCCTTTGGGGGCTCATAGAGATAAACAAGGCACTGCTGCTAACTCCAACATCTTGCATACCAGTTAGTGGAGCCTATGAAGAAACAGTAAAAAGGGCTGTAATGCTGGGAATGGGTGAAGAAACTTGAACTCAATGAAGAGAAGTGACTTACTAAAAACCACAGAGGTGTCAAGTGCAGAACTAGGCTTGAACCCATCCCTCCTGCCTCCTAGTCCAATTCTGAAGACAGATTTTTATAGGAGTAAAAGTGAAGAGGAGGAGCACCCCTTCTTTCTGGAATGGAAAAAGAGGCTTAGGAAAAGGAGGCTGAAGCTCCTCAAAGATGAGTCCCTGCTTCCCCCACATCCCCGTCCCGAGATGGAAACATGGAAATCTGCTCCCTCATTAGTGTCTGAGACTGCTGTTGTATTTCTTTTACATCTCCAGAAGTGACAATGATGACTTCATTGCTTTGGTTGTTATTTTAATCTCAGCCGCTAAAAGATTGAAACTTAGAATCAGTAGGTCACCCTGAATTCAGAACAAATATGTCAAATATTTCAGAAGCTCTAGCTTTATGAGACAATGAGAAGGGTTTGCCAATTGAGATAACCACTGTCTTGGGAGAGGCATTTGACGTGTGTTCTCATGATACAAAATATTACAAACTGTTCAGATTGGGGAAAAAAACCTATTGGGTCATTTAAGTTTATCTCTCCTCCTTTTAGGGAGGACAAAAGCTTGTGCCATCCAGAAAGAAGATAATCTGGTTGACCAAGACATTTCTTGGAGTCTCTGGTCAAGAACATATTTGTTTTTAGATTCATAGAAACTCTAAAGATGCAAAACTCTCACTGACTTATTTAGAGAATTGAGGTAGTACTCCAATAGGTATTGTCTCAATGCTCGAAACTGCCTTGGAGATCTCAGCCTACCTGTTCATATGAGACATGAAAAAGTTGATCCCCCAGAGAGGGAAATAGCTTGCTAAAAATAAAAGTAGGAAAAGAGGAGATCACATGGAAAACACTCAGAAAGATGTTTGACTTATTTAGTCAGTAAAGAATTAGGAAAAGAAATATTTTGTGACACTACTTCCTATCAAATCACCAAAAGTTAAATACTTATATATACTTTATTTTATCCCAGTGGTGATCAGGGAAGGAAATAAGTGCACTCATACATTGAAGATGTAGTAAATTTCCTGAAATTGGTAATATTCTTTTCAAAAGCAATTGCCAATTCAAACCACAAATCATGCAAATGATCCTACCCTATGACCCAGGAGGTCTAAATTTCTGGGTTTATATTCTAAGGATTTATAAGTTTAAAAAAAATCTGTATCTATATCTATATAGATATCTATATCTATATCTATGTTTTGTTCATAATTTTATATATGTATACATATACATATATATATACAATTTGTTCAAAAATTTTTAAGTTAATGTTATTCAGAATATGGGAGCTCTAAGACCATATAGTCTGAGCTCTTACGAAAACACATAAGCAAGTTGAAACCCATATAGAAAAGATTTTCCAAGTTTCTGAGCCATGTCAGAAGCCAAGATTCCTGTCCAGGGGCTCCTGGATGGCTCAGTGGGTTAAGTGTCTGACTCTTGATTTCCTTTCAGGTCATTATCTCAGGGTCATGGGATCGAGTCCCACGTTGGGCTTCATGCTGGGTGTGGAGCCTGCTTGAGATTCTCTCTTCCCCTCTCTCTGCCTGCTCCCCCCCCCCAGCTCTCTCTGTAAAAAGGAAGAAGAAGGAGAAGGAGAAGGAGAAGGAGAAGAAGAAGAAGACACTGAGGTGGGCACTTGACAGGATGAGCACTGGGTGTTATTCTGTATGTTGACAAATTGAACACCAATAAAAAATAAATTTATTAAAAAAAGATAAATGATTTGACAGAAGTGTTGTTATAATCAAATCACACTATAACCAAGACATTCTTCATCATTTATTAATATTTTAATAAAAAGCTGAAAGAAAAGAGGAAGAAGGAGGAGGAGGAAGAGGAGGAAAGGGGAAAAAAGAAAAGAAGATTCCTGTTCAAAAGTCTTTGTTATACTCTAAAGCTTTTCAGTGAAAACCTGAAAACAACTCTGATGTCCCCAAATCAAAGGACTGGTTTAGCATAATTGTTAAGAGACTGGCTTTCTGGGTTCAAATGCAGCTCCATCAGCTACTAGCTCCATGGGTTAGGGCAGGTACGCAATCTCTGTGTCTCGTCTGTAAAACCAGTGTAATCATAGAATGTCTTGTCTGTCCCAGCCACTGCTGCCACACGAGGTTCACGGGGGCTCTGATTGACTCGGGGACCCTGTACAGATCAACTCCAGAGTGCCTCCCCTCAAGCCCTTATTCCCGAGGCTTCCCTGCTGATACTGAGACATGCCAGGTGCCAGCCCAGAAATGTGTGTGAATAAAGTGTCATGGGGCAGATGAGAAGTAGACAAGTGGTTCTTCCCTTCTCCTGTATGACTTTCCACAATACAGTTGATGTGGCTTTTTGCAGGACGATCTCATGAGAAGATGATCTTGTGAGGGGGGGAATTGATCACACTTGGTGGTAACCAGCTTGACAAACTGACTTCTCCTTTCCTTACCTCTTTTCACTCTTCCCTCATCCCTGCTTCCTTGGGGTTGCACCCCGAATAAAGTAGTGTGTGGAACCCTCCGCTTCAGGCTCTGCTTCTTTTTGAAGCCAGACTAAGACAGATGGTACCCACCTCAGAGGGTTGTAGGGAGGAAACATTAAATGAGTAAAAATAGGTAAAGCACTTGCCTGACATACAGTAATTACTATGTAAGTGTGAGCTATTCTTATTCTACTGTATCACTGTGTAGCTCTGAAAAGTGGTAAATATTTAGACTATGCTGCTCCATGGAAAAATGTATGTGAAATAATGTTAAGCAAAAAACAGAATACTAGGAAGCAAGTATCACACGGATTATAACTCCAGAAAAATTATATATACACACGGATGATAAAGGGATGACATAGAGGTGGAAATTGTTACTCTGTAATGGGGAAGAGGTGCTATGTTTATGTGTCCCCAGAGGTGGTTATTTACCCCAAGTGGAGTCTAAATAAACAGAATGAACAGTGTCTTGGAGACTCTATGCACACCTCTGATCAGAAATACAACGCAGTGCTTATAATTCCTCATAGTTGGAAAATCCTTTCATGGAGGACTTTCATTTTTTTATATTGCAGTTTTAAGCCATTTCCTTTAATTCACTGTTCATGAAGATTGGAAACTATGGGCAGGAGCTGTGATGAAGCAACTTGCTCTACCTGCAAACAGATATGTATTTCTACTTTTCATGGGGCTGTAACATAGCAGGTTCCTGCCCCCCACACAGAGCCTCCCACCAGTGGAGTGAGAGACTGAGAGTGACCTCCTCCCTCCTCTCAGTTCCTTGAGTGCAGGCCAGGAGGGGTGGTATGCAAATTATGATGGCTGAAGCCCTGAACTTGGCTTCTTTAGGATTGCATGCACATTGCTTTTGTGTAAGAAAAGATTAATGTGGGCAAGGGGACATTTTTCCATGTGAATGAAGATTGGAGAGACTCGTTCTACTTCCCTGTCCCATTTGTTTGTCTGAGAGCTCAGTGGATCTTTGGTATCATGCTCCATCTTGGTTTAAACTCTCTACACATTATAGAGATAATGAAAGACAAGCAGCTGATGTGTGTAAATATTTATGAATCATATTTCTGACAAAGGACCTGTATTTAGAATATATAAAGAACTCTTAAAACTCAATTGTAAGAAAGCAACTCTATTTTAAAAATGGGCAAAAAACTAGAACAGACACCCTGCTTGAAAGTAAATACAGATGGCAAATGAACACATAAATCAATACACTGGGAAAATGCGAATTAAAGCCACATGAGATATCACTAAAAATTTATTAAGATGGCTGAAATTTTTAAATGTTTTCAAAATAATAACTAAAAGAATGCCTGAATGGCTCATAAGTTAAGTGTTCCACTCTTGATTTTGGCTTTCGTAGGACTCCATACACTGGGTGTGGAGTCTCTTCAAGATTCCTCTCTCCCTTGGGGCACCTGGGTGGCTCAGTTGGTTAAGCATTTGCCTTCACTCTGGGATTGAGCTCTGCATCAAGCTCCCTGCTCATCAGGGAGTCTCCTTTTCCTTCTCCCTCCCCCTCAACCCCCCTACTTGGGCTCACTAGTTCTCTCAAATAAACAAATCAAATCTTTAAAAAAAAGGGGCACCGGGGTGGCTCAGTGGTTGAGCATCTGCCTTCAGCTCGGGTCCTGATCCAGGGGCCTGGGATCAAGTCCTGCATTGGGCTCCCTACTGGAAGCCTGCTTCTCCCTCTGCCTGTGTCTCTGCCTCTCTCTGTGTTTCTCATGAATAAATAAGTGAAATCTTAAAAAAAAAAAAAAAAGGAGCATATTAAAAAAAACTTATAAAAAATTCTTTCCCTCACCCTCTGCCCACCCCCGGACCCCCCACGCTCATACTGTCTCTCTCTCTCAAAAACAACTAACAATACCAAATGCTGATGAGGTTGTGGAGCAACTGGAATACTCTTTTATTTTGTTTTATAAGATCAAAAAAAATTATTCACGAGAGACACAGAATGAGAGAGAGACAGAGGCAGAGGGAGAAGCAGGCTCCCTGTGGGGAGCCTGATGTGGGGCTCTGTCCCAGGACCCCGGGATCATGACCTGAACCAGAGACAGATGCTCAACCACTGAGCCGCCCAGGTGCCCTAGAATACTTTTGTGTTGCTGGAAAGGAGTCAAAATGATAAAACCATTCTGGAAAATAGTTGGGCGTTTCTTGTAAAATTAAACATTTACCTTATGAGTCGACAACCCAGTCCTCGCATTTACTCTAAAGAAATGAAAACTTGTTCACACAAAAAACCTGTAGATAAGCATTTATAGCAACCATATACATAGTTACCTATTCAACATCTATTCATCAAGCTGGAAATAATCAAACTTCTTTCAACAGTTGAGTGGATAAGCAAATGTGCTACATGTGTACAATGGAAAACTACCCAACAGTAACAAGCAACATCATGGAAGTGACGACATGGATGAAGCTGATAGACGTTATACTGATTGAAAGAAGCCAGTTTGAAAAACATATATACTGCACATATCACATTCTCAAGAAGATAAAACCACAGTCACAGAGACCAGATCGGTGAGTGCAAGGTTGGCATGGGAGGAGGGTATGACTACAAAACAGGACCATGAGGGAACTCTTTTTTCAGAGTGATGGAACTGCTCTATATACTGACTGTGGTGGTGGTTACGTGAATCTATACACGTGCTAAAATCCATGGAGCTGTATACCCAAAGCTCCATTTTATTATAGGTACATATTTAAAAATAAAAATAAGAAAAATATGAACTGATAACAGAATCTTGAATCTAGATTCCATTACTTTCTAGCTGTGCTCTATTGGACCAATGACTACTTTCTCCAAACTGCAATTTTCCCGTCACCTAAAATACATACACTAGGAACATCCACACCTCATCAGGGATGTTTGGCGAATTAAATGAAGCAATGCATATAAATTTGCATGTGCAGTGGCAAACAGTGAACACACAAGAAATATTAGCTATTAACATGGAGTCACTATTATCGGAAGAAAAAGTCCCTAGAGGAGGCTGTGTGACAGGGTAAAAAGATGAGCTCTGTGGACAGTCATTATTAGTGTTGAATTGCTTATCATCTTGGACAAGTTAACAGCCCTCTTTGAGTGGCAGTTTCCTCATCCAGAAAACAGGTATAATAATAGTCACTTTATAATATTGTGGTAAGCATGACAATTACGGTATGTATAACACCTGATCGTCGGTGCTCCATAAGTGATAGCTGTAATTATGACTTAGAGTGTTTCCATAAGTAACACATAATTTCTTCTGACATTGAAAAATTATGCTTACAAATGGATAATCCCAAATGATTAATTATGCAACCACAGAAAGAGCTGATGTTATGCAAATGTTTTAGTTTGTACTGGACTGGCCAGTCACACATATTTTCCTATTCATAGCCAAAGTATTAATTGATTGAAATGAGCTGTTGAATTTTAATGAACTCTTAAAAGGGCAAACCGATTCCCGTAGACAATGCAGAATAGATTTTCTATGATAGCGTGTATTTTCCCATTTTGTTATTTTAGTTTTCAAATGGAGTGCACAGTTCTATAAAGTGGCTTTCCTCATTTTATAGTGCTTTCCGTCTCTCATCTCTAGGGTATGTTTCAAAGTAAATTAAAGTAGGATTGAAAGGAACCTGGGGCCAGCTAGAAGGGCCTAGTGGCCTCTGTGAGCTAGATATCCAGAAACAAGCTCAACTCTTCCATATTTATGTTTTTCTAGTTTGCTGTCATCATCATCATCATCATCATCATCATCATCATCATCATCTTTTCATCCTCCTCATCACCATGTGGTTAATCTAAGAAGGGCTCTTTGAAAAAAAAAAAAAAAAAGGAAGGGCTCTTTGGTCCTCCAGCTCCTCCAGTCCTCCTGAATGTTATTTAAACCTTTTTTTTTTCTTTTTTTTACTACTGTCTTCCTTTGTTCATTGATCCATGAAAAAGGAAACTGTTGCTTTAAGATGATAAAAACTGCACATTTAAAGAAATGATGTCACTCTGTCATCCAGGTATATAAAAATACACCTTCAGCAAAAGACATTTTTCATAACTTAGATTATTTCTCAATGTGAGTAGAAGTGTTCTGAAATAGGTGATATGGTTTTATTGTTGCTGCTGACATTATGGAGGTTATTGATGGGAAAGGAAGGACAGAGTACACGAAGCACAAAGCTGGAAACGATCTTCAAAATCCCAGCCTAATATCTTACATTATCAAAGGGAAAAAGGGAAACCTAGAGAAGAATGTCCTGGGTTCATGTGACCAATAGATGACAGACCAACTCAGGGTGGGACCCAGGTCTCCTGCCCCCTACCCTGCCCTCAGCTGTGTCACCTACCTCTATAACACATACGGCCTCTCCAACAGCAGTCTTCCTTGTTTCCTTTTCTGTTCTTCCAGAACTTATTAAATTACACTCATTGGTTCCTGGAGTACTATCACTATCAGTTCATGCAAAGACTGTCCTTGTTCTATTGCTATGTAGTCTCTCCTCCTTTCACAATTGTCATTCCCAGCCCTTTCTCTCCCTTAGATGTTCACTCCGCCGTATTTGGCGTGTTCTTAACTATGCAAATACTGCTTTGTGTATAAATCTTCATTCAACATTAAGCTTTTTGGTCTATTCATGCAGTTTTATGTTTAATTAGTTAACTCTGACCATGGCCCAGTATTCCAGAGTATTAGCATATGATACTTTACTTAGCTGTTCCTTCCTGGCAGATACTAGTTAACTTCTATATTTGATACCACAAACAGTTTCACAATTAACATCTTTGTATGTGTGCCTTAGTGAATTCCTGGAAGAAATACTCTGGGCATACCCATTATCGGGATTCTTGGGTTGTAGAACATAATCATTCTTAATTTGACTAAGTGTTGCCAGATTTGTTTCCACAAAGCTTGAGTATGTTTTACATTCAAAGCTGCAGTACCAGATTGTTCCCATCTCTTCATTGTTTGGTCAATGTTTGGTACTGTCTTCCTTTCTTGTTTTGCCATAATGATGCTGTAAAGTGGTATTGTGTTGCTATTATTTTCTTTCTTCTGAATATTAGCATCTTTTCATACATGTCTTAAATGCTCTACTTAAGGTCCTTCCTTTGACAAATTAACTTTTTATTTGTCTTGAGTACTTTTCTCTTTATTTTCTTGTCTCTTTTTTGTTGATTTGGAGGAGTTTCTTACATATTCCGAGTATTCACCTCATGACTGTTATATTTGTTGTAAATATATTCTTCCAACCTGTCCTCTATCTTTGACTGTGTCTATTATGTCTTTCACTGGACAAAAATTCTTAATTTTGGTAGTCAAATCCATCAAATTTTAACCTTATGGTTTGTGTTTTGGGATATACTCTGAGAAAATTTTACCCATGTTTCACAGAGATATCCTATATTTTCTTCTGACAGCTTTATTGTTTTTTTCTTTAATATTTAGGTCCAGAGTCTACCTGGAGCCCATGTTTGAATACAGTATGTGGTAGGGCTACATCTCTATATTTTCTTCACATAATATTAATATTCCACTTTTCCCTGTACCATCTAAGTAATCAACTCTTTCACCTCTGTTCCATTCCAGTCCCATTTGAAATGTTTCAGAGTCTAAACATTTTCCACTAAATCTAGGAAGATACCCTGAATCATAGATATATTCTCCAAATCTTGAGAGACAGAATGCTCATTCTAATTAGGCATTTCGTTGGCAACTGAGGCCATGGACCATGAGTCAGGACACAGAATTTAAAGTCTATAAATTCTAAATTTGGCTGCTTCAATTAGGAAATGACTTTTATTTGATGTAGTGGGCTCCCAATTAAAATTTTATGTGAAGAATTTTGGAAGCTAAAGAACATTTTCAAAAACCACTGGTATAGATGGTCTCATGAGTTCTTCTAAATTTTCCTGTTAGGGTACTGCCTCTTCATTGGCTATTAGTTGAAATTCATTATTAATAAAAATTCATTTTTAGCACTATTTCTAAGTTGGCTATTCAGAACAATGGCTAAGAACCATTGCAGTGTACCGTGCTCTGCATATTGAGGGTCAATAAATATTTAATGAGCAAAGGAGGGTTGATAATACCAGGTGAAAGAAAAGAGTGATTTTCATTTTTTATCGTCAGTAAACTATGAAGGAAAAGGGCAAATTTACTTATTTTTATTTTTTTAAAGATTTTATTTATTTATTAGAGACACAGAGAGAGAGAGAGAGAGGCAGACACACAGGCAGAGGGAGAAGCAGGCTCCATGCAGGGAACCCCATGTGGGACTCAATCTCGGGTCTCCAGGATCACAACCTGGGCTGAAGGTGGCGCTAAACCACTGAGCCACCGGGGCTGCCCAAGAAGGGCAAATTTAAAAAAATAATAAATTGGTCATGTTTCTTTTTCTCGACAAATTAAATAACACTGACATGATTTCTGAGAATGTTGCATTAAACTAACTCAATTCTATGAAAGTTGATGATAGAAATGTTTCATATAGTTACCCAAAAGTGCGTATTGTGCTGGGCTTCATCATTTTACTTACAATTTTGTGAAAATCACTTGAGCAATCTTCAGATGCAGCTGTTTTTGAAACAGATGATAGAGTGAGTGAGTGAGTAAATGTGTATGTGTGTGTGCATGTTGTTTGGAGGAAGCGAACTCTATTTAGCAGTCATGTGGTGGTAGGTAGTTGAGAAGAAATGAAACCTCAACCTGATCAGAGACATTAAGAGTTCCCAGAAGGTAATGAGGAGAGTGTCAAGACCATGTAGTTTCAGTCTGCAAAAAAAGCTGCTATATACCCTGTCAGATTCCTGGCTATAAAACTAGCTTTATTCTTTTGTTTTGTTTTGTTTTGTTTTGTTTTGTTTTAGAGAGAAAGAGAAAGAATCTTAAGCAGCTCCATCTCCAGCAAGGAGTCCGGTGTGGGGCTCGATCCCAGGACCCTTGAGATCATGACTACAGCCAAAATCAAGAGTCGGATGTTTAACTGACTGAGCCACTCAGGAGCCCCAAAATGGGCTTTAATCTTCAGCAAAATACCCTGGGAGCTTTAATTCTCATTAAATTCTTACTAAAATCTTTAGCTAACAATCTTCTTTCATTAGAAGAGCCTGGTCCTGCCTTCAATGTGTGAAGAGAACCAACCAAAGACAGGAAAAGCATCTTAATCCTTGAGATAAAAATGTTGCAAGAGCTTCTTCTTTTTTTTTTTAAATAAATTTATTTTTTATTAGTGTTCAATTTGCCAACATATAACATAACACCCAGTGCTCATCCCATCAAGTGCCCCCTTCAGTGCCCGTCACCCAGTCACCCCCACCCCCCGCCCTCCTCCCCTTCCACCACCCCTAGTTCATTTCCCAGAGTTAAGAGTCTCTCATGTTCTGTCTCCCTCCCTGATATTTCCCACTCATTTTTTCTCATTTCCCCTTTATTCCCTTTCACGATTTTTTATATTCCCCAAATGAATGAGACCATATAATGTTTGTCCTTCTCTGATTGACTTACTTCACTCAGCATAATACCCTCCAGTTCCATCCACGTCAAAGCAAATGGTGGGTATTTGTCATTTCTAATGGCTGAGAAATATTCCATTGTATACATAGACCACAGCTTCTTTACCCATTCATCTTTCGATGGACACCGAGGCTCCTTCCACAGTTCGGCTATTGTGGCCATTGCTGCTAGAAACATCGGGGTGTAGGTGTCCCAGCGTTTCATTGCATCTGAATCTTTGGGGTAAATCCCCAGCAGTGCAATTGCTGGGTTGTAGGGCAGGTCTATTTTTAACTCTTTGAGGAACCTCCACACTGTTTTCCAGAGTGGCTGCACCAGTTCACATTCCCAGCAACAGTGCAAGAGGGTTCCCCTTTCTCCACATCCTCTCCAACATTTGTGGTTTCCTGCCTTGTTAATTTTCCCCATTCTCACTGGTGTGAGGTGGTATCTCATTGTGGTTTTGATCTATATTTCCCTGATGGTCAGTGATGCGGAGCATTTTCTCATGTGCTTGTTGGCCATGTCTATGTCTTCCTCTGTGAGATTTCTGTTCATGTCTTTTGGCAAGGGCTTCTTTTGAAACTGTGTCACAAACCCAATTCTTGAGCACACTGTATCTGAGGACTATTTTCCTTGGGAAGGTTTTGCAGATGTTGGGAGTCTTAGTTCCCAAGGTCAATGCAGAAATCAGCCATATCACAAGGCAGTGAATGGGCCGAGGGACTGTGTTCGGAGCCTGAAGTGGAAGCTCCTTATGGAAGTCCCAAACCGGTGTGGGCAAAGATGGGCTAGTTTCTATCTGATGATTTGTTTGAAATGTCTTGCTGAGGGGTATGGAGAGGAGGAGGGCGCTAATTGCACCATTTCAGTGCCATTGGCCCTCGAAGAGATCTTGACTGATTTCTTTTCTTTTTTTTTAAGATTTTATTTATTTATTCATGAGAGGCACAGAGAGAGGCAGAGACACAGGCAGAGAGAGAAGCAGGCTCCATGCAGGGAGCCCGATGTGGGACTTGATCCCGGGTCTCCTGGACCAGGCCCTGGGCCGAAGGCAGGTGCTCAACCGCTGAGGCACCCAGGCGTCCCTTGACCAATTTCATTGGATTGGGAAGAGATCTTGACCAGTTTCAGGAGCCTAAGGCAGATGCGCTTCCTCTTCACTCATATCCAACAAAACATCTTCTCCCCGACACGCTGCCTCAATGTGCTTAATCGTTCATTCTGCGTGTCTTGAACACCTATGATGTGCCAAGTACTGTGACAGGAAGCAATCAGTGAGGGCCTGGCTCGTGGCCTCAGGAGGCACAGAAGGATTTCTCCACCACAGGCTAATGAGTGACACAGGGAGGCAGTTTCGGGTACCGCTGTGCCAGGTGGCCTCCGGTCACATCCCAGCCCTGCCACCTGTGGTAGCCCAGTGATTTGGGGGAAGTTACTTCAAGTCACTGTGTTGCAGTCTCTTCACCTATAAAATGAGGGTCATAACACCAACCTCGTAGATCTGTTGTGTGCATTAAATGAGTTAATACACGTGAAGCAATTAGCACAGCACCTAACTTGCATCTCATACTCACAGCTAGTAATTGTGATTTAGGTATAATGAGAGCACAAAAGAGGAGCATTAACTCCTGGGAGCAGGTGATAACCCACATTTACCCATGAAATTGGGCCTTAGGGTAATAACATCTCTTGTGGGAGACACCCTTTGTTCAGATTCCGAAACTCTTTCCCAGGCCACAGTATGTTTTTCCATGAGGATGATCAGAAGTAGCCCTCAGGGAGCCTAATGGCCAGGGTTTTGTTTTGTTTTGTTTTGTTTTGTTCAGCTGTACCTTGGACCACTGCTCCCTATCTGCAGTTCTTAGCTGAGTCCAGCAGTTTCTGGGCAAGATGAGGAAGAAACAGTCACCGTCATTTCCCCACCAAGCTGAGGGGAAATGAGTGAGTCACTGTAGCATCATGGGATGTCTGAAAGGGGATTTCTCTTTTTATCTGTAGGAAATTTGGGCAGGAAAAGTAGGCTACAAGTATCCCCCAAACTACAGCTCTGGTAAAGCAATTTATTCATTTGCATGTCTATGAGCTTTATTAAATGCTTACTGCATGTTAGAAATTGTGGGCTACAGGATGACAGCCTCTATTTACTGGTCACCCCTGTGTGCCAAGCGCTGGAGAGAGCACCTAACACATCTAATCTCATGCTCACAGTGCATCCTTATGAAATAAGTTCATTATTACACACAGGAAGAAACTGAAACCTAGGGAGTAGGTCAACAAATAACCACCAAGATTATGCAGCAAGATAGGAAATGGTAGGGCAGGGATTTGAACTTGAGGAGGAGCTGGCCCAAATGCCTACACACTAGGTTTCCCTGTCCCAGCAGGATATAATCACATTTCCATGAGGAGCTCTCACTCAAGTGAAGGAGCCAGAAAAGTGAACATACAATTAATATACAGCGTAATCTGAGCTCCATAAAGGTGTGAACGGAGCCCTGTGGAAACACAGAGGAAGGAAGGAATTAGTTGCCTGGGAGAATCAGTTTTAGCTGTAATCAGCAAAGTACTTAATATTGTACAAAATTTCCTAAGTATGTACAAACCTGGAATGATGAAAATTTGTCGTAGTGAAAGCAAGCTTAAACAGATGGGGCAATTAACATCTAAATGAGCAAGAGTCAAACTTAAATTTTTAAGAGTCTATTGTGCCGGGTATTATGTGCTCATCCCTGCTTTGTGTGATGGAACCCAGGTTCGCATTGCCACTGTCAAAGTCATGAACTTTAAGTCATTGCTCGAGTTTTACCTCATGGAGTGGCCATGATTCTTTTATCTTTCTTCATTTTCATCTCCCCTGTACCACCCACTCCAGGTGCCTAGCACACTGCCTGGTTCAAGACAGCTGGTAAAAAATGTTCATTCCGAGTCTTTTAGAAGATGATTATTCTATTTGTGGTTAGTCCAAGACCTTATTTTATTCCTCTCACCTTTCTCTGTTTTCATTTCACATCTCATTTATATTTCTCACAGATCTTGCAGGAAGGCAGACTCTAAAAGTCATCGCTTTCTTTCAACATTTGAGAACGAATACATCAAAACAAGAACCTGAGATAAATTCTGATGGTAACTTTCGGATTTTCTTTGTTAGTTATCAGAGATTATCTTTAGCAATTATCATAGCTGAAAGTTAGCTTAGACTTTGGAAGGGAAAAAAAAATTAAAAAAACAACCCTCAAGTGGTTCCATATTGTTTAAGACCTATCCTGACTTCCTACTCGGGTCTGATTGTGTGAACAGTGTATATGGACTGGTGCACATTCCCCTCCAACCCTTAGCATCACAACTGTCTGTTGAACAAAAGGAAGGAGAAGGAAAAAGGAGAGAAAGAAAGTGGAAATGGATAAACATGGTGAAAAAGATTCCATCAGCCTAAGCTCAAAAATTAAAGGAGGAGGTGAGAATGTCCTGTGGAAAGCTCTCGATCATGATGTATCATCACTTCTCATGAAGCCAGCTGAATTGTGTCCCCACAGAGAGTAGATAGGATTTGAGGAAAAATATCAAGCTTCAGTTCACTTCATCCTTTTAAGTTCAAATCAGTGGGTATCATTATGTCTGATTGATTACTGATCATTATATCTGCTCATTATGCCCGAGACCTGGCTTGGTTTACAGTGCGGTAGGCATCTGATTTCCCAGTGTCTCTGCTCAGGTGCCCAGTCATTGCAGAACTGCTCCAGGAGCACAGACTTTGATTGTGATATCCTTCAGGCACATTTCCCAGATCTCCAAGAGGCCTTCATTAATTCAGATCTCTCTTTGTGCTTATAATCGACCTCTGCTGCCCAAACGTAGCCCTGAACCAGCTGTTGTCATAGATTTTTCTTAGCTTTTCATAACTTTCTAGTAACTTAATTGATGTCAAACTGGCAAGAGAGGGCCACAGTTTAGCTCAGCATCTCATTATAAGTTATGTGTTTATTTTTTTAAACATTGTTATGGCATTTACTTCAAAGAAAAATAGTTTTAGCTTGCGATTTTGTTAAAATCCAGATTTGTTAATGTGCTTTTATTTGTTTGTGTTTGGAAATATTTCTTATAGCTCTTTAGTGCCAGAACCTTTATTTGCAACAGCCAAGATCATAGCATCAGCAAACAGGCAATTGTGTTAAAAGATGTATTTTTTTTGTTTGTTTTGAGTGTTATTTCTTTAAATCAATGATTAATTAGGGACTCTTAAAAATGTAGTTGGGATTTTAGAAAGAGGGCCCAGTTTTTTTTTTTATTATAAATTGAGATGAAATTCATGTAGCATAAAACCAACCATATTAAAGGGAACAGTTCATTGGTATTTAGTACATTCATATTGTTGTGAGACTACCCCCCTTCCTACTTCCAAACATTTTCATCAACCCAAAAGGAAACTCTGCACACACTAAACACTTACTCTCCATTCTATCCTTTCCTCAGCTTCTGGCAACTACCATTATACTTACTGTCTGCATGGGTTTACCTATTCTGGGTTATTTCATATAAGTAGAATCATACAATATTAAACCTTTTATATCTTGCTTCTTTCACTTAGAAAGTTTGGAAGTTCATTCACATCATAGCATGCATCAGTGTGCTTCACTCTTTTTTTATCGCTGAATAATATCTCATTGTATATACCATAATTTGTTTATCTATTTGTCTGTTGATGGACATTTGGGTTGTTTCCAGCATTTGACTATTGTAAGTAGTGCTGCTATGAGTACGCATGCACGTATGTGTGTCTGAGCATCTCTTCTCAGTTCTTTTGGATACATACCCAGGAAAGGAATTGATGGCTCATAAGGTAATTCTATTTCCTTTTTGAGGAACCATCAAACTGTTTTCTATAGCGGCTGCGCCATTTTACATTTCTACTAGCAGAGTATGAGGATTCTGATTTCTTCACATCCTCACCAACACATGCTTTTCTTCTTTTCTTCTTCTTCTCTTCTTCTCCTCTTCTTCTCCTTCTTCTTCTCCTCCTTCTCCTCCTCCTCCTCCTCCTCCTCCTCCTCCTCCTCCTTCTTCTTCTTCTTCTTCTTCTTCTTCTTCTTGTCACCCTAGTGGGTATGAAATGGTATCTCATTGTGGTTTTGATTTGGAATTCCCTAATAATTAATGATGATGGACATCTTTTTATGTGCTTGTTGGCTATTTGTTTATTTCTTTAGAGAAATGTCTACTGAGGTCCCCTGCCCATTTTTTGTTTAGTTGTTCTTTTGTTGTTGAGTTGTAAGAGTTCTTTATATATTCTGAATACTAGATCCTAACCAGGTATATGATTTGTAAATATTTTCTCATATCCTCTAAGTGTCTTTTCATTGTCTTGAAATGTCCTTTGATGCAAAAAGTTTTTAATTTGGAAGAAGTATGGGGCAACTGGATGGCTCAGTTGGTCAAGTGTCTGCCATCCACTCAGATTGTGATCTCAGGGTCCTGGGATCCAGCCCCACTTCAGGCTCCCTGCTCAGTGGAGAGTCTGTTTCTCCCTCTCATTCTCCCTCTTTGCTTTCTCTCTCTCTGTCAAATAAATAATAAGATAAAATCTTTAAAAAATGTTCGAAGAAGTATGATTCATTTATTTATTTTTGCTCTTGGTGTTGTATGTAAGAATACTTGCCTAATCTAAAGTCATGAAAATGTACCCCGTGTTTTCTTCTTAGACTTTTATGGTATTAGCTCTTATGTTTAGGTTGATGTTCCTTTTTGAGTTAACTTTTGTAGATGGTATAAGGTAGATGTCCAACTTTATTCTTTTGCATATGAATGTCCTAGCACAGGGCTTCAGTTTTCTGTACACATAATGCTTTTGGAGAATGATGATTAATGAAAATGATTAATAAAATTGATACATTAATAAAAGTAAAAGATTAATAAGGAGTGCCTGGATGGTGCAGTTGGTTAAATGTCTGACTCATGATATTGGCTCAGGCTATGATCTCAGGGTTGTGAGATCCAGCCCTGTGTCAGGCTCTGCACTCAGCAGGGAAACTGCTTGAGATTTTCTCTCTTCCTCTGCCCCTCCCCCACTCCCTCGTCCTCTAAAAAAAAAAAAAAGATTAATGAAATTCATTGCAGGTAGACAGAGACTGAGCAGGCCAGAGCTAATGTTTGGTCCTTACCTATAAGTAACATGCCTCCCCTTGGACTCCTCTCCACCCCTGCCAGCTGCCAGCAGGATACCTGAGAGGAGAGAATACAGCTACACGAGACAAGCTATCAAAAAGTTATCTCAACCTAGTGCTTGGGGCATGTATGTCAGAACTAAACAAAACAATAAACAAATAAATAGAAATTAAAAAAATAAACCTAAACACCTAATGCACTTCTGTGCAGTGGCCTATGCTCAGAGTGTTGGATGAGAAGGGAGAAGAAGATGGAGACCTGTGTCCTGCCTGTTACCCCACCTTGACCCGCACAAACCATTTTCTTCTTAACCTTTCAGGAACAGAAGCTGTCACCAGGAGTGTGTGCCAGATGAACAAACACCACCAAATGGATGAAACAACTGACCTGGGCTTGTTTTAGCACCTGTGAACACACCGCAAAAACCAGAATGAGAGACTCAGAATCTGCCTCCCAAGGATTTTGCCTCCCAAGGATTTTGCTGATTTTGGGTGACTGTTCTCCTTAAAGAAAATAAATTTCAAAGGTGACATTTTCATGCTACAACTGTGACAGAGATGGCCAGCTGCCCATCAAAAGTTTGTATTCTCCTCCATGGGCCAGCATTATTGCCCAGAACCAGCTGCCCAGTAGAGGGCCGTTCTTCCCAGCCTCCTTACTTCAAAATGGGGCCACATGATTGGTTGTGCACCATGGAATGTGAGTGGAACATGTTCCCTCCAGGCCATGGTGCTTTAGGAGCTGGTCTATGGTCTCCAGGCTCCTTTTTCCTGCTTCCATTGGATACTAAAGTTGAGGGCAACCCTGGAAGCTACATGTTGAAGCTGGCATAGCCTTTGTCCGCCTAGGTCCCTGAATGACTTTGTGAACCACCCACATTGGACTGTTATGTGAGTGAGAAATAGACTTCAAGCAGGATTAAGCCACTTGGTATTTGGGTGTGTGTGTTACTGATGCTGATGTTGTCCTAGAGCAGTGGTTCTCAAACTTTGGTACACACCAGAATCACCTGGAGGCTTATTCAAATACAGATTGTTGGCCCCATCTCCAGAGTTTCTGAGTCAGTAGGTCTAGATTGGAGCCCAAGAATGTGTATTTCTAACAAGGTTCCAGGTAATGCTGCTGCTGCTGTTGACTCACCATACTTGAACAATCACTCCCCGAGATAATGCAATAATACATAAAGGAGTCATCTGAGGAATATTTACCAAAATGGTCCAAGAAGTAAGAAAATTAAAATAAGCATTAATTTAGCAAGTACTTGGTTCAAGTACCTTTTGTGCCAGGCAATATGCTAAGTCTTGGAGAGGAACAGGTCAGCTCCCTGGGGGACTTCCCATCTAGTGGAGGAGACATAAATTAATCAGCACAGATAGAGATCGATAGACTGTGTGGTACAAAAAAGGATAAAAGTAGGGAAATATGAGACCAAATAAGAGAGAACTTCATTTAGTTTGGGGTGCGGGTTGCAGGGCTCATAAAAGGCTTCTCTAAGAAAATGTCATTTAAGGTAAGATTTGAGTGTCTGTAAAGTTAAGGATTTTATTTTATTTTTACTTTTTAGGAAGGAGGGAGTGTTCCAAGGGGAGAGAATGCATGAAGAAATCAAGAAATACTGGAAGAAGGCCAATATATCTGGAACGGGGAAGCGAGGGGGAGAATGATAAAAAATGAAATTGGAGGGGTGGAGGGGAGCCAGATCATGCATAGGATGGTAAGCCACAAGGATTTTGACTTTTATTCCAAGAATCGTGTAAAATTATTTGAGTGTTAAAGGAAGAGAAATAGAGTTTGCATTTAGAAATATTTTTATTCCTTTCTCCCCATTTCCTATTTAATCTTTTGTTAATTTTATAGGAGGTTTATCAATTAATAAAATTGGTCTTTTGTATCTTGTTTTGCTAATATTTTTTTCTTGCTGTTTGCTTTCAATCTTACTTCTGTTATTTTTCCACACCCAGAGATTTTAATTTTTGTGTACTCAAATTTGCCACTCTTTTATGATTCTGGTTTTTGTATCATGCTTAAAAGGCCTCCTCCATCTCAAAATTATCTTTCATATGAAGCTCACCATGTTTCTTTTCAGTGCTTATATAAAGGGTATACAATTTGAAAACACAATGAAATATGTCTTTACCTATGAAAAAGACAAAGATCATAAAGTCTGATGATACACTGTATAAATGGAGGGTGGGGAGAGGTAGACATTACCATATTTTTGGTGGGTATATAAATTGAAATGTTAGAACTTGGTAAATAGACTTCGAGGTGTGAAGACAGTTCACCAAGACCACTTTATTGTGTCCTGATCAGCCTCCCATTGGCCTGCATCTGATCTTCAGCTACACTCAGGGACAATTCCCAAGGGTGATTTTGCTCCAGGGGGCTGACTCTTGTTGCTCAAACACACAAGAAACTATATTCAGATCCTTTCTGTGTTAAGGATTCCAGATGATATTTTAATTTGTTAATGAAGTCATAGGTTCTACTAATTTATTAGTGAAACCATAGGTTCTATATATTATTTCAGATACTCACAGGCAATGGCAAGGAGCTGAAAAGAAGAAAGGCTCTCCTTCCTGATCTCATTTCTTCCTAACTGGGGCACGAGGCCCACTCCACCCAACCAGGGCAAATCACCACCACCCTTCTAGCCAACCTATACCGCCCATCTTGGTCCCACACCATATCTCTTCTGAAAGTCATAAGCCTTGGTAGCCCTTCCGGCATACGTTGAAGCCCTGTGATGGCAGGTACATAAACCCCTGTAGGTGTTTCCCTGAACTTCGCCAGGACTGACACGCCACCCTCTCAGTTTGCTTCCACCAAATGAGAAGGGTTTTATGACTTGACATCCTTCTTCAGTATTTTTTGATTTGGGGGAATGGGGCAGGAAAGGACCTGTACCATCCTGAGCTTTGCTTTGCCAGAAACTTGCTTCTCTCCTTGGCCATCATTTCTTGACTTAATAGCAAGCATAGAGTCAATTTCCCTCCCTTGTTTCACTCATGATCACAGATATTTTTTTGAGTAAAAAAATACCTATTAAGAAATGACTGGGGGGATCCCTGGGTGGCGCAGCGGTTTGGCGCCTGCCTTTGGCCCAGGGTGCGATCCCACGTCGGGCTCCCTGCATGGAGCCTGCTTCTCTCTCTGCCTGTGTCCTCTCTGCCTGTGTCGCTGCCTCCCTCTCTCTCTCTCTCTCTCTGTGATTATCATGAATAAATAAATAAATAAAATCTTTAAAAAAAAAAAGAAATGACTGGGTAAGAGTATCTGTTAACTGGCTTCATTCAACCTCCTTTATAGACCAGTCAGTTCCTCATTTGTAAAATAAAGCCTTATCACATACATCAGAGACTAATTAAATATTGTTTCCCCCCCTCCTTTCTTTTCTTTCTGCCTTCTCATATTTTATATGCTGGATATATTTTGAGATATATTTAACTACTTTATGCATTACAGATATACCATATCTCTGTATTTATCTCTGTTCCATATATTTTATATATTAATCTATTTTATATATGAAGGATGATTTTTTAATCCAATTAATAAATTGACTTACTTGTTAGATTGGGAGACATAATTTCTCAAATTATATAACGAAACTTCAGTGGAATGTTTGAAAAATATACATTGGCTACATCTGAGCTTTATAAATCAAGAGAATAGAGAATCCAGGAAAAATAAAAAGAAATGCCATGTGATGATAATTAAAGCTTGAAATGAAATACAGTTGAAAGAAATAGAAAAGACAGAGATATCCCCATAAAACATTAAACGGATCCTGCTTTCCACCCTGATGCAAAGGCAGGGCAGTCTCTGCCAGGACTAGTTAGAAATCTCTTTGGGGAATCTGGTTCTCCAGACTCTTGGCTCCATCTGAAGCAGTTAGCCCTGCTTTTTATTTTACCTCACAGATGCACTCTTAAAGACCTTCATATGTATATGGGAGTGAAAGCCCTACAAGCACATAAAAGTTTTGGCATTGCTTTTACTAATTCCACAACTTTCTCTGGTCTATCCTGCTTCTTCCAGGGACTCAAAATTCCTGTCACTCCCCCTCATTGCCATCCCTTCTCTGCTTCAGTCTACACTAATCCTGGCTCTGGTAGCTTTTGACCACTGAGCGATGGAACAAGATAGTGAGTGGCTTTCCTAGAGCAAGGTGACAATCACTTTGCCCATACCAGTATTCAAATGGTATCTATTTGTACTTTCTTTTTTACATGGATGATGTGATAGGGGCAAAAGAATTAAATTCTACTATTAAAATTGCAAGTCTCTTCCAGTCCTAAGATTCAATTATGCCAAGCATTTGAGAAAAAAATTTTTTTTGGAACTAAGTGTTGTGTGAGAATTTGAATTAGTTTGCAATCTAAAGAAAGTGTATGTTTTCTCAACTTCAATTAACATTTTTTGAGGACCCAGGCATGCAAGTGACAGAAGTAGGAATTGAAGGGCATACAGACATGGTGGGGAGCTTATAATTTCAATGAGAGAGGCAAGAGACTATCTCAACACATTTATCAATGGCAGAAAGGGGGATCATGATAGGGTGATCAAAAGAGAACTTTGGAAACACTGGAGAGAATATAGCAGTTCTGTTTCCTTGGTTGCTTACAACAAAAACTTTAATCAATAAAGTGGACCCGTTAATGAGGGAAACTGGATAGTTCTCCAAATTGAAGTAGAAAAGGTCTTGGAAAGACAGGAACAGGAAGGCAACTTGTGAGTGCTTAGTGGCCTGAGGTCATGAAGAGTGTCTTTTGGATCATGCCACTGAAATAATTCAAGGCACAGAAGTTCACAACAGAATGGCCTTCTGCCCTGAGGCTCCATCCCACAATCTCAGCACAGAGCCATTTTGCTTGACTTGGCTCACGTGTCCAACTTCAGAGTTTGAGTTGTTGGTGGTGTAGAGCTTGGTAGGGCAGAGGGGGGAAAACCTGCACCGTGCATTTGATAGTCCCACCGGGATCATTTGGAAAAGGTTTGTTGATATCATATGAAGAAAGAAAAAGATATTAGAGAGGCAAAAACTATAGATTCCCCTACAGACATCCGCTAAAAGGGCCTGGGGACGGCTTTTGGAAGGGAAGTGACTCAAGGTAGGCCTTGATTAACGGATTGAACTTTAAGGTCGATTTGAGGGACCAGAAGGAAGAAGGCATTCCAACCAAAGGGGACAACCTGAGCATATGTATGTATGGAGAAGTGAAGAGTGCAAGTCCAAAGTAGGATCTGGGAGCAAGGAGAAGGCTGATGTCCAGAATGTAGGGACATACAAAGGGTAAAATGGGAACGGTGATCGAGAAGGTGGAGAATGAGTTCTCACTCATCGTGCCGGGTGACAAACAGGATTGAATGAGATGATGTAAACTGTGAAGTGCTTCAAAGAAAAACTGTAAGCATTTTTCATATCTATGAATTATTTTAATTTAAAAATATACTCCTTTGTGGGCTCTGAGGTGGCTCAGTCCCTTAAGTGTTGGACTCAGGTCATGACCTCGGGGTCCCGGGATCGAACCACATATCGGTCTGTGTGCTCAGCATAAAGTCGGCTTGGGGATTTCTCTTCTTCTTTCTTTGCCCTTCCCCTTACTCATGTACTCACTCTCTTTCAAATAAATAAATCTTAAAAAAAAAAATACTGCTAGTAAATTGAGTGGTTTGTTTTTTTGTTTGTTTTTTTTTTACAGAAGCATTCTCTGCAATGTGTCATCATTTGCAAAATGAGAAATGTAAGTAGCAAACTTGGTTGTAAAATTTTGTAATTCCTAAATATGCAAGCCTTATTGTGATATACAAAACACAGTCACAGAGGGATTCAGTTAGGCCCATTCGGAACTCATCTGTCTGAAAGACAACTTTTCAATCAATCTAGTTCCCAGGGGGAAAAAAAAAAGTCTAGTTCCCAGGATAATGGGTGCTTTAGTATTGGGAAAGATACTTTCTCAGATTACTTCATTTGATACTTATAACATCCTTGTTAGGTGGGAAGTTTTCTGCCCATTTTACCCATAAGATGCCATGACTTAAAAGCATGCTCATTGTCCAAAGTAACCGATAGGTCCAGTTGTTATTCAGCCACTCATTTAAAATATTTATTGAGGGGCAGCCTGGGTGGCTCAGCGGTTTAGCGCCGCCTTCATCCCAGGGTGTGATCCTGGAGACCTGGGATTGAGTCCCGTGTCGGGCTCCCTGTGTGGGGCCTGCTTCTCCCTCTGCTTCTTTCTCTCTCTCTCTCTGTCTCTCATGAATAAATAAATAAAATCTTTAAAAATAAATATTTATTGAATACTCTAGGTCTTTGGAATACATGTGTAAACCAAGTAAAGATCCTTAGTGGAGCTGACGTTTTGGGAGTCAGCAACAAGCTTAGTAAAAAATCATGTGGTAAGTTAGAAAGTCCTAAGTGTTATGGGGCGAAAACAGAGCAGAGAAAAAGGAGGATAGGGAACAAGAAGGGATAGCTTGAACACTGCTTTGAAAGCTTTAATTAGGATGCTTTTAGCACAATATCCAGGCATCTAAAAGTTGATTTGTCAAGGAGTAATCTAATCTTTGCTTACAGGAGCACCAGAGTCGAAGTCTGTCTCTCTTTGTAGTGACAGCTAGTAAATTGGCAAATTGGAGGGTTTTTCACATGCAGTACCCTACACATGTGGGAATTTCAAGGAACTAGAGACCCCACTCCCCATGTCATCCCTGTTCTACTACACTGATCTTGAAGATTGCCTGGAATGCCTTCTTTAAGTCAACAAGCAATCATGTGAAAGAAAGGCCCTTTGATGAACTGGTGAAAACTATTGCCTGGGAGCTGCAAAACCTAGGGTCTAAACCCAGATCTGCCATTAATTAAAATTTGACCTTAAAAAGCTTTCTTCTCCACTCTGGGCTGACTTCCCCCGTCTGACAAATGAAAGTGTTGGCATCTAAGGGCAATTCCAGGTCTAACACTCTGGGGCTACAGGTCTTTGCTGAAAATTTTCTAGGATGTTCCACTGAAAATTGTTTTAGCAGGAAGATTGGGGATCAATGAGAGAAATTTATCTTTTCAGATTTCCTAATAAGATTTCAGCATCAAATTTCTCTTTTTATATCACCCGGAGATGTCAACTGGCCTAGATCACGGCCCTGTCTTCTGGGTGAACGTCAGGAGCAGGTGCCCTGCCACAGACTGAGCAGCAGCCTAACAGGAATGCCTGTTCGTTTCCAAGGGTAGCTCAAGGTGTTCGAATGACTGTGCAAAACCCCATATGGCTTGGGACCTGGTTACCTTAGCAATCACTTCCCTCCCTATGCATTGTCAATTAATGGGTAATTAAAACTCTCGGCTGTTCCAGCTAATAGTCCCCAGACCAGAGTACCAGAAAATGAGAGGAAGGAGATTTTCATTCTTTTTCTTTCTTTCTTTTATTGCACTTTTAAACTTCTAACATGCCCTTGACTCTGGGACCTGCAACATGAAGACACCTAGGATAGATACACATTTGACCTTTATCATTTATTTGGTTTATGAATTTACCATATTATGTATCTGCTCAAAAAGCCTTCAATGGCCTCCAACCATTCATGGAAACAAATCTGAAATTCTCCAATAAGCTTTCTCTAAATTGTCCTAAACATAGTCACTTTCTTACTATCCAATAACATTCTTCACATATCATTTCAAAGACTCCTTATTTGCGTTCCTTCTGTCTCAAAGTCTTTTCTCTGTTTTCACTAATCAAAATTTGCCCATTCTTAGCTTAAAGCCAATATCATGAGCACTCCTGTTATCAGTCATAGTTCTGAGGATCAGAGACAACTAGAGTTAGAAAAATTTCCTTTCCCAGGTATTTGGGCTAGTCACCCTTATCAGTGTTTCTCCCTGCAAATTGATTAAGACTCCTGGAGGGCAGGCACCATATTTTCTATTTTTCTTTACGTCCTCACACCCTCCCTAGTACAGTGGTGCTCATTACTGGGGACCACTTACCAGGGAGTTTAGAAATTGCTGCTGTAATATGCAATTTGATAAAATTGGACATGTGTATATTTTGGATGATAAGCTTAGAATCATACAATCTCAGAACTTTAAAGCATTAGCGACCTTTGGGATAATTATACCAAATCCATTTTTTTTTATTTATTTTTTATTTTTTATTTTTTTTATAAGTTTTTTTTTTATTTATGACAGTCACAGAGAGAGAGGCAGAGACACAGGCAGAGGGAGAAGCAGGCTCCATGCACTGGGAGCCCGATGTGGGATTCGATCCCGGGTCTCCAGGATCGCGCCCTGGGCCAAAGGCAGGCGCCAAACCGCTGCGCCACCCAGGGATCCCTTTTTTTTTAAATTTGAAGATGTTATTGGCTTGATTAAGTGATTTTTGTACTGGGCAGTGTCCCATTTGCCAAGAAGAGGGGAACTCCCCCAGATTCTTCATTGTACAGATGAGTAAACAGGACTCCTGACAAGTTAAACTGTAAGTAAATGAAAAGCTTGGATATCATCCTAAATCTTCTGACTTAGCAGTACGTCCATGCTCTTTGCCCTTGCCCAGTAGCTGGGAACCTTTTCTCCCCGCTGTGACATGTTTGACAGCTGACGTTCACCTGAACGAGGCTCTCCCGTGAACATAGCCAGGCTCGTACGGGACATTGGAGAGTAGGGCAGCCTCTCCGTCCCCACCACACAAAAATGCCATCGTAATGCAAGTAAGAGTCACATTAAAATAGGTGTCACCTTTGCTTCTTCTATGATTTTTTTTGAAAGTTGCAAGTTTCAGCACTTTAAATATTAGTATCAAGTGACTTGTAAAAAAACAAAACAAAACAAAATCTGTTGCTTTGCTTTTGCACACGGTGCTCTGTCTAAAACGGGTGTTTTCTGACCACCACTTAATGTTATTTTGAGGAACTTCTGTTCAAATTCCACTTCGTGTTGTCAAATAGGTGGGTGTTGAGAAGGCTTAGATCTGGTCCAGCCTGGTGCCTGCAGGGCACTTTGATGTAGAAATCTTAGTGGGTGGGGCAACACTGAAAGATGGAATTGAAGGGTCATGGGTGGGGAGGGAGGTTGGAAGAGGGAGCTTGTGTGTAGCAGGAAAGGGGGGCCCTGGGGATCAGCCTACAGGGCTGTGCTGGGGACCCAGTTGCAGGCAATCACTGCAGTAGTAAGCAAATGGTGTCTGAGAGCAGATGGGAAGGGAGGCAGAGGGGTTTAGAATCACAGGGTAGAGATACACAGCCAGCTTGGGGATGGAAGTTAGCCATCACTTTTGGATAGCAAATGGTTAGGAAGGCAGAAAAGAACATAAATATAAAAGTGGTGGTATTGACAGGAAGGGAAGATGGAGGGAGGAAACCAAGGATAAAAGATATTTTTTTTTTTAAAAAGAGTGTAAAACAAAATGGGTTTCTATGTTAGGCACTTAAACATACTTTTTATTAAAGAAAAAGCAGGAGATAGTGTAAGTGGTGGGAGACAGAAAGGACACCAAGGGACTCCCACTGGTTGCTCAGGTATGCATGTTTGTCACCGTGACACAGAATCCTCATGGCTCCACTGTCTCGGGTAGTGACTGCAGTTGTTCTACCCAAGCAGAAAACAAATCCTGCAAGATTCTATCATAACTATGCCTGCAATGAACTTTCAAAGGCTGCTTATAAATCACTCAGCAAAGCAAAAGTCAGCAAATCATAAGTATCTCAGGGGTAAAATATATCTTAACTATTCCAAATGACCCTGGACCTGTTTTATCATCTGTAGCTAGAGGATAGCAATAGTTTTATTATAGGGTTAATGCAATGATATTCTCAGAGATAATAATATTACCGACATAATAGAATTGTTATGAGGAATGAGTAGGTTAATATTTGTAAAGTGCCTGGCACACGGTGCTAAGTACGTGTGTGTTGACTAAATAAAAAATAAAATTGCAATAGATTCACAGATTGTCAGGATTGGAAGACAATGTAGGGAACATGGGTCAAGCCACTCCTTTTAAGAGACACACTTGGGTTCCAAAGAAAGGAAAGGATTCACCTGGAGTCTTTACCATTGATTAAACTGGAGGCAGAGGGAGTGGAAATAAAGGACTTTTTAATATCCCTGCATTTACAGTGATAATCTGGAGGGCCCATTTATAGGAGCATTCTATAAATGTTCACTTCATCGCTGGGTAATCTGATGAATTAATTCGCATTTGGTGTACAAAAGCTAATTCAAGCTTAGAATTGATAAAGCAGGAGTGTACCTTTTAGGGTATGGCAATTCTTCCAGTCCCTTTCATATTTGGCATGCAAAACTCCTGGCCCAACAAACGCTCGATATTCTTTTAGGCACTTCCTTCCTGGGCCAAGATACGATGGTATAACTTGACCACTAGTACAGAGGCACTGCCAGGTCTGATCCTCTTTCCTGTTTTGGGTGTTGGCAGATAGCAGTTTTGGGGAAACGTCTAACATGGCAGAAAGGGGTTGCAGCTAGGTGATAAGCTGTTGCCCCATGTCAGTCACGGTTCCCATTTAACAGTAACTGGATTTCTTCACCCTCAAGGAAAAGTAATCAGTCCTGCAGGATTTCTCAACCCATATCGTCTGCCCTCCTTTAAAGGGTTATGATGTTTGCTTCCTGTCAGCCCTATTTTTATTTAATTGGATCCTGTTGGGGATTTTCCTGTTTATTTTTCTTCCTGTTTCTCAAAACAGGAATTAAAAGATAAAGATGAACAATCATAAGGCACTTTGTGATGACCTTTACAAAACTATTGTTAAATCTTTCAAGGTTTCCACCCGGGGCAACCTGTCATCACGCAGCACTTGGGGGCGAATGAGAGGAAACTGGAAGGGGTCCCAAGCTTTCGGGGCTGCCACTGACACACACTCTTGTCTGGTCTGGATCCTCCAGCACTGCTGTGACCTCCATGGGAAGTGTTCGCCTCTGGATTCTGGTATTCCACTCTTTGCCATGTGTCTCATCCTACCTCTTGGGGAGCAAAGGTTCCCACTTTCCAGCTGTGTGGTCTGAGGCAACGTTTCTTTCCCTGACCTCAGCTTCCTGTTGTGCTTGAAGGAAGGGCTTCAGGGTGAGGAACGGAGCAGAAGGGGCGTGGAAGGAACGGTGGCCATCAGGCAGGGAAGAGATCAGCCCTGGTGGCTACACCACTGCAGCCGGACAGACTGGAAGGGCAACTGGCTCCTCCCCTCCACAGGTCTCAGCAAAACTGCAGAATTAAGGCCCGCTCCCTTTTTTTGTGTTGTTTTGTTTTTCTTTAAATTCCAGTTAGTCCACACATCACCTACTATTAGTTTCAGGTGTAGAATTTGGTGATTTAGTACTTGACGACACCCAGCACGCATCACAACAATTTAGGCGTATTCCTTATTGTGACTCTTAATTTCCATATCTCCTAGGCATTTCCTTCTCTGATTCAAGCCGGTAGACGTGACCCCACTCCTTCTTATACCCCAACTCTAATGCTAAATTTTCTACTGCACAGATCTGCAGTCATCTGGCTCTTCTACCTTTTTGCACGCCTTCCTCTCCACTTTTCCCACTTTACTCATTTTAGTTTCCATAGTCCATTATTATAAGTGTCCGTTTACCAATACCTTTCACTCCCTCCTCCCATCTCCCTTGATCAAATTTGCCTGGCAAGACCTCCAAGCTGGCTAAATTCAATACTCCGCCTACACAGTGATTGCACACATGCGGCTAACTGCAGCTGGAAAATAACAATTAGCCATGCTGTCTTGTCACCCTTTAAATTCATCCTTACACATTTCAAAAGGGCCTCTGTTGAAGTCTGAAAATACTATTGAATTTCCCTGGTTCATCGAATCTCCTATTTATTTGTATTTTTCCTTCTCTCCTGACTCCTCAAACTTCCAACACCTCTTTCGCCATCCTCTTTCTCAGTTGGTGACCTTACTTCTTACTTCACTTGGAAAAAGAAAGAAACATCCATATGTTCCTACTACTATGTCTACCACTTCATCTGTACCTATATGGTTCACTCACCTCCAGTTCCTGAGGCTGAACCTTCTCCCTTCCCATCTAAGGTCAACTGTCAGACTCGTGCCCTAGATCCCATCATTTCTCACCCCCATGGGGACATCCCTCTGGTATCTCTCCCTTCTGTCTCTCACGCTATCAGTCGTCCCCTTTCTCCTGGACCATTTGCAAAAGTCCGCAAGGATGCTTCAATGCTCTCATCTTAAAAGCAAGCAAGCAAGGAAGCAAGCAAACAAAACAAACTTCTCTTGACCTCCATCTACTACCCCATTTCTCTGTTTACTTTTATAGCAGAATTTTCCAGAGTTTTTCATACAAGCTTGGGTTTATCTCTCCTTTTTTTCTGTCTTGTACTCACTATGCTTGGATTTTGTTCCCACAATATCACTGAAAAGAAAGAGAGAAAGAAAGAAGGAGAAAGGAAGGATGGAAGGAAGAAGGAAAAGTATCTTTGACCTCCATGTTGTTAAATCCAGTGGTCTTACCTGGATTGAAATATCAGGAACTATTAACCCACTTAATCATTCCCTCCTTCTTCAAACAACTCTTTCACTTGGCTTCTGGAATACCATTCTCTCTTTGTTCTCTTCCTACCTCACTGGACATTCCTATTTAACATGATCCTTTTAGTCTCCCTAACCTCTATATATTAGACTCCTCTAGGGATTCCTCCTCTGCCCTCACCGCTCTCTTTGATATTCACTTCCATGGTGATACCATTCAGTTTCAAGGCTTTAAGTACCATCTCTATACTGACAATCCCAAAATATATATCTTTAGCAGAGCTTCCCACCTGTACTCGATGTTCATGCAGTCAACTGCCTGCTGAGTGTCCACTCAGATGTTTAAAAATCCCCTTAGGGGATCCCTGGGTGGCTCAGGGGTTAAGCATCTGCCTTTGGCTCAGGGCCTGATCCTGGAGTCCCAGGATCAAGTCCCACATCGGGCTCCCTGCATTGAGCTTGCTCCTCCCTCTGCCTGTGTCTCTGCCTCTCTCTCTCTCTCTCTCTGTGCCTCTCATGAATAAATAAATAAAATCTTAAAAAAAAAATCCCCTTAGGTTAACATATCCCAAACTGAACCCAGATCCTGTCACCCCACTGGCCTGCTTTTCCTCCAGTTTCCCCCTTCATCGTATAGAGTATTGCTATCTTTCTGGTTGCTGAGGTGAAAACTCATCATGAAGTCTCCTCTCTCTCATTTCTCACATTTAATCAACTAGTATATCTTGTCAGTTTCACCTTCAAAAGAAATCCCAAATTTGACAGCCTTCTCACTGCTGTTTTCCTCTCAACAAAATAGGCATGTCACTTCTAGTCTTAAAACCTTTGAATGTCTTTCCCTCTCACTCAGAGTAGGAACCCAAGTCCTCACATTGGTTTACAATGTCCCAGGCCCCACCAGGTCTGATTGCCTCCCCTCCTATTCATCCTCTTCCTCATCATCTCCTGTAGAGCTGTGCTACCCACTTAGCTATTTCCTGAGCACACAGGGTGCACTCCAGCCTCAGAGTCTTTGTACTTTGCTATTTTTCTACCCAAAACGCCACCCTACCACATAGCTTCATGGGCTTGTTCTCTCACTTACTTCAGAATTCAACACAAATCTCTGCTTTTGCATGAGGCCTTCTCTGTTCATGCTACATAGAATAGTCATGTGTGCATCATCATCCACTCCCCATACCTTGCTCTTAACCCTGATTTATTTTTTCTGTGGCACTTACCACTGTCTGATGCACAATACATTCCCCTGTTCATTTACCACTTTTTGTCTTCCTTGCTTATTTGGTTCATGTATCTTCATGATCTAAAACAGGGCCGTGGGACGCCTGGGTGGCTCAGCGGTTGAGTATCTGCCTTTGGCTCAGGGCGTGATCCTGGACTCCTGGGATCGAGTTCTACATCGGGCTCCCTGTATGGAGCCTGCTTCTCCCTCTGCCTGTGTCTTTGCCTCTTTCTCTCTGTGTCTCTCATGAATAGATAAATAAAATCTTAAAAAAAAATAAAAGAAAGAAAACCAGGGCTGAGAAAACAGCAACATTCAGTAAACATTCAATGAACAAATGAATGAATGAAGCTAAAGTGAGTGTTAGGTTAATTCATCTATGTATACAGGAATCAACGTTTGGTCTGAGCATTTCCTAGCTTTTTCTGGGACTTCCCTCCACATCCTGTAGGTACGCTGGGAGCAGTCATGTTGTGCAGTGCAGTTCTGACCTGGTGGCTACTGCTAATGGGATGGACACCCTGGGCCAGCTGTCTCCTCCTGGGGAATTTGGTGCTGGGAATAAGGGAGCTGGGCCCTTTACTGACACTGTTAGATATCTTTCCACAGCTGCTGCAGATCTTGTTTCTAGCCAAGAAGACAAGATGCAGAGGTATCTATCACACACACACACACACACACACACACACACACACACACACACACAAAAGAATACAATGATGATCAGAGAGCAGCAGAGGTGCCAGCCAGTAAGAGAATCCGCAGTGTCCTTGGTCCCATCACTAGTTGTTCCTCAGATCCAAATACATCCCTGCCCTTCCTGCTATGTTAAGGAGAACTGCAGCCTAATGTCTGCCATTATCATAGGTGGGTGATAAATAGTCATTGAGTATGAATCTTAAGAGGGGAGGGGATTGTGTCTGCTTCTGCTTAATCTCAAAATCTTAACAATAAATCAAACCAAGTGAACTTGCAAAAATAAATGTTTTACGAACTTTCAGCATCTCACACAGTTTGACAAAGAAGAGATTCCATTCTTTGTCTTGGAAGGTGGCATGATAATGCAAAGACGGTTGATGCTCCAACAGGAAATGGAGTTCTGGTCCATTGCGTGGCTGGATTGGTTTTCATCCCTCTCTCACCTCTGTTTTCTCATCTGTAAGACAAAGGGCTGGTTTAGGTGGCCCGTAGTCTACTTCCTAGGTCTCAATGTTAAAAATTTGAGTCCTTAATGATAGGTGGCACCATATGGAGGCATGTTCTTTTCCTATCGATAAATACTTCAGGTGTTTTAAACATCTGTCTTTTTTTTTTTTTTTTTTTTGACTGCAACATATCTGAACCCTTTGTTTGTGGGAGAATTTTCCACCTCATAAATCTCAGTGGGAGTTAGAACTTGCCAATAGTGGAAGGTATTGACATTGAAAAACTCAACTATTCACCGTCCTATTTCTGTTGTACCTAGCACTAGGTTACATGATGGGAGTTAGGGCCATGAAACCCAGCCACCAAGACTGAAGTCAGAGCTTCTGACTAACTGGGTTCGGGTGCAGCCAAGATCCATTCCCAGAGGTAGGGGGTGGGGTGGCAGCAGCTGGCACACTTCCAGTGTTGACCATTGTGATGTCCTCTGTCAAGGGTATAGAGGTGCCAGCTTGGCATCCAGTATTCATGGAGGGAATGTGGAGTCCTCAGGGCACCAGACTGGTAACATGATGGCTGTGGTCCTGGCTGGCCCTCCGGTCCCACTTCCCCTCTAGCTTCCTTAGGCTTCTTGTGATTCCAAAAGGTGCTCACTATCTTTTCAATGAGCTCTTCTTAACGGAAGTCAGGTCACAGGTGGTATTCTCCTTTCACCCAGAACTTCTGCAAATAAGAAGCCAAATTAAACAAAGACAGGAGAGCCCTAGACCTACTTCCCCAATACAGTTAAGATGAGTAAACAAATGTGGTCAAAGGCTCTCTGTGACTCCTGACTCTGTCACTTTCACAGGAAGGATATATGAGTTTTGCAGGAATAACAGAACCAGGGAGGACCTGAAAAATCATTGAGTCCAATGTCTCATTTTTCCTGAAGGGGCCAATAACTTGCATAGAATCACACAGTGAGGTGCAGAGGTGAGACTCAGGTCTCTCTGACATCACGAAATCAGGATTTTCCTTACTGTCTGTATTGCCTCTGGTTGGGTTGCACATTATTTTCTTTACATTTGTTCCCCACTTGAATCTCTTTTGGCACCTACAAATCCAGGGTTCTTAATGACGTCCATCCCTATCCCCAGTATTCCTATCTCTGTAAGTGGCATTTTCCAAGGCAAGGTGTCTAGCCTTCTGTTTTTAGGAGAAAACCAGTTTCCTTCGGCAAGCCTCACAAAAGCAAGGAGGTGAGAGAGGGGTCTCGTAGTCGCTCCTGCGTGGAGGGCTCCTCCTTCCTCAGCGTTCATTGCTAGCTTGGCCTCAGCACTATCATTTCGTAAATGCAGAGGAGAAGATCTGCAAAATGCGAGCCCTTTGAGGAAAAACACAGAGTCATCAGAATTCTTTAAATGTGACTGGAGGTATGCTCCTTGACTGCTTATTTCCCTCAGAAATGCCAACTCGGCCTGTTTTTCTAAGGGAAAGGGGAAAAAAAAAAACATCCCTAATGAAAGACAGCCAGTAAAATTATTACCTGGGGAGCCCAGAGGAGACAGACCTCGGTGTTAGAATTCAGCCTGTCCGGGCAGCTGGATACGATTCCTTTCAGCTATGTAGACTCTGCTCCTCCTCTAGAAAGCCGTCTCTGAGCAGTCCAGCCCAGTTTATACCGTGTTCATGAACTAATCTGCATAGAAGTATCCAATTAGCATTGAACTCTGAGCTGCATCACATTAAAAATAATAAAAACATCGATACCTTTATACCTTGGAATGGGTACTGCTTCCGAGTGTTTTTTTTTCTCTTCTAGAGTTCTGGGAGGCGGGTTGGATGGGAATTACCCTCCTTTTAATATTCCAGTCATTAACTCAAAAATAGATTTTCAGAGTTGGGGACCTGGCACATGCTCTTCTTGGCACCAGGGTACAGAAGAAAACTAAGTGTCCTGCCCTTAAAAGCTTACGCGTGGTCGACATGGTAACTTTTATGTTATGCTTATCTCACCACAACTGAAAAATGTTTGATCTCATATGCATATACCCAGTGAAAAGTTGATGTGCTGTAGGAAGACAGTAAGCAAATAAATTGTCAGTGATAACTACAGACTGTGGTGGGCTGCTGGGAAAGAGACAAGGCCTCTGATGGACACTAACTAGGAGCCACACGGGATGGAGTGGGGAATGGACTTCCCTAGGAAGGCTCCTCTGAGGAGGTGACTTGAAAGAGAAGAAGGGGTCACTTATGTGAAGGAGAAACTGTTCCAGACAGAGGAAACCATGTTCCAGGCCACCAAGGCAAGGAAGAGCTTGGTGCATTGAGGGAATGTGGATGGCATGCCTGGAGCGTAATGAGTGTGGTGCACCAAGGAAAAGGGGACATGGAGGCAGGAAGATGGCAGAGGACTAGCCCAGGGTCGCAAGCCTTGAGACACGGTCTTTCTATTTAATCCATGGTTTGCAGGGTGTTTCTGGCCTGAGCTAGTTAGATGGGAAATGCCATGGCTTACATTTCCTCTCACTCCCTACAGTGGTGACTCGAGTAGACTCTGACATGGCCCTGGATTTGGCTGTGGAATTGGGGATATGAATTTAGTTCTCGATGCATGTAAAGCGACGTCAGGAAAGTCCAAGGACTTCTATGGATTTCTTTATTCCAGTCTTCCAAACCAGCGAATACAGCCACCACCCCCTGGACTTGCCGGGATTGCCAATTGACCAGGGTACTTCTTCATCTGGGGCAGCCTTTTCAGCGGCCGAGGCAGGACTGGTTTGGCAATTTCCCATCTCATTCTCAGGCAAGGGTGGATGTCAATACATGCACACGGGCAATTGGAAAACATCAGAATTTATTTCACGCCCGGTTGAGAAAATTTCTCAGAAATATTTTTCCTATTATTATTGTCTGTCATTACTATAAAGAGGGAGTATCATTCAAGAAATAAATTTTCTTAGTAATGAGTAACACTTACATTTCCAGATACAAACAGGTGACCTGAAAACAACGGAAACTAGTGGCTTAGTTGGGAAAGTAAAATTGAAAGTCTTGTGAGTTTTATTCCGTGTTAGTACTTACCTATGACATCCCTGATATTTGATTGATCTATTCCATAAATTTCCAACTTGCTCTGATATTTACATAAGTATGTATGTATGTATTTATAGGAGTAAAAATAATATTTGGTAAACTGCACAAATCTGAAGTGGATGACTTTTTTAAAAAGGATTTTATTTATTTATTCATGAGACACGCACACACACAGAGGCAGAGACAGAGAGAGGGAGAAGCAGGCTCCCTGCAGGACTCCATCCCAGGACCCTAGGATCATGACCTGAGCCAAAGGCAGATGCTCAACCACTGAGCCTCCCAGGTGCTCCTGAAGTGGATAATTTGACAGTTTAGACATGTGTATACACCCATGAAATGATCACCAAATCAAGCAAGCGAACATTCCTTCCTCCTAAATTATCTTCATGTTCCTTTGTGATTTCATCCCTCTTGCCCCACCCTGGCCCCCATACTCATCCATAGGAAACTACTGATCTGCTTTCTCTCTACAAATTAGGTAACTTTTCCTAGAATTGCATTTTATGTAAATGGAATCATGTAGTGTGTACTCTTTCTACACTGGCTTATGTCTCGGAGCATATTTTGAGATTCATCCATGTTTTTGCATTATCAATAATTCATTCTTTTTTTTGTAGAATGGATTATACAATATAATCCATTGTATGGATAATTCAACTTTGGTCTAATACAAATAAAGTTGTCGGGAAAAGTTGCATACAAACCTTTGTGTTTTCATTTATTTGGGGTAAATATCTTGAAGTGAAATGTCGAGGTGAGAACGTAAGAGTATGTTTACTGTACCTTTGTTTCCAAATTTGTTACATCATTTTACATTCTGACAGCAGTATGTGAAAGTTCATTACCCTACATCTTTGCCAATATTTGGTAGGTTCAATTTTTAAAATTTAGCCATTTTAATAGATTTATAGTAATATTACTGTGGGTTTAATTTGCAATTCTCTAATAACTAATGATGTTGAACTTTTTTGTGTGCTTATTTTACATTCTTATGTCTTCTTTCATAAAATGTCTATTTAAATAATTTGCCCTTTAAAAAAATTAGGTGGTGGGGCAGCCCAGGTGGCTCAGCGGTTTAGCGCTGCCTTTGACCCAGGGTGTGATCCTGGGGAGCCGGGATCGAGTCCCATGTCAGGCTCCCTGCATGGAGCCTGCTTCTCCTTCTGCCTCTGTCTGTGCCTCTTTCTCTCTGTGTGTTTCTCATGAATAAATAAATAAAAATCTTAAAAAAAAATTAAAAAATTAAAAATTAGGTGTTTTTTTTTTTTTTTTTAAGTTTTGAGATTTCTTTAATCCGGATACAAATCAGCAATCAGATATGTGATTTGCAAGTATTTTTATCCTTCTCCATAGTTTGTTTCTTTATTTCAGAGTATCTTTTAAAGAGTGCAATTTTTAAATTTTGATTAGGTGACTTTATAAAAAAAGTTACAGATCCTCCATATCATGCTCTATCTAAGAAATCTTTGCCTCATTCAAGGCCACAAAGATTTTCTTCTATCATTTTCTCTGGAAGTTTTATAGTTTTAAGTAACTTCATTTTGAAGTCTATTTTTGTATATATTTTGAGGTATGGATCAAAGTTCACTTTTTTTTTTAAACTATGGGTATTCCATTTTCCTGTACTACTTATCAGAGACTATCCTTTCTCCCCTGAGTTACTTTTTCTTCTATGTAAAAAATCAATTGCCATATATGTGTGGGATATATAGATAATTTTTTAGAAGATTTTGTTTTCTTATAATATTATAATATTGTCTACCTATATCATAGCTCTGTCTATCTATCTATCTATCTATCTATCTATCTATCTATCTATCTATCTATGTATCTATCTAAACTCCTTATTGTGCCATGCTGTTCTATTTATCTTTGTGCTGCTACTATGTTGTCTTGATTCCTGAAACTATGATACACTCTGAAGTCAGGTAGTATGAGTTCTCCAACTTTATTTTTTCCTAAAGTTTCTCAGAATTCCTTTGTATTTTCATGTGAGTCTGCTAGTCAATTTCTTTATAAAAATCGCACTGGGGGGGATCTCTGGGTGGCTCAGTGGTTTAGCACCTGCCTTTGGCCCAGGGCGCCAACCTGGAGTCCCGGGATCGAGTCCCACGTCGGGCTCCCGGCATGGAGCCTGCTTCTCCCTCCTCCTGTGTCTCTGCCTTTCTCTCTCTCTCTATGTCTATCATAAATAAATAAATAAATCTTTAAAAAAAATCTCACTGGGTTATTAATTGAAATTGCTTGTAATTTATGGATCAATTTGGGAAGAATTAACATCTTAACAGTATTGAGACTTCTAGTCCATGAACATAGGAGAGAACTCCATTTATTTGTGCCTCTTTTTATGTCTCTTACCTATACTTTGCAGGGTATATCTCTTGGACACCTTTTGTTACATATATCCTTAAGTATTTCATAAATATTAATGCTTTGCTTGTGTCATTGTTTCTTTAAATTTCAATTTCCTGTTGTTTATATCTAGCATGTTGAAGTATACTTTATTTTTATATTATGATCTTGTAGCTTGAAACTTTTCAAAGCTATGTATTTTCCATAGATACCGGTTATCAGGTTAGGAAGATTCCTTCTACCTTTGTTCAGAATTTTTATCAGGAGTGGATGTTGGCTCTAATCAAATGTGTTTTCGTGTATCTATTAAGATAATGACATTTAAAAAAATCTATTAATATGAATTTGATTTTTAAATGTTACACTTCCCTCCATTTCTGGGGTAAATCTCAGTTGATCATAATGTATTATCCTTTTGATATGTACTTACATTCAACCTGTTAAAGTTATATTTAGAATTTTTAAGTATTATGTTAAGGAGGAATAGAAGTCTATGTTTTTCTTTAGTTAAAATGGCTTCACCTGGTTTTGGTATCAGACTACTAAATGCTGTCCTTATATAATGGATTGGGAAGTTTTCTGAAAGAGTTTATATAAAACTGGCATTATTTTTTTAAATACCTTATAGAACTTTTCAGTGAAGACTGCTGTGCCTGAAGTTTTCTGCGGCCACGGGTTTTCACTACAAATTCTATTTCTTTAATGGATATAGAGCTATTCAGGTTTTTTTGTTGTTGTTCTTTTTTTTTATTTTTTATTTTTTTTGTTGTTGTTCTTATTTGTATCATCTGAGTTGTTGAATTTATTGACATAAAGTTGTTCATAATATTCCCTTGTCATCATTTAATACAGTTGAAAATAACCTATAGTTATTGTTATGTTTCTCATCCCTGGTATTAGTATCTATACTTCCCTCTGATTGGACTTGATAGAGGTTTGTCAATTTTATTGGCCATTTTAAAGACCCACCTTTGATTTCCTTGAATTTATTGTTTCTGTTTTCTTATTTTAAATTGATTTCTATTCTGATCCTTATTTTCTTCATTCTGTTTACTTTGGGTTTTATATGCTCTTCTTTTTCCAATTTTTAAGATAGGAATTGAGGTAATTGATTTGAGAGTTTTTTTTTTTTTTTTGCTATTACAGTTTTTCAGCACTATAGATTTCCCTTTAAGTACTGCTTTACTTATGTCTTATCCATTTTGAAATACTGTGTTTTCATTTTCTTAGTTCAGAACAACTTATAACCTCCAGTTTTATTTCTTCTTTGGTCCATGGGCTATTTGGAAATGTATTTCTAAATATTTGGAGGTGTTTCTGGAGTTTTATGTAATTGATTCCTAATTCCATTACAGTGCAGTTAGAGAACATACATCCTATTACTTAACCCCCTTTACATTTATTGGAACTTTGGTCATAACCAAAATATGGTGGTTTATTTGGCAAATGCTTCATTTGCATGTAAGGAGAATGCGTATTCTACTGTTTTTGGTGGAGTATTCTATAAATATCAAGTAAAATTGATCAATTGTGTTTTCCAAGCCTTGTATACTTTGCTGATTTTTTTTGTTTTCTTGTTCTAGAAATTATTGAGAGAGGAAGGTTCGGTCATAAGCTATAATTGTGGGTTTATTTATTCTTGCAGTTCTATGGGTTTTTGGCTCTGTTAAACACGTGTAAACATTTAGGATGTTTATTTCGACTTATAAATTGATCCATTTATCATTACAAAATGATCCTTTTTGTCCTTGATAATATTCTTTCCCCTACAATGTTCCTGGTCTGCTATTAATCAAGCCACTCCAGCATTTTTTCCACTTCATTTAATGTTAGCATCGTACACTGTATGTTCACTATACCAGGATTAAAATAAAAAAACTTAACAAAATATTGTTAGCATTGTACATATTTTTCCATGCTCTCACTTTTAACCTGTTTTATATTTATATTTAAGCTGGTTTCTTGTAGGCAGCATATAGTTATCTCTTGGTTTTATAATCCAGACAATTTCTGCTTTCAACTGGGATGTTTCAATCATTTACATTTAATATGATTATCAACATTGTCCTTTCTGTTGTTTGTTCCTCTTCTCTTATTTTTCCTCATTCTTTTGGACTACATGATAATTTTTTAGAAGATTTTGTTTTCTTATTTTTTTATTGGCAAATTAGCTATAATTGTTTTATTTTAATGGCTGCTTTCATGTTTATTGTATTCATTTGAACTTCTTCCAGTCTATCTTCAAATTATACCACCGCACACAAAATATTCTAATGTTATAAGAATATAACATTATAACTTTTCTCATGGACTATGTGCTCTCATTGCCATACATTTAACTTCCACATATACTATAAACCTTACAGCTTATTGTTATTCTTTTTGCTTTAAAACATCAATTAAAAAAAAACATCAATTATCTTTACAGAGGTTTAAATATTAATAAAAGTGTTTTATATTTGCCCCCGTTGTTACCATTTCCCCTGTTCAGAATCCTGTCTGCTCAGCATCTCCTTCAAGGCAGTCTTAGAAGGAGTACAATTTAAAAACCATAGCTAGCACCTTCTCTTTTTGCTGTTGCCAAAGTTGGTTTATCTCACCTTGTCAATGAAACTGGGAAGCAGCTGGCTACTAAAAGTGTATTGAAGGTCGTTGATAAATCAGTATTGTGGAAGCAATAAAAAGGACAACATCCTTCCTGAAAGTTATTGAGCTCTTCATAATTTACCGTATCCTTTTGTATCTCTCCTGTTTGCTGAAATACTTGATGTTTGTAAAATACAAGAATACAATTCACCTGGAAAACTTGTCCGCTTTCCTTCAGCACTAGGGTGTTGGAACCTCAAAGAGGAGGTGACAAGATAATTTGGACACTCATCAACTCCTCAGCTCTTGGCATTGGCATTATACTCTAGGAGTGCCAAGATCTTGCAACCTCTGGATTTGGCTGTTTGAGCTGCAGGTGCTGTCCACAGACAGCCCAACAGATGACTATTATGAAACTGGCACCGACTGATCAGCTTTTGGAGAGGAGAGAATATATAGTCACTCTATATTTTCAAGGTAGGCCTTGATGCAAAATGTGAAGCTGGCACAGAAAGCTGATCTAAGTGGGCCAGGTGCCTGGTACCATCTTTTCCACATTTGCCAGCTGTTTTTTCTTGGCTGATGTCCCCAGAAAAGCTAGCCTTGTTCCCATAAGACACATGGAAGTGTGCAGACATGGTAAAGCTCTGACACAAGTAACATACCGAGGCTGACATAGCAGCTGGGGTGTAGGTCAGGGTGCCCTTCCCTGGTCCTTTCTGCACAGTGAAAGCCACCAGACTTCTGGCTGTCAATTCTGATACCATGGTTTCCAAAAAGGACAACTACAGCCATGTAGACACTGAAGAATATGGCTCAGGCTGAAGCTGGGGAAGAAGTTATACTATACTGAACCTCTTGATACTTACTGATTGGCATAAAACATTGTGCCAGGGGCTAAGAGGAATTTAAAAAATTACGATCCATGTCCTCATGCTAAAGGTATTCAATGTGATTGGTGAGACAGGACATAAGTAGCAAAAGATGATCAAGAGATAAATGATAATAATAAAAGTAATGACTTAATGAGGCAACACATTCAGTGCCAAATGAGAATTATAAATGGTGAATTTATGGAGATCAGAGCAATACAGACTAGCTATACTTTGGTGGTTTTTAGAAGGTAGAGATGAGCTGATTTTTACCTAGGAGAGAGTCTTCAAAAGTGATCAGTTAGTGCAGAAATAGTGAACCAATTTGAAGGATCAACTCATGTACTCAGGACCAGAAACCAAGTGTTTAGGGCAGAAGGAGGCCAATAAGGAAGCTTAGCATCACCACATTGGTTCTGGTCCCTGAGACTTTATTGGGGGATCACAGCTGTGAAAAATATGGGTTCCAAAGCTCTGGCTGATGTAACCTTGAGCCGGTTATTTAACTCATTAAATCTCACCTCCTTCATCTGTAAGCTAGGAAAATAATATTGCTAAATTTCTTCAAATGGTTGTTATAAGGATTAAGTGAATGTAAACATAGCCATTAGGCACATAATAGTGTGCGATACAGAGAAAATAATTTCTAAATATTAACAAATGGTGATTGTATCAGGAGTAATAAAGTTTGTTGGGATCATAACTTAAAATAAATCTGTGAACTGCAAGGTATTAGCACAATCTTCTCTTCATATGAAGTACCTGAGGCTGAAAGATTATACAACTAGCTCGTGGCAGGGCCCGTGGGCAAACTCAGTTGTTTTGACTTCCTGTCTTGTGCCTTCCTAACTACCACACTGCATCATAGCCTATAATTAAAAAGCCAGGAATGGTGGATGTGACCAATTAAGGGCTGAATTGGGCAGATTTGAACTCAATTTCACCTTAATTTGTTATCACTCTTTTGATTCTGAGTAAACTGTGATATTTTGTTCAGGGTTCTTCCTGCAGTCGCCTGCCAGCATCTGATAACCAGCTGGAGGGGCAGCAGTGAAAGTCTGGCATTTGACAGTGAAAACTGCCTTGTACATCCCACAAGGTTCTGGCAGTCAGCCCACACCTCGGCCTGGGCCAAGCACTCCCTGGCCAGGCTTCAGGTCAGCAGAAAGTGATTCATTTTTGTTATGCATTTTGAAGAAAGCAGGAGAATCACAGGGCTTTAATGAGCATATTTAATTGGGGCTTTTTCTCAGGAGAAGAGAACATGTCCTCTTGATATCTGTCATATGAAGAGGCAAGATGAGAACCCTAATGACCTGAGCACAGCAGGGCTCCATTTCAACCACAGAAGAAAGAGCTGTGGGGAAGCGCCAGGCTGTCAAGAAGAGACATTTCCAGTAGGAAGGTTGCCTAAGAAAGAAGGGCTCTATCCTTACAAGAAGCTGGAGAGGGAAACATGGTCAGAATAGCTTTCCTTGGAGCCGGGATATATGACTTGTGTTTGAGATTTTTCCATGTGACCAAAAACATGGTGGAGGCCTCCTATTTGTCATTGGATACCGCAACACTCTCAGCTTGGCCTGGTAAGCCTGAATCAAGAGAAACTGCAGATCTAATGCATTCAAATCCACTGATATTCATTGGAAGTTTAGTACACACAGGGCGAGGAAAGTGAAAATACTTTATAAAGGTGAAATCGCCACAGTCCACATCTTCCACACATTCACAATCTACTTGGGGGAGCACAAGTGAAATATAATATACACCTCTTAGGGTAGCTTCTTTGCTCACATTGATGCCCTATTTTCCAGATAGAGCCCTTCATGCCCAGGGGAGGGAGGTCTCTAGCAGAGCTGCACAATGGGTAACCTTCCAATTCTTATAATGGCATTGGTCCAAGGGTAGATACTGGACCTAAGCTGTACCCGTCTATTCCCTCTCTGTCTGTCTCTCTGTCCAACTCTGTGTCTCTCATTTAAAACTAAGAACAAAAGAGAGAGAGACTGGCTGCTATTGAAGTCACGCTGCATTAACAGCCAGACTCTAGGCAGAAGGTTTGTGAACCCCGAAAGTTTCTTTCTTTTCCAAAGTCAAAACTTCCTTCAGTTCTAGGAGACACTTAGCAGTCTTTCAAATAATTACCCTTTGCCTTAATTTGTTCAAATTGATTTCCTGTCACCTGCATTCAAAGAGGTCCGATTCAAACAAGTGATATGATTTAAAAGGGTGACCAGTAGAAAGTCTGGAAATAACTAGGGGGAGAAAGGATAGCAAGTATCTCTCTCAATGCTTCTAGAAAATATGAGGAAAGGCTACACATGTACTTACCCTTATAGAATAGAGCTCAGAAACGCCAAAGACATCACACACTGATGAATTCCTTGGTATCTACTAACAGTATCGCAGAGGAGGAGGAGTTCTGTCTTGGGAATCAGAAGTCATTTTCCGGTTCTAGTTCTTTTACTAAAATCCTGGATGACCTTGGTCATATTGCTCCCTCTCCCTAGGCCTTACTTTCTATATATATATATAAGATACAGATGAGGGGCACCTGAGTGGCTCAGTCAGTTGAGCGTCTGCCTTTGGCTTGGGTCATGATCTCAGGGTTCTGGGATCGAGCCCCTGTTGGGCTTCCTGCTCATTGGAGGGTCTTCTTCTCCTTCACCCTCTTCCTCTGTCTCCTACCCCCTGCTCATGCTCATGCTCTCTCTCAGGTAAATAAATAAAATCTTAAAAAAAAAAAAGATATAAAGGATGTTCTTAATCTCCAGGACTCTTTTCAACTCTATGACCATTGACTGCTAGACATGATAGATTCTGCTAGCCATCCCATAGGCAATAATACAAATAGGTCCAATATCCCCAAGGATGTACAAAGGTACCAAGTACTATGGTATGCACAGCCAATTATGAGCTGACCAGGACAGAGTTCCTGCTATCAATTGGAGGTTTTCTGTTGTTCTCTCTCAGCAGGTTATTTTGTATCTTTCCTTTCAATGTACGGGTCTGACAGTTTTTCAATCGAAGACAGCATTGCCAGAAATAATTGTTGATGGTACTATTAATATAACTAAATATTTTGAGTGCTTCCTGTCAGCCGCTATACTAAGTGCTTGCCTCACATGATCTCATTTAATCCTTTCTACACTGTAAGGTTGAAGCTATTATTTTCCACATTTTATGGATGAGGAAATTGAAGCTTAGAGAAAGATTTGCCCAAGGTGACACCTCACCTTAGGCCTGCCTGCCTTCAACATCCATGATTCTAATATCATAAAATGAACTACTGGAGTCTAATACTCATGTGTTACTTATTATTTATCAAGTCTTTACTGTCTGTGAGAAGGTGGGTGAAGAGTTTGTGAGTTAGTAACATTTTGGAACCCGAACGAGAAGAAGTATTTTAGATTCATGATTCTTTCTTTCTTTCTTTCTTTCTTTCTTTCTTTCTTTCTTTCTTTCTTTCTTTTTTTCTTTCTTTCTTTCTTCTTTCCTTTCTCTTTCCTTCTTCTGAAAAAACTTATTTATTTATTTGACACAGAAAGAGAGAAAGAGTGCACGTGAGAGTGCGAACATGAGCAGGGGGAGAGGCAGAGGAAGAGGGAGAAGCAGACTCCCTCCTGAGCAGGGAGCCTGACGTGGGGCTAGATCCTAGGACCCCGAGGTCATGACCTGAGCCAAAGGCAGACACTTAACCAACTGAGCCACCCAGGTGTGCCTAGACTCATGATTCTTAAGAACTTCCTAACCATTGGAGCTATCTAAAAATGAAAGGGATGTACTTGAGGTCATGAATGCCTGCTACTTAGATGTGTTCTCCTAAGTTAGATGATATTTAGAGAAGTTTTAAGAAAGTGTGAACCACTGTGCTGTGCAAAGAGAGTTAACATGTGCAACCTATGAGATGTCTTGCATTCCTGGGCTCTTATGGAAATAGTGAGGTTGGCTATTTAAGATATGGCCTAGGGGAAAAAATAACTCTTAGACCTATCACAAAACCTGTCAAGGAACATGGAGTATTACCAGGGCTAGCCACGCGATCACATGACTTTTATCTCGCACAGACTATAAATCAATAAAATTAATGTAATGAATTCGAGCGCAGCTCACTGAGAGAAGAAAGGGTGCCATTTATCATATGTGTGACTTGTGCAATGGATTGGCCTCCTGCAGCTTAAGTCAAGGGTTGATTTTGGCTCCTTTGTGATGCAAACCCCAGTTCTATTATTCCTTTTGCAACAGGATTTTCATCAGCATATTTTATTTTTATTTTTTTATTTTATTTTTTTTCATCAGTATATTTTTTTAGCCAAGGAAAAGATCATGGCTTAAAACAGAACTAGTTGCTTGGTTTACTGAATTTCTACCACAGGTTTGAATCTTCCACCAGGAAGAATAAATGTTGCTCTTACTTAGTTTTTTCTCAGCCCCTGGCTCTGTCTCAGGTGCTAGGTAAATAGGTGGTAGGCTATTTTCTTAAAAGAATATGAGTGGGACTTTTGACATTAGTATTCTTGGGTTTGTAGAATTTTATTTTTTATTTTCTAAAGATTTTATTTATTTGAGAGAGAGAGAGAGAGAGCACATGAGATGGTAGAGGGTCAGAGAGAAGCAGACTCCCGTGAGCAGGGAGCCTGATGAGGGGCTTCATCCTGGGACTCTGGAATCATGACCTGGGCTGAAGGCAGACACTTAACTGACTGAGCACTCAGGTGCCCGCCTTTGTTTATTTTTAAATAGGCTCAAGCTTTGCATGAGTGAGCATGGGTCCTGTTTGAATGATCAAATGAGACTAAACTAGGACCAAAAAATTAATATTTAGTATTAATATTAGATATGTTGTCATGTATTCTTAGTATGTCAACATAATCTCCAGGTCCAACTACTTTATCTACAGAAGGACAAAGAAGAAAGAGGGGAACGAGGGGAGAAAGTTACTCACATCTCCAAGATCTTATGAATGCAGCAGCAAGTCTGAGACTAGAGTGATGGACCATGGAGTTTATACTTACCCTGCGCTCTTTTCTATGCTCTCATCCTTCTTCATCAACTCCCACCTCACTGTGCTGATGAACTGTGGCGCCAACAATGACTCGCCTATGTGAGCACCAAGATGGAGCTTGGAGAGCCAGGTTTCTCAGCCCCACGGTTCGGGGTCGGATGAAGCATATGGTTAATTTGAGATGACTTCTCAGGGGCTTTGAGGCTCCATGCTGCTTCTTTGGCCAATCAGTCCTCCATAGGCATGGCCTGAAGCGAAGAATTCCTGGTGTAGGTAAAGTTCTTGTTTAAAAGCTTTGGGGCCCCACTGAAGTGAAAGCAGGTTCTCAGAGCATGAATTTTCATGAGGGACTTTTCTTTTTTCTGAAAGAGAACAAGGAAGTTGTTTTCATGGGACTCCAGACAGAGGCTGGAAGAACTGTTTCCCTAATGTTCTCCAAGAGACAATGAACATAAGCATCTCTCCTCTGAACCCATGTGATGTGATGTGAGGAAATGACAGTTTCCTTAGCATGTAGGAGGATCCTATTATCCCCTTACACATCTGACAGCTTTGGGGGAGCCCTGACAGAAAGGGCTTAGGAGCTGTGGTCAAAGACGAAGGCAATTTGGGACACCTGGGTGGCTCAGTGGTTGAGCATCTGCCTTTAGCTCAGGGCATGGTCCCAGGGTCCTGGGATCGAGTCCCACATTGGGCTCCCCATAGGGAGCCTACTTCTCCCTCTGCCTATGTCTCTGCCTCTCTCTCTCTCTCTCATGAATAAATAAGTAAAATCCTAAAAACAAAACAAAAAAAAAAAAAAAAAGGAAGCAGCTGCTACAGAGTAAAAGTATCATGTGACCCTCAGGCTTTGTGGGCAGAGACTACATTTTTTAAAATTTAAATTCAATTAGCCAATGTACAGTACATCATTAGTTTCAGATGTAGAGTTCAATAATTCATCAGTTGCATAGAACACCCAGTGCTCAAAGAGACTACCTTGATGCGCATGCTTAGGAATCACCTAAGAATCCCATTTGGGAATGGTGATGGGGAGGGGAGAACTTTGTGTGTGTGTGGGGGTGAGTTCCTGCATCATGTTGATGGGGTTACAAGAGCCTGAGAAATATGGGTTATTAAGGTTGAGAGACAGTGAAAATCACGAAATCAGTAGGACAAGAGGCACTGCCCCTCTCTCTTTGTGCCTTTCTCAACTGCCCCAGGCTGCTCTTCAGGAAATTCTTCTTTTCTAGACTCTTCTTGATGGCCATTGATTTTTAAATATGTAATTAAATGGCTATAAAGAAGAAAAGGACCTGATATGATTTGCCATCAACTCTAACCCTTTTGGTTTATGATCTGCTTGCTTTGAAACATTTTAAAATTGCATTTCCTTGCTATCTACCAACTGCAAGTCTCTCTAATAGATGCTGCAAAGAGCACAGCCATGAATAAGATAAGGTCCCTGGGCTGCAGAGCTAACAACACTAGAGGTGGAAGAGAAGACATATTCGCAGCTGCTGCTGTAGAAAGCTGCTACTGGGAACTGGCTTTAATGATACAAAGAAGGATTTTAGGAGTTGAGGCAGGAGGAAGCATATCTTACAGGTGATAGCAAGGCAGACTCCATGGATGAGCTGACATTTTTCTAAGGCTTAAAGTCATCCCGGCAGTAAGATTTATTTTCATTGCAATAAAAATATTTTAACTACATTAAGTGCACACAAATCTCCAATAATAACTGAATATTTATTTCTATAGTGACATGTATTCAATAACTGCTTAAAAAATATGCTGATTTCATTCTGATCTGAATACTTCTCAATAGACTGGTGTCCCGGAGTGTGCCCCTACAAAGTCCCAAGTAAGTCATCAGCACCAAATGCATTTTGATCAGAGGACTGTTCCCTGCCATTCTATGTGTAGTTGTTCAGGTTTGAGCAGGCCCAATAAACAGGCCCTCTTGTCCATTTGGGTTCTCTTTTTTTAAGGTTTTATTTATTTATTCATGAGAGACAGAGAGACAGAGAGAGGCAGAGACATAGGCAGAAGGAAAAGCAGGCTCCCCACAGGGAGCCTGATGTCTCGGGATCACGATCTGAGCCAAAGGCAGATGCTCAACCACTGAGCCAGCCAGGCGTCCCATCCATTTGGGTTCTGAACCAAGGGGCATGTATGACTTTAGAATAAGGCAGGTTGGTCATTATAAATGAAACTGATGTTAGAGAATGAAGTTTCTATTTATGGGCCTGTGGGTTAGCTAATACTGAATCCCAGAAGTAGAAAGACTTACTAACGGACCCTGACCTGTTGGGAGCATCTGCCTTTTTAAAACTCAGGACATGGAGAAGCAGAGCAGAATGCATGTTCCCTGCAGAAAAGGTCTCAACGTAGAAAAGGAAAGATAAGGGGCAAAGATTATGCAGGTTCATTTTCTAATTCTAACCAATCAGACCCATCACCTCTCCTCCACACGCAGGGGTAAGAGAGGAGAGGAGATAGGCTGCCAGGGTGGTGGAGATCCCTCCGCATGGAAGGCATAGTATGGAAGAAGCATGTCCACTCCTCAGTCCCCGTGGTAAGTGCCCCTGAGAAATACGCCAGAATCAGTATAGTAGGAATAATAGCTTCTCCCTCTTGAAAGAACCAGCCATTGCAGACCAGATGAAATGCAATGAGGGGAAAAAAAGAGTCAAAACCAAAGAGATGCACTCTTGTTCCCAGCTTCCTGTCTGTTCCTCTCTCTTAGACCACTCTTTGCCATCCTCAGGTCCATTCAATCTTGACTACAAAGAAGTCTGCCTCAGTTTACGATCTACTTCATTATGCCTGGAAATTGTCATTTGATGAGTAGTATCAAGCTGAGGCATCATCATCCCTCAGGACATGGTGGGGAGGAAAGTGTCTTTGCAGGCAGTTATTGCTTAGGACGTGTGGCTAGTCCATCACTTTACCACATAGTATGAGATCTTCTTTCTACTTTGTGTATGTGTGTGTGTGTGTGTGTGTGCGCGCCTGCACACATGTGTTCCCAGGTTCTAATCAGTCCCTCATATTAATCATGGGGTTCTTTCTGGCTTACTCTGAATTCCTTGGATCCATCCTTTCTTATGCTCAGCTGGAGAGAAATAAACATCCGTTCTACATATAGAGAATAACTGCAGACATTTAATCCTCAATATCCGTACATTATAGCCGGGAATATAGAAATTAACATGCACAAATGCTAACAAAAGATACTAGCATGTTGTTATGGATGAATGTTTGTGTTCTCCTAAAATTCATATGTTGAAATCCTAAACTCCAACGTGATGGTATCAGGAGGCGATGAGGTCATGAGGGTGGAGCCCTCATAATGAGATTCATGTCCTTATAAAAGAGATGAGGTCTCTCACTCTTTCTGCCATGTGAGGATACAACAAGAAATTGAAAGTCTGCAATCTAGAAGAGAGTTCTCAACAGAAATCGACCATGCTAGCACCTGGATCTTGGACTTCTAGAATTGTGAGAAATAAATTTCCTTTGTTTATAAGCTACGTAGTCCTGTGGAACTCTGTTATAGCAACTCAAACCAAGACACGCGTCAACATCTCTGAGAGCCATGTAGCTTCTCCTCCCAGGAAACCTGTATTCAGTCTCAATTAGCTCTGAAATTTTGATGAGTCACCAAAACTTCTCTGGTCCTTGTTTCTCTCTTCTGTAAAATAAAGGAGTAGGATTCCATTGTTTGAGGTCAATGGGTAGGACTTAGTGGTTTAAGCATTATTTAAGATATTAAAGTATACATTTTTCTTATAAAAATTCTAACATTACTTGAGTAGAATAAAGAATCCAAGTCCCACTTCCCATCCAATTTCACTAGAAATTAAACACAAACTCCCTTCCAGGGCTTTGTAGATCCTACATGACGCTAAGTAATCTCACTTCCCTGACTTCACTTGAAATCACTTATTTGCTGGCCATTCTTCAATTCAATTGCCTGAATTTACCAATTCCACTCCCACTGCAGAGCCTTTGCATTTTCTCTCTCTGAGTCTGGGAAGCTCTTTACCTGTTCTTGCACGGTAGGCTTCCCTTCAGTCTTCAGTTCTCATTGGAATGTCACCATCTCAGAGATGCCTGATGTCCTGTGTAAGTGGACCCTGCCTCTTGGCCCCAGCTCCTCTCTATTACGTTGCTCTATTGCTTTCCTTCATAGCTCTTAGTAGTCTCCAAAATGATCTTACTATTTGTTTGCTTATATGTTGTGTGTGTGACCCCCACTAACAGTTAAACTCTTTCAAAGCAGGAGCCCTGTCTATCTTTTTCTCTGCCCTGGGTAGACAGCCAATGCTCAACAAAGAGATCTGACCGTGGAAGCCTTTCCAGCACAGGTAAGACCTGCCATGGCAAAGGTGCAGAGAATGGAGAGCACTGGGGGAGGCAGATTGGAGAATGGAAGGTAATTGAGGGAGGAGAGTCAGACAAGAAATAGCAAGAGAGAGGCCGGAAGGAGAGTGTCTGCAAGGTTGCAGAGGATCTGCAGGGACAGAGTTGGTCCCCTGTGTCCTCTGAGCCTTCTAGCTTGGCTCCCCATCACATCACATCACCTGCCTGCAAGAGATGCATGCATGAGGGGCAGCTCCATCCATCCTGGCATCTGAAACACGGTGCAGGGTTTCATTGTTTGAAAGTAGCTCTTGGGGATCCCTGGGTGGCTCAGTGGTTTGGCGCCTGCCTTCGGTCCAGGGCGTGATCCTGGAGTCCCGGGATCGGGTCCCAATCAAGCTTCCTGCATGGAGCCTGCTTCTCCCTCTGCCTATGTCTCTGCCTGTCTCCCTCTCTCTCTCTCTCTTTGTCTGTCTCTCATGAATAAATAAATTAAATCTTAAAAAAAAAAAGAGAAAGAAAGTAGCTCTTGGCATAGCTGCTTGATATTTCACTTTCAAGAAGACTCGGTATCTCTGTATATTCACAACTTGTTTTTCTAGATTTATTGTGATTTGGCTTTATTTGAGCACCTTAAGTTGGAAGAACTTAATAAAGCAGTTTTCTAATAACCTAGTGGAAAACTATCCTTTTTCTCTAAGTCATCAAAAGGTACAGATTACCCTAACAATTAAAAAAAAAAAAAAAGTCCACAGTGACTCCAGAACCATTAAGGTATGTGATAATCTCATTAAATTTCTTAGTATAATTAGCTATTTCTTTTTCCTTAGGGGATATTCATATTCTCTTCATTTAGAAGATATTTTTAGGTTTTTCTAAAGTATGTAATTTCCTTTGTAAAAGAAAAGGTTCTATTTCCTTTTTGTTTTTTTGAACAAAACCCATTTATCCCTTTGAATAATTTTAGATGCGTATGTCTTGTTTACTTGGAAATATAAATTATGCCATTTGAAGATCAAAGGATGATTTATTTACAGCACTGGTAGCTCACGGAGAAGGTGCTAAGGCCTCTGAGTTTCAGCATCTGCCAATTTTCTAGAGCTTCAGTCATTGAAGGGAAGAGCAGGGAATACTTACCTCGGGCCCTGGTTCGGAATGAGGCCTGAACCTGCTGCCAGTCCTTGGGGGAGCTTCTAACCATCCCGCTTCTCACCGGCAGGAATCGTTAGAACAAACATTTTTGTTGCTAACATGGAAAAGAAAGATGTGACTTGCTTTATAGATAATTTCTCAAGAGCACTTAGCTACAACAGAGGTGCCTATCTTTATTAGATACATTAGGGAGGTTAGTATAGGAATTCTCTCCATAGATGACTGTTTTATTTTTGTTATATGAACAAATTTTAAACAAAACATAAAATGTCAGTCTGTAGTCCACTTTATAAATATATAAATATTCTAAACTCTAAAATTTAAGCTGCGTTTTCATTCTCATCCCCAAAGTTTGTTCTTTGTTGTTAATACATCACCATTAGATTAAAGGAACTAAAGTGGTTGTAATTGAGTTGTTATTTGCTTCTTATTTTAGCCCGAAGTTAGCATATTAATAAAATAGCACACGAGCATCCTGCTGTGTAAATTATAAACTAAATTTTCAGCATGGGCTTGTAGCCAGTAACTACTGAGACTTATTGGAACATCATTAACTTTTTTCTATCATTTAGGCCCTTTATTATTTTTTCCCTCCTTTTTATTGTTTGGAATAATTTTTTTTTTTGTTTGGAATAATCTTAAGATGCATTCCTCAAGAGGTAATTTTGGAAAAGAGATTGGGAAGGAAGGAAAACAGAAGAAAAAGAGAAAGAAAGGAAGGAGGAAAGGAGGGCAGGAAGGTAAGAAAAAGAGAAACAAGGGAAGAGTAAAAGAATTAAAGGAAATCCAAGAAATATTTTGTCCCTCTTTTTCACAGGGCCCTAAATTGCCTTTTGAATCATAGTAATATTAGAATTGTGGGGTTTCTTTGCAACAATCTACTATTTTATTTTATTAGTCCATTAAAAGAAATATTTTGAGGTAATGGTAGACTTGTTGGAAGTTCTGGTGCCTCCTTCCCTTGGTTTTCCCCACGATTACGTCTATGTAACTGTAGCATGATATCAAAAAACAGAAATTGACACTGGTGTGACAGAGAAGCACCACTGTCTGCCTTTTTACCACCTATGGAGGTTGATCTCACCTCTGCAATCAAGAGGCAGGACCTCTATCACCACGATGACCTGCCTCTTTCTCATACCCCTCCCTCCTCTCCACCTTCCCATTTTTTTTTTTAATTAAGATTTTTGTTTTAATTCCAGTATAGTTCATACACAGTGTTACGTTAGTTTCAGGTGTACAATATGGTGATTAAACAATTCAATCCATTACTCAAGGCTCATCACAATAAGTGCACTCTTAATCCTCTTCACCTGTTTCACCCATCCCCTTACCCACCTCCCCTCTCTGAACATCATCAGCCTTTTCAACACTTACGTGGCCCTTAGAAAAAATTGAATCTTTATCTATTTTTCTTTTTCTTTTCTTTCTTTTTTTTATACACAAAGAAAAGCATGGGTTTATTATGGGAACAACAAGTAGCCAACGATAACTTCAGGGTAGGATAGTCAACATTTAGGATGTTAATCATTTATCACACTTTCATTGGCACATTTTCTGGTTAGTCCTGTGCTAGGCTGGTGGTGAATAGACAAATAAAACATGGTCCCGGGGAAATTTTATTTTGAAGAGAGGAGATAGGCAAATTTGGAGTTTGGAAATTTTTTTTTTGTATATTTTTTTATTGGAGTTCGATTTGCCAGTATAGTGCATAACACCCAGTGCTCATCCACCTTCCCATTCTTAACCATCCTTAACCCCTGGGTGTCTCAAATCTTCTCTGGCACTATAATCCTGTCATTTCAGGAATGTTATATAAATGGTATCATATAGTATATAGTGGCTTAAGATTGGCTATGTCTACTGAGCACAATTCCCTTGGGATAACTCTTTTTTTTTTAAGATTTTATTTATTTATTCATGAGAGATGTACACAGAGAGAGGCAGAGACAGGCAGAGAGAGAAGCAGGCTCCATGCAGGGAGCCTGATGTGGGGACTTGATCCCGGGACTCCAAGATCACGCCCTGGGCCGAAGGTAAGTGCTCAACCGCTGAGTCACCCACGCATCCCAGGGGGTGCATCTTTCTTGTATGTTCATCAGTAGTTGGGTCCTTTTATTTTTTATTTTTATTTATTTATTTGTGTTCTTTTAATTTCAAGTAGTAGTTCAAGAATTGTGTTTAAATAGTTTGGTAAGTGCTATTATGTTCTGTACTCAATATGACACTGTTCAGACGATTCTGTGATAATTCTGAGAAAGTAATGCTATATATTATATGGCCAATTCCTTTTATTTGGGCCTCTGGTCTGCATGCACATGATACATCCTCTAGAAGTATCCTTCTCACCACAGCCCCAGGGCAGATCTTACCTTCACAAAATCTCCTGCTGCACTTTGGAGTGGTCTGGTTTTTTCCCTCTTTCCCATACCCTGTCAGAAGAGAAAGGCATATTTGTCTTTCTCTGTGTGCTCACGGCGTCTTGTTCTTGCCTTTATTATCTTTATGTTGCCATGTTTTTCTTCTTTACAAGACTGCATGCCTCTTGAGGGGAGGGAGCCACCCCTCTATAGTTCCTGACAATACTTGGCCTGTTCTCAATAAATGCTGGTCACATCAATTTTGAGTTTATGTGCATTAGGTTAGGGGTTCTTACTTTGTTGGCACATGAAAGTCACTTGGGGAAATTTTTTAAAAACCTGATGCCTGGGTCTCACCCTCAGAGACTCTAATTTAACTGATCTGAGGTGCTGTTAGGGCATTTTCAAAAGTCCTCAATTCTGATGTGCAAATGTCTAGAACCATTGCCAGGGCCAAGATTAGATAGGGCTTAATCTATGAAGGAGACATTGTATTAGGCTGTTCTTCTTTTACCAATCCATAATACATTTTTTTTGGTTAAAATAAGCATTTACTTTCATCTTGATGTTTAGATACTTCCTGTATGTTAACAGAATGGTTTTGCATATTAATCAGAATAAGGTTTTGTGAGTTTTGCCTGTCATGTTGATTCTATGGCATACCTTCTGCAAATAGGAAAAGCTGTGTTCTTTACTCTCCATAAAATTTAAATCAATTTGAAACACATTTCTGAGTCTTCTAAAGTAGGCATTAACCAGCGGTTTTCAACCTTGGCTGCACATTAGAGTCAGCTGGGGAGTTTTAAAAATCCCAGTGTCTGGGCTGCACCCTACACCAATTAAATGAGACTCTCTGGGGATGAGACCCTGGCATCAGCACTTTGTATAGCCCCCTGGGTGATTACAGTAGGCAGCCAAGGTTGAAGAACCATCACCATAAACCAGTACAGTTCCTTTTAGGTATTCCAGATTTGTCTTTGTAAACATATACCTTAACATATTTTGTTTACATGAACTAACTTTTGTATTAATTGAGTGAAAAGTAGGAAGTATTTATTCTGCTCTCATGCTTTAAAAAATATGTTTGCTGTCATAAATGTGTGCATAGGGCTTTACTGGGGACAAAGTAATGTCATGTAATTTTTTATGAGATAAAGCAAAACAAAAAAGGCAAGATAAAGAAAAGCCATGATTATTAACTTTATATTCCAATTTTATAGATGAGAAAACAAAGGGGCATAGAAAGATAAAGAGATGTAGGGCCTATGACGAGGCAAGCAAGGCACTCAGGGCTTGAAATTTCTGTAAGCCCTTACCCTTAGGGCATGTGAGTACAATCTGGCCCCCATGCATGAGTCCACCTTACCTTGTGCTTCCTGGGGGTCTCACTCCACCCTCATCCCAGCTCTGAAGATAAGTCACCCCATCACACAGCCAGGCAGTGGAGGGAAGAAGCTGAGATCCAAATCTGAGATGCCTGTGTTTTCCTCACTACCATCTTTATAGGTCAGGAAATTATGTAGAAATTATAGAAAGTCAGAATTGCCTCTGCTTCAACTTAGGGTAGTAGGCTGAATAATGCCTCCCTCCACCCCAAGTTTACATCCTAATCCTTGAAACCTGTGAATATGTTATCTTATTTAGAACAAGGGACTTTGCAGATGTGGTTAGGAATCTTAAGATGAGGAGGTTGGCCTGGATTATATCCCAGTGAGCCTCATGTAATCACAAGAGTCCTTATAAGAGGGAGTTAGAGAAGACAGAGTCAGAGAAGGAGGTCAGGAGTTTGCAGGTGGCCTCTAGATGTCCCTTAGGAACGCTTTTCCCTTAGGGCCTCCAGAAAGAACACAGCCCTGCCTATGGAACTGTAGGGCCGCTAAGGTCAATTTTAGCCTCAGGACTCCCATTCAGACTTCTGACTATCCAGAACTGTAAGATAATGAGCTTGTGTTGCTTTAAATCACTGCATTTGTGGTCATTGTTACAGCAGCAATAGAAAACGAATACACTTCGCTTAAAATGAGTATCTGAAATATCAGTAGTTTCCCAAATGAAGTAGCTGGCTCATGTTTAGGTGCTATGTTATAACAACAAAAAAAGTCACCTTCAGTATTTAAAACATGCTCAGGGGGGTAACTTGCCTATATGAGAGGGATACCTGGGAACTGAGCCAGCAGAGGAAATAGATACTCTTTTCCTGGGGTGTACAGTCACTGGGGCCTAAGGTGGACAGAATCACCATCTTTATTTAGCCTGTTATTGCCCTTTTTCTTCCTTGCTGTTCTGGTTCTCTCTCTCTCTCTCTCTCTCTCTCTCTCTCTCTCTTTTTCTCTCCCTCTCTCATAAGAACATGCAGTTGAATTAGGAAAGAATGGAAAATTTAGTGTTGAGTAGGATGCTATGCCTTCAGAATACTGAGTTTCCCATAGGGACCAAACCGATGTAGCACTAGAGATGTGAAGTATTAGAGCTATG